>NW_004955507.1:5319594-5342877 GCF_000276665.1 Chinchilla lanigera | reverse complement strand
TTTTTTTTTTGTTGTTGTTGTTTTTTTTTTTTTTTTTTTTTTTCCTATGATATGCACTTAAAACCTGAAGATCCATCTTTGGCTCCCAACTGGGTCTCTCTGCTCCCTGCTCCCTGCTCCTGTTCCAGAACAGATTTATTAGTCCGTTAGAGACTGCGGATTGGGAGCCAAAACAGACGTCCCTGGGAAAAACAGTGAGTTGAGGTTCCACCTCACATTCTTTTCATTCCAGCTGAGGTGTGCTTCCCCAGGCCGCTGAAACTCTTATCTCACAGGAAACCAGTCACTGACACTTCTCTGTGCTGTAACATCAATCACAGAGCAGTGCAGCTGAGTCCCATGCGCCAGAGTTCTGGAGGAATTCTTGGTCCGTCCGAACTAATCTTTATACCTGCTACTCCAGCCTGCTATGTGCCCATCTTCCAGTGGCACCTTCTGAACTAAGCTAAGCATGAAATATGGTACAAAGTTATAATTTTCATCTTGAGGAAGGAATGGTGAATTCCAGGACATGGGTCTCCTAGGACGTGGGATCCCAAAGCGCAAAGAACATAAGGGTCTCCGAGTGGCACTGTCAGCTTGGGGTTACCTCTTTTCCAGTTTCAGACTGTGCTATGGACAAGACCGTTGCTAGCATTTCTGTTACAGGCACCTTCTTCTGTTATGGCCATGGCAAGGTTCTGAGTCAAACTGGAGGCAACGAGGGAAAATCTGCCAAACTGACAGCTGGGGTTGAGACGGTGGGAAGGAAGGCAGAACGCTGTCACCCGGGGGAGGCCTTGGGGGCAAGCAGATGATGGGAGGGCAGGGCCTTCCCCAAAGCCCTGGATCTCGCACACTCGTGAATGTTGTCTTTGCCTGTCATGTGATCAGAGGTGTTAAGTTGGAGTTTTCCTCAGAGGTTCTCTCTCCCTCTGCTGACCTCTTCCTTTTTCGACCACCTGCAAAACACAGTTTGTAAGTATCATTCTGTGGGACTGGCAGGATATTCATACCCTCTCAGTGGTCTGAGCTTTCTTCAAAAAAGGAGCAGAAATAGAGACAAAGCCCTGGGCAGTTGGACTAGAACTCATGTGCATTATATCTTGGTGCCGATATCAGCGTAGTTAACATCGGGAAGGAGTAGGATGCACCTTCTGCGCACTGTGACATCCCTCAAAAGGCACACATGTAGGCTCTTGCCTGCCATACAGACTTCCTCGAGGGGACTGAATAAACCCCCGTAATGCTTGAGGATTATGCCTCCCCTCCCCGGATGGTCCCTGCCTTAATGCAAGACCCTGAGGAGGACTCATCACACAGTCACCAACGTCATACGAGCCAGGGCTGGTCGGCAGAGCTGGGAGCCACTCGCAGGACTCTAGCTCTGGAACAACCGCCCTCTGCATGGAGGCAGGTGGGGGCAGTTACATAACTGTCCTCATGATCCAAGAGCCATCTGTCTCCAGCTGCTTTCAGGGAGGAATATTTTCACCTTATTCTTTGCCACCGGCTTCCGGCTGTGGAGAATACTGCTTTCCTTTCTCCCATCCAAATTCTAGCCAGGCCTGACCCTGCTCAGCTTCTGAGATCAGATGAGGTGAGGTACATTTGGGGTGGTGTGGCCGTAGACCCCTTTCCTTTCTATGAGTCTCCTGGATACAGTCTTTTTTTTTGAAAAAATTTTCTGAAGGACTAGATAGCAAATATTATAGTTTTTACAGGCCACATGGTCTCTGTCACAACTACTTGATCTTGCCATAGGTAACAAATGGGTCTATGATCCAGTAAGTCCTTATAAAACAGGTGGAGGAAGGAGGCTGCAATTTAACCCGTGAGTATGCTCTGCAGACTCCTGTCCTAGAGAAGCAAATGGATGGGGAAGATCCCCACTGTATCAGGGGTACAGCAACGGCTTAAGCTCCATCGTGTGTTTACTCCACTGTACTTCATTGGTTCCCAAAGGGAGTCAGTGGTTCCTGCTCTGGGAGAGAGATCCTAACATGCTTTCCCTGCTAACCCCCAGGGTGACTTAGGTCTGGGTGAGGAGCTACTCACTCAAGGTTCTCAGCAGCTTCTTGCCCATGGTTTCCTCAAAGTCACTGCTGCAAGGGCTGGTCTCTGGGTCCAGGGTGATATTACAGCACTCATTATCTGATGCTGAGAAAAAGAATTAATGTAAGTCTTTTCAGCCTCCACGTCCAGGGATGAGGCAGGGTATTCTGGATGATGTCCTCAGCAGGTGAACGTTCGGGGCAAAGAGCCAAGACAGGGTGAGTGTGACAAGAGGGGGATCCCCAGGATGGTGATGGCTCTGGTGGTTAGCAAGAGGTGTTGTAGGGCCGCAAAAGGAACAATGACACAAGGGAAGTCCATGCAAAGTCACAAGTAATTCCCTCTCTGCAAACACTGGTGAGGGGGGAAGAGAACATTATGTTCTTCACCCTGCATCTTTGCTGGACAAAAAGCATATTTGAAGACCGGTGGCAACTCCGTCTCCTTCCTTTACTCACACAGACCTACTGCAGGGCTCGGTAATCACTGAGTACGTTGCAGGGCTCAGTAACAGTCAGAACCCAGTGAGGACTCAGAGAGCCACAGCACGTCAGAGCCGGGAAGGGGTTCACATCCCACCACCAGCACAGTAAGAACCAGCTAGCGAGGTGGAGCGGTGTGCGGGAAGCTGCACTGTACTGGACGAGGCTGGGCCTGCTTCTAATGCATATTTGAACGTGATCAAAGCATTTCCCTTTTCCCAGGCCTCATGGGTTCTTGTGTATCACATGAGCAGCATAGACTACAAAGACTGCTCCACCTCAGTTCTGAGTTTTTTGCTACATTTTCTAGCTATCTGCCTTAACTACTAAATTTGGTATGTGAGGGGGAAGGAGAGCATTTAGGTCCTGGAATGATGACTGTGTAGGTCCCAGATTTTCTAGGTTAGCTGCATGTTCAGACATGTTGTATCATTAAAAAAATCTACAAACCTTTCCAGGTCATTGCTCTGGACCTGCAAGGTCTCTTACTGTGGATTGGGGTAGGTAGGGGAACTGTTGGTTTGGCGCATAGGTGGAGCAGGTGCTGAAAGCTTGGGGAAATACACTTTAGTGAGGCAAGCACAGAGCTTGGACCACGGGGACACCGGAGCTTGGAGTAGCCCCACGGTTAAGGCAGACATGCTCAGCGTCTTAAAGGGAGGTGATAAGATCTAAGCCCTCAGGATAAGTCCTGCGTCCTCCCTGTGCTATAGGGATCCCGGAGGAAGGGGAGAGCCCTGCCAATATGGGTGATGGCTGACATCAGTTTCCTAACTTGTAGGTCTAGTGATAATTACCTAATATTTATAGAGCATGGTACCAAATACTGTAGTGTATGTTATCTCATTTGTATTCAAAGCTGCTTTATGAGAGAGCTACTGCAGTTTGTATCTATTAAGATAAGAAAACTGAATCTTCAGGTAGGTAACTTGCCTAAGATTGCACAGTTCATAAATGTAGGAGTCAGGGTCTGAACCAAGGCAGGGTTATATCTCCTAATACCGCACCGTGCAGCTTTCCTGGGGGAATACATTAGACAGGGCCTGATGTGCAGCCGGTGCTCTGCAATAGTCAGTGCTCCTTCCTCGGCTGCATGAAGAGGTGGAAGGACTGACACAGGGCTCCCCTTACCCAGCTTGCCCTGGTCTACTCTGGGACCCAAAGGTGGTAACCCTCCCTTGGCCCTCTGGGCCCCTCCTGACCTGCTGTTGTGGGAAC
Organism: Chinchilla lanigera; assembly: GCF_000276665.1. Taxonomy (NCBI): domain Eukaryota; kingdom Metazoa; phylum Chordata; class Mammalia; order Rodentia; family Chinchillidae; genus Chinchilla; species Chinchilla lanigera. Next base: position 5,339,143 of record NW_004955507.1, on the reverse strand, counting down.
AGCTGCAGGGGACAGCAAGACTTTCTGTGTCCTGTGCTCCTCGAAGTCGGTCACTTCTTCCCGGGTGAAGGCTATCTCCTCCATTCTCAGATACACCACCTCCCCAGGGCTTCTCAGACCATCTGAGCGGCTGCCTGGAGGTGGGACAGTATGCGGATCACACCTGTGCCTTGGAGGGGACTTAGTGGTCTGTGAGGCACCAGGTAGCAGCCCTGGGCAGGGGTAGGGGAGGAAGGCAGGGCCATCCGCATCCCATGCGCCCCACTGACTTACACGGCAGGCTGGTCCTGTTGTTCAGTAGCGTGAGGGCAGCATCATCCTTGGGAGTCTGGGGTGTGCCCCGGGTCGTGGGGGCCTTGGTGGAGTCTCCGTCAGTGCAGGCCTCCATGTCGGGGGACTGGGGCGAGCTGTCCATGTGGCAGGCGGTGAGGGCATTCTGGTATTGCTGTCGGGTAATCTGGAAGGGAGTTGGCAGAAGCTTAGCAGAACCGGAGGACCCCTCTCTGGATGCAGCAGCTTTCCTGAGCTGACAAGCAGTTCCCCTGGGGTGCTTTGGAACCCTGAGCTCTGAGGCCTGAGACCTGTGAGCTGGGGGCTTTTACCACTCTGTAGCAGCCCAGAGGCTGGGTAGTAATGAGAGGTCTTTTGCTTGCTGGCCACAGTTGCCACTGTTCATTTTTATAGGCTCCAGCCTTCATGTGCACTGGAGGAGCCAGTCTAAGTGCACTTTGTGTTGCTATAACAAAACAAACCTACTTTGTAAAGGGAAGAGGTTTATTTGGCTCAAGAGGCCGGTGGCTAAAAAATCCAAACAGTGCTGGTATTTGATGTGGGCCCCCGGCTATTTTGATGTCACAACGTGACAGAGAAACAGAAAGGGAAATGGCCAAGTGCAGAAAGGGCCAAGCACATAGGTGGTCTTGCTTTGTAACAACCTGCTCTCACAAGAACTAATCCGGTCCTGGATTAACTACATTAATCCCTTCTAAGGGTGATGCCTTCATGACCTAATCACTTTCCACTAGGCCCCATCTCTTAAAGGCCTACCTCCTCTCAATAATTTACACCAGGGACTAAGTTCCCACACACGAACCTCTGGCAGACCTACTCACACCGCACCCAGCACACAGATTACACAGACTGTCCTATACTGGTGCTGCTCAATTCTCAGCATCAGAATTATGTGAAGAGCTTATGAAAATAAGATTGCCGCTCCAAACTTCCAAAGTTTTCTATTTTACTAGATCTGGGGTAGAAGCAGAGTTCGTGTTTCTAGCAAGTTCCATGTAATGCTAATGCTGCTGCTCTGTAGATTACACTTTGAGAACCACTGACGGAGACCTAGTTATAGTCAGACACACAGGTCCCACTTAGATCTTTGTTCTTTTTCTATAAAGGATTTTAAAGGACAAAGTGTCAACAACCGGCTTTGCTATTTTTTAGGTCAAAACTATATGATCTATGGAACCATGGGCCTCAACCTAGCATTTGTCCAAAATCTTTAATGAACTGAATGTTCCTGTGAAGAACATCTTTGTTTTGCAGTGCCCCTCTGTGGAGAAGTATGAAATCAGGTTCCAAAATCTCCCCCAAAGATGGAGAAAATTAGCCGTGACACTAATGGAAAAGGAAATGTCTTAAATGTCACATGGTGAGCCCAGCAAAGCTGGTACAGAGGTTGTATTCTGTAAAATAGCTTGAGATTTGCCTTCTAGTTTAATCAAAGGAGGCCAAATGATCCTTCATCTAGAAAATATGGCAAGAAACACACTGCCTGCTCAAGACCAAAGTGCAGTCCTGGTTTTGCCTCTTTCAAACTAGGTGATCCTGGCCAAATCATTAACCTCTCTGAGCTTGTGAAAGAAGCCCAGGGATAATGAGATAATATGGGTGAATATGTTATACAACCGTTAGTGATGATTAGTTTAAAATATGTCCACAGACAGACCTCACAATTTAACTTTACAATGGCCATACATTTATAAGACAGGTGTTCAATTTACTATATTCACTCTAAATTGTCTCTGGCATGTCATGAGGTGGGGGTGGGAGGATATGTCTCTTCTGTCCCCAAAACCAGCGTGATTGGTAGCAGTGTGACTGGTTGTTTTGTGAAGGCAGGAGTAGGTCTCAGGAAAGGAAATCCTTAACCAGAAAATATAGTAAAAGAGGGGGAAGGAAGGAGATGCCCAGGAGGAGGAATGGGAAAAGAAGGGAGGAGACAAGACAGAATGAGTGAAGGAAAGAGGAAGAAAAGAGAAGGAAGGGGGACTGTTTTGGTTTGACTTTGAAATGGCTCTGCTGGCTTAGGGCTCCTGTTGGTTGGTCAATTGGCTGTGCCTCTCAACCCAGAAGCCTCTCGCGACTGACAATAAGATGCTCTTTTAATGAATTCATTTTTTGAAAGATTTTACCCACATTGTGTCTACAGTGAACTGTACCACTCTTTTCTTGTTCTTAGGACACAGGGATAGGCCTGTCCATTGTTATTACCTGGATCCAGGGACCCAGGAGCTCAAACCCTTTCTCTAAGCATTGTTATGGGGCAAAGAAAGAGCTGGCAATGAGTAATTACTTCTGGTAGCAACGCTGAACAAATGGAATGGCCACCTCACAAGGGACTGAGCTCCCCATCATTGGAGGCATTGACACAGATGTTAAGTCATGGCTTGTCCGTCATACTAAAGATAAGAGTGAGACAGCAACAACTAGGGTCTAACATTAGGGAAAAGAGCATGGGAGTACGTGTGTGGGAACAGGGCGCGGAAGTCTGCTCCGTGTGACCGCGGTGTAGAATAGGAAAGGCACCACCGTTTGCTTACTTTGTTTGTATCTCGCAGCCTTGCTTTCACATTGTTTTCTTTTAATGTGTTTAAAACCATAAACTACCGCCACGCCAACGCTGTCATCTTAAAATAAACTGCAGATAAAGTACCACTCTGGAAAGTGTACTCCGGGACACAGTCTCTGCCCTGCTCCTCTGAGCTGTGTTATTTCCTGTCAGTTTTCTTCCCATGTTCAGCGACAATTAAAAAAAAATACAGATGAACGAATTCATTTGAATATGAATGAATATCTTTCAGAAAAGCATAGAAACAAAACAATGAAAGTTAATATATTATTATGCCACGAATATATCTAAGATCTTTAAATGGGTCCTGTATTCTAGGAACTCAGTCAGTAATCACTATTTCATTCAATCTAGAAACACTTTCCAGGGACAAATATTCTATAAAATATTTTACATCTGAGAAATCTGAAATATAGAGTACTTTATAATGTATAAACAGTTTATCAATCACAAAGCTAATAAGAAAAATTAATCTCATTTTGAACCTAAGTTCATAAATTCCACACTTTTGATTACTTATATTTTTAAGACATGTTAAGAGAAGTAGAATATTTCTACTTCAATTCCAGGCATCATGAATCATTGGAGAAAAACTATTATTCAAGAAAAAATATTCTGGAACAATGATAGCATACAAAAACTTATTTCACTAACCAAACACATAGTTACAGAATTAAATGAACATGTTAAAGAATTAAATGGATAAATAAAACTATCATCTAACAGCATAACTAACAATATAAAGACAGTAAATAGGCCAGGGATATAGCTCAGGGGTACAAAGGCCTGCCTGGCAAGCGCAAGGTCCCAAGTTTGATTCCCAGTACCATAAAAAAGAAAGTAAATAAGAGATCATTTATCAGCTAAAAACAGAGAAGTAATTTTCTTTTTTATTGTTAGTGCATGTTGGTAAAGTAAGGTTCATCTTGGTAAAATGATACATGAATATAATTTCACGTATCTTGATCTTTTTCTATCCCATTACCTCACTCTTCCTTTCCTCTCCCCACTCTGACAGCCCTCCCCGTACCCACTATCTACTTTCGATTTCCCTGATATGACAGCTTCTTTTTATCTAGCATGGTATGTCAAACAGAAATAGAATGTGAGCCATATAAGCGATTGCATATTTTTTAGTAGTCACATTCAAAAAAGGAAAAGAGAAGCAGGTGAAACAATTTTAATAATACATTTCATCTAACTCATTATATCCAAAATAATTCCACTGCAACAGGCAGTCTGTAAAATTATCAGGGAATTTTGCATTCTTTTTTCTATTAAGGCTTTGAAATCCCTCATGCATTTTATATTTGCAACATGTCTGGATGAGCCCCATTTTTCTACTGTGTTACATGGCAGCAAAGGTCCAGCAGGTCTTCTGCAGGCCTAAGCTGCTCTGCCCAGTTCTGAGGACCTGGCCTTGGGACGGCCAAATGTCCCTACTACTCACCAGCACAGAACTGTGGGGACAGCCCAGATGCTCCTTTCTCACTGCCCCCCCCACTGAACCATATCTACTCACCTTTCACATGTGTTTATGAATATCCCCCACACGGCATCGCCTTAACTCCTCTCTGATTTTTTCCCAATTTTTAAACATCCAGACATTCTCCAGCCACTATAGTGTTTTACAAATGCCACATAATTTTGTAATCAATTAACTAATACCTAGCATTGGTCACTGTTGTTTAACTTAGGTTTCCTTTCTCTAAGTAGGACTTAATCCATTTTAAAAGGCAGATGATTTTATATAGATAGACTGATTGATTGAAGGAATCAAACTGCTTTTCACAAAATAACATGGTTTTATTTTCTCTTCACTTCTATTGAGAAAACCATTTCTTAGCAATAGCTTGAGTTCAGACACCCCCAAACTCACCCCAGTACTGAACCCAGGGCTTTCACACTGAGCTACACCTCCAGCCTTCTAATTTTGAGACAGGATCTTGCTGAATTGCAATTTAGGGATTCTGCCACCAGATGGTGATGGGTATCTTGGTCAAGGTTATACAATCCAGATTGTAAAATATCTGCCAAATATTCTTAGTTTAATAATGATATGCACAGTGCGCATTTAAAAGATAATAGAAATTTTTAATTCCTCCACAATTTAACTAACAATTCTCTTTTTATTTTTTGGTGCTAAAGATCAAACCTAGGGCTCCTTAGCTTCTTAACTACTATTAATCATGGCTTGTTTGTACCTTTCCAGGCAATCATTAGGTGAACTTCCCTATCTCATTTTGTAACATATCTTGAAAACAAATTACTTCTGGACTTTTTAACACTTCTGGAGGTTCAGTTTGTTGGACATGAACAGTCCTTGAGAAACCACCAGCAGGGATTAGGCTTCTGAAAACACTTTTCCACACAATCTTCTCTTAATCACCCTCAAAATTCTCCTTGGGTTACAAAGGGGGTGGGGAAGGTAGGTAAGGGAAGCAGATAACACAGCAGCCTAAACAACAGGCCTGATGAGTCTATTAAATCGGAAGGAGGCAACTTTCAACTTAATGTGTGGCATAGTTTTAGGAGAAAGCAAAGCTAAAATAAATGTTTTGATTAAAACAGGAGTTTCAACCCATCAAGTTTCCCTGGAGAAGACTACCCATTATCATCAGAGATTTTAGGGGCTGAAACCAGAGATTTCAAGAAGCTTTTGAATAGTGCTTCAATTGGTTAGTCTTCTCAATATCAAAACGTCTGGGTGGGAAAAAATGTCAGTGTTGTGGACTGGTTGGCGGCTCTGTAAGGTGCTTTAGTCTGAGAGAAGGACAGAAACCTGTTTCTTAGACTGGACCTTGGACTTGGGGTTCCCCAAACTGCCACTGGCTTGGATCAGTGAAGAGACTGCTCCTTTTTTTAAAATTTTTTGGTACAGGGAATCAAACCCAGGACCTTGTGCTTGCCAGGCAGGCCCTGTTCTGCTGAGCTATCTCCCCAGCCCTGAGGCCACCCTTCTATGTGCCTTACTGTTTGTAGACTGCTCCTTTTCCCTATGTCCTCGGAGTGGGGCTATGAAACGATTTGTGTTAGGAAAATTCTCACAAATTTCCTGCTAAGTATTTGTCTTAGCATATCTCTCTTTGAGGAGCTGCTAAATCCATCTGACTGCGGTACTTACCCATCTATGCAAGCCTAGTAATGCTTCTAAAAACTCTGGGAGGGCTTATTAAACCTGGCTCCTAAAGAATCTCATTCACTTATCTCTGCATAGCAGCAAATCAAGTCTCCATATTGATTTTCTGAACTTCTACATGACGTTAGGGACTGAGCGTGTACCCTCAAAATCTCTCTGTTGAAACCTAATCCCCAGTGCAAGGGCATTTGGAGGTGGGGCCTGTGGGAGGTGATGAGGTCTGAGGGTGGGGCTGGAGTGGAATGAGTGCTCTTCTAAGTAGAGAACTCCTTTCTCTCCTCTCCTCCATGTGAGTGAAAAGGACACCTGCAAACCACAAACCAGGCCCTCCCAGACACTGGATCTGCCAGCCCCCTGATCTTGGACTTTCCGCCCTCCAGACTGTGAAAAAGAAAGGTTTGTTGTTTCAGCCACTCAGCCTATGGCAGTTTGTTACAACAGCCAAAGTGAAAAGACCTGAGAAATGAATTCAACAACAATTCCCAATGCACTTAAATAGAATTCAAATTCCGTGCTCTGGCCTGAAGACCCTATGTGGCTGGGTCTTCCTCTGACGCTCCCCTCCCAGCTCACGCCGGCCCCTGGCTTTGCTCATTATGGGCTGGCACTCAGATCCTTGACTTACCATGCCCTGCCCCATCTGTGTTTCTTTCTAGAATATTCACCCCGCCTTCCTTTTCATGTTTCAGCAAAAGCGTCTTTTCTCAGGCTGCTCTGACTGCTATTTTAAAGGCAGTCTCCTGGCCTCCTCTATCCAATCACTGTTTATCCCAAGGCCCTTATCACTACTCGGACATATCTAGATTTTTTATGTGTTTACTTGTTGTCATCTTTTTCTCCTTGTCAAGTAAGCTCCAGAAAGGCACGTGAAGGCTTGCCGCCTTCACCCTAGTATCTTGTCAGTGGAATCACACACTCGTTATGAATCCACCCCCCCCCCAATCATGTGCAATACTCCCAACTGCTAAGCGGACCAGTTTGGCACAGAAGAGTTTCTCTTCTCTCATGTTTTTCTCTACGTCTCCTTCTGAGGAAGGTCAGCAGCGTGAGCAATGAAAGGGCTTCTAGGCTGAATGTCGCAGGGAGAGGAGTCAGGCTGCGGCTTTCTAAGGCTTAATCTCCCTGTCACGGTAGACTTGTCAAATGCCCCGTCACACGCCCCTGTGAGTAAGGCTTGGTTAGTCCCTAGTAACTTCTCCCAGGCTCTGCTTCCCTACAACTCTCTCCAAAGCCCAGTGATTTTGGGGCTTGAGCTCTGGAGGCAGACAGACTCAGCACTGAAGCTTGACTCCATCACTTATTAGCCATCACTTACACTCTTCAAGCCTCAACTTTATCGGAACAGGGGGAAGGAGAGTAGGACCTGCCTCACAGTGTGGCAGGAGACTAAATGGACAATACAGACAAAGGGCTCAGGAGAGTTCCTTACACGGAGGACTCCCACACAACAGTTATTATTCTAACCTACCCTCCCAGTTCTGTCCCTCCTGCTAGTGATTTTCCGTGGTTAATTCTTTTCATGGCTACTTTTATCAGCTGACATCAGTTTTAACTCAAGATGTTTGTAGAGCTCTGGGGCAGAGACAGCCGGCCAGCTTCATGCCCAAATCATCAGGGGCTGTGCTCTGGACGAAAGGGAAGGGCCTTCTCCTACCTGTGTGATCTCGGTACGTCTCTCATCACCCAGCCTGCAACTAGAACAGTTATCAAGTATACTCAGTGGGTATTTCCCTGGGCTAGGATATGTGGGCTGTAGCTAAGATTTCAGGCCAAAATTTGTTATGATTTGCTCATTGCTAGAAAAGAAAACAAAATAACAGTGGGGTGAGAGAAAAGGGAAAAATTTAAAAGGCTTCTTTGCAATGCCAATCTCAAGGAAAGGTGTGAAGAAACAGTCTCTTTCAACTGCAAGGTAAAGGGCAACCTTTCCAGAGTGGTTCTCTTAATAACTCAGTGGCCGGATGCTAAGGGACTATTTTGATTTTCTACATAAGATTTTCTGTTAGTGCAAGGGCCCACTTGTGCTTTAGATTTTAAATATTAAGGTGCAAAATTATACCACTAGCCTTATCATACTATTGTAAAATCACAGCATGGTTCCCTTTGTGTATTTGGTTTATTAATCACCTGCAATTTGATCTTGAAAAAAAAATTAATAAAATCAACCCATGCTTACACCTTTCCCAATGGTAGAGGATCCAAAGGGAATAATTCTGCCAGAAATTTATCACAGACAAGCTGATCTCCCCTTGCTTTCTGCCTCACTTTCTCCCATGAAAAGCAGAGATCAGGAGATCTTGACAGGGACAACTACTGAACAATAATGAAGTGTGCTGAGATAACAGGGCCTTCCCAAAGCCAAGGAACAATTACCCCCGGCATTGCACTGGAACACAGGGGAAGGTGATGTATATATAACATGACTACGGATGGGGTCTCCTTGTCCAGCTTCCCCAGCTAACTCTGCCCACTGGGGGAGAAGAGGGGCTGCGCTCCGGGGAAATTACCTTCACGAACTGCACATCGCTGAGGATGTGGACTGAGTAGTCAGGTGTGTAGAGGTTGTTGCTGCTGCTGTACAGCTGCGTGTTGCTCCCACCAAAGTCACTGCGCTCTCTATTCGGAGACTCAGAGCGATTCAACCCGCTGCAGCGAGAAGGGGATCGGTTTACTGCAGATGGTGAGGAAGAGGAGAGAGAGGAAAGACAAGAAGGAGCAGAAGAGACAAGGAGGAGCGGGTAGAGAAGACAGGGAGTGGAGGAGGGAGAGAGAAAAAGGTGCTGTTTACTGAGGTCCAACAGGACTATCAGGAGATTGTGGCCCTGGGTTGCGGAAAGGGGCCCTCACCTCCCCATCAGAGCCAGCAAGGAGCCCCAGAGCTTTGTTGGGGTTGCTTCCCTTGAGGCATAAATCTCCCTCCCTGTGGTCTCTCCCAGCAGGGTGGTTGGGCAGTTGTTTCCCCACTAGACAGTAGCAGAGGAGGTCCACTGTTTATATTGGTTCTTATTTTAAGATTAGGTGCAAGAGGACCTCAAATGCATGAGTACAGTCCAGTGAGGGTGCTTTGCTAAGCTAGAATATGAAACCCTTTGCTAGGGTGACATATTCCACCTGCAACAAGCCCTGTTTTAGAAAAGCCATGGCCTTAGGTTTGCCCTGAAAATCATCCGTCACAGCACAATCAATCTTCACCGGGGTGATATGTCTTAGGGGGGTTAACTCAGGCCTGCCCAAGCACTGGCAGAACTTAGGACAACACTGCGGAAAAAAAGGTCCCCAGATTATATGGATACAATACTTGGAAATTGTAAGTCACATTAATAAACTGTTAACATGTGTCCTATTCTTGTTTATAGCAATCCGAAAGACCAGTGTGAGTCCTTAGAGTTCTGTGCTAGAAAACAGCCCTTGCTCTGAGGCTTCTGAATCCACTCTCTCTATGAATGGTTTGGGTGAGAATTTTAGGCTCCTGTGCATCTGAAATGTGATGTAGGAAGAAGAACAGGGAGTCGGGCGGGCACACACCTTTGGCTGTCTGAATCCTTCACCCACTTGCAGGACTGGGACTGAGAAAGGTCCACGTGGGGCCCCTGAAAGTGGGTTAGGGCAGGGCTAGCCCTTGAATAGGTCTAAGTAGGGGCTGAAATAATCCATGGGCTCTCTGCCAAAAGCCCGAATATCTAGTGAGCTTTTACATTTTAAGGAATTTCTTTCGGGAAGTTCAATTAACACTGTGTTATTTGGTTTCAAAATGTACTCTGAACCGCCATCACTGGGATCCGCAGAAGACAGGGTGCTGAAAGTGCCCCAGCGTTACCTCACCGTGAGACAGCACTAGCGGGAGGCCGCAAAGCCAACTGAAAGCACTCCCTCCGCAAAAAAAGAGAACAGGAGCCCCCCCAGAGCCAAGATCAGTTCAGGGGCTCAAAAGAGGAAACCAATTCTTCCAAGATTCTGCTCCCTGCTTTTTTGGGGTAGAACCTTGGGAATTCAGTGTTGGCTCTTCAGCTAATGCGGCCACCAATGAAGATACTGGATTAGCACCTATTTGTAGCGAGTCATAGAGGCTGGCAATCACTTAAGTGGCCAAGCTGTTAGTCTGGCAAACCCTGTAAACAAAAGATTCAAATAACAATAGGATGAATTATTTTCTCATTAGAATCACAATAATCACCGCCTGTTGTAAGTACAGCATTAAGGATTCAAATTCCACCTTATCCTCCTCAGCCAATGTCCCTCACTTATTTGCTGTTGCTTAACCTAGACACCTGGAGTCACCTTTGACTCCTGCCAGTGCCTCAGCCCCGCATCAAGTCCCACCTGCAGCACAGTATGCCCATCTTTTCTTTCTGCAACCAAATCCTGTCACTATCACCTTTTCCTAACAGCCGGGTTTCCCCATTTATAATCTTATAAAGCAGTCCCCCTAATCTGTGGGGCACACATTCCAAGACCCTCAGTCACACCTGAAACTGTCCATAGCATCCAATCCTAAGTATTTTGTTTTTTCCTATATCTATGCAGTGTAATACAGTAAAATACAGTAAATATTAAAAATTTGGATACAGTAGGACACATTGCCATTAATCCTTCCTCAAATTACTTCCCGTTGCTTCAAACAGACATCCCATCATTTTGAAGGAGTTCCTCAAGTCCTTTTTTGTAAGTATCAGTAGTTGTGCTGTTGTGCCTGTTCTAACATCCTGAATGGATTAAAAATGTTTGCTTTATGGTCTTTTTGACTTAGGGGAAAAGCCTGAGATTGCATGATGTCAGATCCAGTAAATAAGGTGGATGAGGGTATGCTATAATGTTTTTATTTGACAGAAATTGATGTAAACCATTGATAAATGAGGCACGATAAAATATAAATATTTAAATTAAAAAATTACTACAGTAAAAGTCACATTGCCATCAAACCCTCAAGATACTTTCCCTTGCTTCCAACGCACTTAGCCCAGTGTGCTTTTTCTTTTGAGACAGGGTCTCGATATGTAGTGCAGGCTGGCCTTGAGCTCATGATAATCCTCCTGCCTCGGCCTCCTGGGTGCTGGGATTACAGGCAGCCACCATGACACCAGGCTTTTAGCCCATTGTTCTTGACAGTATGTTGGGTTTTTTTTTGTAGAAATAAGTTTTAAAAAGTTTAAATACTCATATTATCTTTTGATCACCTCTTCCATGTCCATGATAAAGTTTAATTTACAAATCTGACACAATGAAAGATTAATAATATTTCTTTCTGTTAACTAATAACAATTGTAACAATATATTAAAATAAAAGTTATTTAAAACTTATGAATTGTTTACTTTTGGAGTTTTACATTCAATATTTATAGACCATAGTTAACCATGGGTAACTAAAATTATGGAAAGTGAAAATGTGGACAAAAGAGGATCACTATAATCTGTTTTAGCCTCAGCTGCCAGAATAACATTTTCTTTCTTTCTTTTTCTTTCTTCTTCTTTCTTTCTTTCTTTCTTTCTTTCTTTCCTTTCTTTCTTTTTTTCTTTCTGTCTTTTTCAGACAGGGTCTCGCTATGCAGTTCAGGCTGGCCTTGAGCTCACTCTGTAGCCCAGGCTGGTCTTGAACTTGCAATGATCCTCCTGCCTCAGTCTCCTGCGTGCTGGGATTACAGCTGTGTGCCACCACTCCTGGCTACAGAATAACATTTTTAAACATCAATTAACTTCCTAGCATACCTGCATAAATCCAAACTCCTTATAGTGGCCCTGAAACTTCCATTACCTGGCCCCCGCTTTCCTGCTTGCTGTTCTCTGGGGCCTCCCTTCCCCCTGCCTGCTTTGCTGTAGCCCTCTGAACTCCCTGGGCATCTCAACCAAGCAAGCTACTCCTGCACCCCACCACACTCCCAAGTAGACACCATCTCCCTGCTCCCTTGCCCCTGCCAATGCTCCTTGCTTCTCAGTCCCTGCCTCTCCCTGGAAATGTAACCTTCTCTGAAGGCCCTGTCCGCCTACCCTAAGACGAGTCCCTCTGTTTTCCTCTATCGCCGCCCCTATCCATGCCTTCAAAGTACTTTTCCAAAGTATTAATTACATGTTTGTACTTGCTTATTAGGTTTGCTCAACTCTTAAGTTCCATGAGGGCAGAGATCTTGTTTTTAACAAGACATTATTAATGTACACATAGTGTCTAGCACAGTGACTGGCTCGGAGTAGATATTCAATACAAATGTACAGTGAACAACTTTGTACCTAAGGGTTACTTTGGAGAGTTATTTAAAATCTGAATATTGTTTAAGAAAAGGTGTTAGAGCTCCCAAACTGTACTGGAGTCAGAAATCCAGTTTCTTCAAGAACCTAGTGGTGGGAGAAGAAGAACAGAAATAAAGGTGGATAGAGTTAAATCTTACACACCCAGAATCCAAAGAGCCTCAGGCCATGGCCAGCACCATGAGGGAGAGCCTACAGGGGGCGCCAGGATTCCGTCTGTTTAATAAGAGCATGCGCAGTGGGGCTGGGTGGGGGTGGGTCTTGTCTTGGAGTTCAATGTCCAGCGCATCCACCCTGGATGGAGGACTAACAGGGCCAGTGCTGGTGCCATGCAGGACATAGTGATGCATCAAGGTGATTATAAACAGTAACAGTATTGGGCAGAAAAGGGTCCATTTTCATCTTTGTCCTGGTCCTTTGAAAACAGACCGGTAAACTCTGGCTTGGCTAGCCCTTTGGTGGCTGTTCAGAGAGATGACTGGCTGAGACAGTCAGTGTGTTGCCCTGCTGGCCAGTTTCTGAGGTAGTAGGCAGGTAGTTTTGCAGGAAAGCAGCCTCTTTGGCATGAGAGTAGAGTCTAGAAAACTGTACCTTGACTGAGTGGATCTCAGCCTCAACTCAGTTTGGGCATAAGCAAGGGGAGAGCACGTGAGCAGGGCCTGTGGTTTTAGTAACGTTGAGAAAACACCATCATGCCTTGAGAAGTCTCTGCTTTGCTTGTCTGGACCTGGGCTTCATATACCACACCTGTTGTTCCACACCCTCATCCCTTAAGTCACAATTCAAGATACACTCGGGGAAGATGAGAGGGAACTAGATTCTTCCCATCCACAGAAGTGTCTGCCTAAATCACTTCTCATGGGAAACAGAGACTGCAAGTGCATCCCAGTTCCCCCAAAACTCTCATCATCTCACAGGCACCCAGCCCGGAAGTCACTCTGCCGTCATGCACAGGGTCTCACATGCCAAACACAAGCTACATCACTGTTGTCCTGGAAGGATAAATATGTCTTTTGTTTTGTTTTTAAGTCAATATGCTATTGAAGGTTTATGCAGGAAATTCTAAAGAATTTCCAACACCAAAATTACAACTGCTTTACAAAGTTTGGGCCTATGAAAGCATTTTTGAAAGAAAAAAAGAAATCTTATTTCATGACAAAGAAAGTTTGGTCTCGTCTGAGTATTGTGCAAGATCAGTGTTTTGTGTCCTGCAGCCTGACATTCCTCAGTAGGTAGGATGCTGATGACTCAGCATTTTAGTAATTGTGTACATATACGCAGAGATTTCTGAGCAAGGCAAATGGAAATAGAAATGCTTTTAATAAAAAGGAAGAGAAATCAGTAACAGACGAGTGTCCTAGCAGCATGGCAAACTAGTTCAAGTTGTATAATTCCCCTTGGCATTTCCTAAAAGCACAGAGGCACAGCTTGGGGAAGTAAAGTGACAAAGAAAATCCTAAATATAGTGCAAAGAGTTGTGAAAGGCGATAGATCAAAAAGCAGTGTATAAAACTGACCATAGGAGCTGTCGATAGGAGGTAAAGCAGGCAGCCAATATGTTCTTGGCCCACTCTTGTTCTTACATTAAATTGGCTTTAGTGTGACAAAGTGGAAGGGAGCAGGACTTTTTGGTTCAGACCACCAATTGCTATTGAGAAGTGCGGCAGACCTCATTCCAGTGATCAGTCTGCAAGAGACATCTGTTCTGCCTGGCAGCTTGGAGTGACTGAGGTTGAGTGGAGAAGATGCTGGGATAAAATTGGTGAAAGGTGACGGGGAATATGGAGGGGGATTTCACACTGTCATTGAAGTTGGATGGAATCTCTTCACGTTGCACTACCATGTAGAGGTTCCAAAAAAGTAAACACTGCCCTGAAACTCTGGCTTAACTTGCAGACATCTTTGTCCTGGAAACTTTCACAGCCTTATCAAGGAAATAAGACTGAATATATCGAAGTGGAATACCCTCTTCCCCTTCTAAACATGAAGATATGAGAGGGAGAGAGGGCTCAGTGGCTGCCTGTCTAGAGCTTTTGGAGCATCAGTGAGAGACGGAGGCGGGCAGCTTCTTTTGGTCATGGATTCTCCAAATCAGATGGGAGAGTTTAATTACATAGGCTTGTAAGAGTACAAACTAGGATAATTGCCATTCACCATTCTGTGTAGTATTTAACATCAGACAACCAAATGCCAAGTCAGTCCTCTGTCAAAGCTCGAAATGAACTCTGCAAGTTAGCCCAAGTTGGGATCCCAGATGAACTCACTCACATTTCATGGAGCTTTAATGGTTCCCAAATGTTTACAACTATGAAAGAACCAGCCCAAAGGAATATTTCCATTTGCCACATTTCACAAAGTAGAAAGACTATTTTTAGAGATTCACTATGTATTCTGGGAGAAAACTCCGTGGTCTTGCACTCAAGGCCCATTACACGTGGATAACCGAGCGCTGAAAAAGAACCCTTGGTTTCGACATCTCTTCTCTCTCTGCTTTTGTGGATTTGGAGGCGTTGCTATGGTGAACTCAACATTATCTCCACTGTCAAGAGAGGAAAGAAAGAAATCTGGAGAGAGGGAAGGATAACTACAGTGGGACCAATGAGGAGTTTCATTTTAAAATGAAAACACCTGCAAAAATGGCTAATTACATCATGCTCTGGAGGTAACCCACAAGCCACTCTGCTGTTATTATTTCAAACTAAGGTTCAAATAGAAAGAAATGTCCATGAATAATGATTGGCCATCACATACTAGGTATTTTTGCAGTATTTGGTGCAAGGACCCCCGATGTCAATCCAGTGCGAGCACCATTCTCATTCGCACGACTAAGTGATGTAAATCACAGCCCTGTAGCATGCACAAAATGCGGACAGTCAGATGTGCAGCAAGGTCCCTGGCAACAGGAGTGCAGGATCTAAGACTTGGATTCTAGTCCTCATCCTTCAACCAACTTACTTTACATACAACACTGACCCAATGGTTTAATTTCACCATCTGCTATCTTACTGTTTTCTAAATACAAAATTTCTGCTCATGTCCCAAGGTGGCTATGGAGGTCAAAAAACTAGGAACCATTTATTTTCAAACTTAAAGTCTTACTAATTTCCAGAGGTTATCTTTTTTCCCCTGTACGAGGTTAAGAATCAATACATATGTTTCTGGATCAGAAATCAAGTACGTGACCAGAAGTTGTCCAAGATTTCTGTCCATGAAATACCAGGCCTCTGAGGTTTCTTCTTTGGGGATATGGAGCAGAAAGGAGAGTGACAGAGGAATACCGTGATGTGGATCTTGAGATATCGCCGAGTTGCTGGGAAGACTGGGCAGCTGACTACAGACAGAGACCATAGAAAAGAAAACGGGGGCAAAGATCTGAAGGAGCATCGAGGCGCTCCCTACCTCGTTCTTCTCCATTACACCCACCCATCACTGCTCCATCCTCCAGAGCTGACCCGAGAGTGGGAAAAGGCTGGCTTTGTTCTTGCTTCTGTACTGGTGGGAGTCCTGTTGGGCTGAACACCGACAGTCATGGAGAACAGGGTGAAGGTTGAAAGGGCTCTCAGGGAAACATAGTATCAGGCAGAGTAGAAGCAGAAGTCTCAGCCCCTCCTGTGAGGGGCTGTATAGAAAGAATTAGTCATTTTTCTCTGTCTGACACTGACTTGCCGTGTAGGTTTTCATAATTAATACTGATTAATTGGAATTAATATTCCTCAAACTGGGAAATTACAATTAAGTTATCTGTACTCCCGCTTTGACTTTTTTGGTTGAAAATCTTTAAAATGTGTGCCTTCCCTCTCTGCGGAAGATTCACAGTACACCCTGCGCATTCCCCAGGATTTGCTGTGTTTGAAGGATCTTGAAGGTACATGACAGGGTCATATCTAGTTCCGCTGGCATGTTAGGGAGGGTGCCAGGCTAGCATGTTACACTGGCTGCACTACCTTGCAGTTGTCATGAAGGCATGGGTACTCACAAACAAAGGACAGTTTTACTTCTTCATGGAAAATCACCATTAAGGGAGAGGGAAAACTTTGGCGAAATTTGAGAAGGCGGCTAGTTTGTCTTTAAGTAAACACAGGACCCAGATGTTTTTTGATGGAAAAATGTGATCTGGGAGCAAAGTTAACAGAAATGCTTCTGACATTACAGGCATGGGGGCTTGGGGTTTCAGGACATAGCCTTTTCTGATGTTGTCTACTATCTCCAGACAGCAAAATGTCACTGGAATTTTTAAAAAAGTACTACAAATTAAATCCAGGGCCTCATGGACGTTAGGCAAATGCTCTACCACTGAGCTATAACCTGAGCCCTTTTAAAAAATTTTAGACACAGTCTCATAAAGTTACCCAGGCTGGGCTTTAAATTGTGACCCTCCTGCCTCAGCTTCTTGAGTAGCTGGGATTATAGGTGTGTGCTATCATGCCTAACCACAACTGAATTCTCAATGCCTGAGGATATGGTAGGGTGCACCAGGATAAGGGACACAGAAACTATAAAAGATTTGCCTTTCTAACTGCAGGGCTGTTCTATAAATAAATTCCTGGTTTAGTCTTACTTGCTCTGTGGGCCTAAGAGATTAACTTCTAGAGGTGAAAACAACATGAACAGCTATGTGATTGTTATATTTATTGCACTGTATTCAGTCATTGAGTTTGAAGCTCTAAGACGCTACTTGATTAAATTAATATGAGAGGTTAAACCTCAGAAAAGTTCTTTTGACATTTTAACATCATTCTTATGTACAGAGCCAGAGGAAATACAACCATCACATAGAACCATTGCTAGGAAAACAAGGATGGGTTCATGGTTAGCTAAAGGCAGAGGGCACATAGAAGGAATATTGGAAGAAAAAGATGTAGAGATAAAGCACAGAGTTCCATTACTTCTTTTTTGTTTTGTTTTGTTTTGTTTTTGTTTTTCTTCCGGTACCAGGAATCGAACTCACGACCTTGTGCTTCCCAGGCAGGTGCTTTGCCACTGAGCTAAATCCCCAGCCCCTTCCATTAATTCTTCCTTCTTTTTTCTTGATGTACTTCTTAGCCCTCCTCTCAGCAGTCAAACAAGTAAGGAGAAAAAACTTGTGCTATCCCTCAGCACCACCACTTTCCATGTATTTACACAGATACATCCTGGAAGGTAAATTCATAAATGATGCTACTGAATCAGCAATGCCTGGGCTGCGTGTACAAACGAATGTTAGCTGTGTGATGCGCTATGCCTTACTCATGGGAATGCTGCTGGGAGAGATTAGGTCATATGTAGGACAGTAACAGAGCCCAAAGGCCATCTGCAAACCCCACTGGATCTACAGAGACCCACGACATACATGTATGTTTACCTGGGGAGCCTGCCAGAGAGTCCCCTCTGCTGAAGGCGAAGGTACGTGACACAGAGACAGGCACTAAAGAGTCAGGGCCAAGGGCATGTGAGTAATGAAGGGGAAGATAAACATAAAAGGAGAGAGACAAAGAGCAAAGTGGGTGAGACAGTCTGTTTCTGGATCTTCACAACATCACATTTCTCTACAAAAATAAACCTAGCCTCTGAAAACAGGGAAGTTTACAAAGTTACCCCCCAGAAAACACAAGAAAATAAGGCTTTGCTGGGCTTCTCCTGAAAAGATGTGCTTCCTCTCAGCGGGAATCAGAGATGCCAATGGCAAGCACAGGCAGTGCCTGGGGGCGCGGGGCGGTGCACAGGCAGCATTCCCAGGACTGCATTCCACGGTGCTTTCCCAGCTGCCTGAGTCCCACATGGGTGTGTGAGGGCACATGCACAGGCATCAGAGACATGAAGGCTAAGCATACGCTTCTGCTAGGGCCATACTTGTGGAAGCTGGTGCCTGCCTGGCCTGCTAAGTACTCCTTCAGCGGTCACAGCGCTGGTGAGGGACTGTGCCTTGCTAGAGGAGCAGGACAAAGTAAGGGCCCAATTCTAGCAGTTTTAATGGAAATTAACTTGGTGAATTAAATAACAGTCATTTCTTAGCATGTATAAGTGCTCTAAAGCACCTCTCTTTCTACTCCATTTTCCCTTCTCTTTCCTGATAGTTAGAAATGGAACTGGCTATCACTTGGGCGGGGGTGGGATGGAGTGTGTAGCAACACTCCAGTTGCTTCCTCATCTTGATCCTGAGCAGTGGTATTTCGGCAAGGGAATCTGTCTTCACCTGTCTTGTCTGATCACTCTCAGAGTCCCTTCCAAACAGCCAAATGAACCCAGTCTGTAGGTAAAGGCACATTTAGACAGGTAGCTTCTGTGGTCTTACTTTCTGTACCACATAATTTTATCTGAAATTACTTATCCATACAGGGAAGCAAGAGAGGGGCCTTATACCTCCCTGATAATTATTAATCGTGACATAAGATGTTAATGGACGTTTTAATGGGCCTTGTTGTGAAACACGCTGGAGTAAGAAACCTTCAGTCTCAAGAATTATAGCTCTTCTTAAATTAAATATATACATCACCAAGCAGAAGACTTGATTACTCCCTACTGTACCTGTTCCTGGTACCCAAAGTTTGGTCAAGGCTGTTCAAGAGAGCCGGGCTCACTCACCATGGTATTCTGGGTTTCCTGGCCGTCAGAAGAAAGATAATGGACACAATGTGGACTGTGCTCCTCTCACTCCACCCAGGAAAATCAGAGAGACTTCCTTGTAACCTCAAGTTCAACTTTGAGGCATAGGTCATAGGGCCAGTATTCTGGCAAATTCTTCATCTCATATTTCACTCTCAAAAGCTGAGTCAGCTGTGGGTTAGCTTCCAGGACAAGGGGTGTTTGTTAGGCCAAGATTTTACAAGAGTTTGCCACTCCATTTTAGGATTAATCTCTCCCTCAGCCTACAAACTGAGATTCTTGGCCAGTGAAGGATACTGCTGAGGGCTGGACTTTGGATTAGCACTCTGCTGGGCGAACAATTGTGGGGTTTGGGCAGACATAGTTATGTCATGCTCAACTCTCTTAAGTTGGGAGGCGTTGAGGAAGGAAGGAAGGAAAATGCCTCTTTACCCCTACTGGCCCAATATTTTTCTTTTTGTTCTGGAAAATTTATGAAGATGCTCAGAAGCGTGGAGAAGGAATGTAAGCTCAGCACTTCCTTTCAGTTAACTGGGTGTAAAGGAGGGGTTAGCAGTAGAAGCTTACTCATGGGTCACTGATAAAACTGAAGGATTACAACAGAAATAACTAGGGCCAGGAAGGAAAGACAGGAGGAAACTGGACTGATTTTCTCTCTCTCCCTCTCCTTGTCCATCCCTCTCCTTCCTCCTTTTCCCTCCCTCCCTCCTTCTCTCTCCTCTCTCTCTCTCTCTCTCTCT
>NW_004955507.1:5303638-5319494 GCF_000276665.1 Chinchilla lanigera | reverse complement strand
TTTTTTTTTTTTTAAAGAAGAAAGTCATCTAAATTGGGTAAGCTAAGGAGCCTCATGCAGCTCTTTTTTTTGTTAGAGTTCCCATCTCTTTCTTCTTTTGGAAGAGCCAGAACAGGGCCAGCACTTCTAGGTAAAACAGCAGTCCCACAGCAGTCTTTAAGGTGATAGATCATGGAAGTCTCATTTTGAGAATAAAAGTTTATCTAGTCCTGTAATCTGCTCTGCACCCACCCAGCACAGATATACTGAGAACTGAAATTTCCTTTATCAACCTTGATTGAGATTTGTTGGCTTACATAAGTATCACAATGTACCATGGTTTTTCACTTTTTGGATCTCTACTTCTGCAACCCCTTAGGAGTGGGAAAAGTACTTAGATCTCATTTCAGCCACGTGAAGGGCTAGGAGGTAAAATTACAGGGTAAACTGCACTACTATTTCCATATAGCTATTGCATTCTGGAACATAATGGATTTAAAATCTGTATTTCATTGTGCTCTATGAACTAGTCAGGACACCAGAATGCATTTAGATACGTCACCAACTTGATGGGTGATCTGGAGCAAATAATTTCTTTAGTTTCCTTTGCCCTAAAATGGTATCTAGGGAGGTATTTCCTTTTTTTTTTTTTTTTTTTCCTGGTACCTGGAATCGAACTCATGACCTTGCGCTTGCCAGGCAGGTGCTGTACCACTGAGCTAAATCCCCAGCCCCCTACTTCTCTATGTTTTAGAGGCTGTCATATCAAGCACTGGGACCCTCTGATAAATCCCAATATAAAGCATTATACAAAGATCTTCATGATGAGAGGAAAGATCCCTATTTGGCATTAAAGTGACTAAGAGCTGAAAATAATGCAAAATTCAGACCAGTGAATCAAAAGGAAATCTAGAGATAGAATTCTTTCTGATCACACAATAAATGCCATGCCTTCTAAACATAAGTGCAACGACCCTACACAGGAAGCAACAAGAAAGCGCAGCACAGAAGGGGAGTGCAAACCAGCCATCACCCCTGTGCCCGCCCCCACTGGCAGCATGCACGGCCAGCTGGCAGCCACCTTTTCACCAGCTGAGAGGTGGTAAGCAAAGAAAGAGAAGCAGATAAGCAACAGACTGCACCAGCCTGAGATTTATATTATCTCCAAATCTCACAGTCATGTCTTACTGAGGACAAATGCCACAGACACAGTAACAGCACACGAGAGTTTTCAAGGGAAGGCCAGAGGTGAATTAACATTGCAGAGAATGAAAGGCTGATCCTCCACCAAGCACACAAATTACCTGCCTGCACTGCCTGGCAGGTGCCAATTAACGGTACCTCTCTTCACAAGTCTACCCCCGCCACCACCATTCATCAGCTGTGCATGAGCAAAGAAGCCACAGAAAGCATTCCAAACATGTAGAACCTAAGCCCCTGTGGTCTGTGGGTACCTGGCAGGAAGCAGTGTCCCTGGCAGAATATTACAAAGAGGCTGCCAGCATTTGTGTTAGCCCGGCCCGGGCTCAGAGTGCTTGGTCCAGGTCCCCAGAGTGGGCCGAGGCAAGACCACGATGGGGAGGACAAGGAAGAGGTTTGAGAGATACATACGAAAGACGGAGGATCCAGCCAGACTTCCAACCTTCCGCACGTCATTATCTAAGGACAGAAGGATGCAGTGGGTTTCAGAGGCAATTCAGAAAACACACCTGCTTATGGGAATCCCCACTTCCACTCCACCCCCAGCACCAACGAACCCTGTGAAAACAAATGGAGGGGTGGGGAAAAAGTGTAAAAAGCAAAATAGACTTATCTTTTCACATTGAGCAAATATATACTCTACCCCAACACTTGATAATGCGATTGCCTTTTTAAACTGAATTTTTCCTCACTTATTCCTTTAAGTACAAACTCTGAATGAAAGAAACTCTTATAATTTTGCAGAGGAGACTAAAGCCAAGGAAGTTAAATAGCTTGTCCAAAGTCTATAGCAGGAATCAAAAGAGAAGTCCAGACGTGAGCCTAGATGCTTTTTCTACAATGTTCTTTTATTTCCCCAACAAGCTATGGCTTGGAAACTGGAATACCTGAGCAAGCAGTAGTCATGATGGCTGGGACACCATAGTAGGTAAAGGCTCCATTCTCGAAGCGAAGGCCTTCCTTACCCACTTCCACCTCCACTTTACCCTGGAGAAAGAAGTAGTGTTCTGAGGGTGTGTTTGAGCACTTTCAAATCTATTATTCACTAGGACCCTAAGTGCTTCTGCTGAGATGGCACATGGGCCCATGTTTGTATCACAGAGCAATGATAATTATGTCCGGATTTATATTTCAGAAATAGCACCTCCAACTTTGGCAGTTCTGTGCAGTAAATTCATTGCTTCATTGTTTATAACCCAGCACCAGTCATGAATAACCACACTCTCCTTGCATACAGTACTGACCCCTCCATCACATAAGTCCAAGTACCAGCTAATCTGCCCCACTGGTTTAGTCTGAGATTAGACCAGATCTAAGTCAGGTTTAAATAAAACCTAATCTTTTGTGAAGCTTGTGGAGTTCATCATGGATGGTAATGATAGCTAAAGTGTAGTACAGAGTATCTAGGGAACTGATTCTACGTAACACACGCTGCATGGATTCTCATTCAATTAGCCCCATAACCTCATGGGATCCATGTTGTTTCTATCACTAGTTTACAGATGAATCAATTTAGAGGTTCAGAGAGGTTAACTTGGTCAAGGTTAGCTAGGAAATGGCAACAATGGAAATTGAAAGGCAGATGTTTCCAATTTTTGAGCCTACCCTTTACCTACTATGTTTTATTCCTATCACACTTTAATTTGAAAGCTTGAATTTTTATTAAGCATCAGACAAAGGATCACACATGCTCTTTATATTATATAAATGATATATCAGGACCCATCTCAATTTCCAATAGTAAGAAATGTAACTCTAGTTTTGGAAAAGATTGGTTATTTTATTAAGGCTACTTGGAATAATATATATGAGGCAAATGACAGTGTCATAGCAGAGAGGCTGTGGTGGATTGCAAAAAAGCGAAGTCATTTCTAAGTCAGTGTGAGCTTTATCAAAATCTTAGAATCATCATTCTGTTTAGGGTTCATAAGATTCTGCTGGAAGACAGGGAATCAGTGACAGAGAAAATTGTGGAGCCAGCTCGGGCACTGGTGTTCCAGTGGAACTGTACTGACACTTCTTAAGACAGGCCTGTCCAGGCGCCCAGGGCAGACGCTTATATGAATACCTGGAAGATGCTGCGCTTCATTTACTCCGTCCCTTTTCTCCCTTCCTGACTCTCTGAAGAGGGAGAAGATTCAAGGAACTGCAAAGGCTGAAATGTGGCACAGAAAACGAATGTTCCATGTGCTTCCAGAGAGCAAAGAAAACATCAGTTGGAAGTCAAAAATGGTAAGATTTCAGCTCAACATACGATAGATTTTTCAATAAGAATTGTCTAAGATTTAGGGGACAGGAGACTGTTTCACTTCAAAGATTACTCAAGCAGAGACACGGAGGTACTGGGATTTGCAAGACAGCAGATCTACAAGTCCAGAGATACAATCCCTCTAACCAGGGAGGTAGTTACCACACACCAAACAACACTGAGTGGTCAGATTAAGGCCATCAAAGACCCCATCGGTCCTAGGATGCCAGTCTTCCATGCCTAGGCCCCCCTGTAGGTCATGTAGAAATGCCCACCTAATTTCCTTTGTTCCCAAAGCAGTCAGCCAAGTCTGGGCTGCTAGCACTGAAGGAGACATAGCCATCCCCTTTTCACTCTATAGATGCCTTGTCTTGGCCTTGAAAGTTCCCCGAGTTTGCTGCTCACCTGTAGAAGCAGCACAAAATAGTCCACCGGGCGGTTGCGCTGGTAGAGGTAGTGTTCCGGGGCCTTCTTGTTCTTCTCATCAAACTTCAGCTCCTGGATCACGTTGGGATGTTTTAGAAGCCGAAGAAGAATCTTCTCCGAAAGGTAGTGAGACTTGAAGGGTTCCACTTCTAGAGGACAGTTTGGGGTGGTGGTTAGCGCCTCTGGCCCTGCCCCCTCTAGTACCAGCAGCTGAGAAGAGTCAGCATGGGTGCTACTGCGGTTTGTAACTAGAGCACCCCTTTCATGCTCCAGGGTACCAGGCTGATGAGGCTTCTGGGTCCGTTGGGCCCGAGGGATCCTAAACCCATGTGTGTGCCTCAGGGCTGTCCTCAGGCCCTCTGGGGAGGTTTGTCCTTGCAATGACATCTCAGGAGAAGCAGGTTATCATTTTGGAAAAGTCAGTTTTGTTTTTCATTTTCTCCTTGATTTTATTAAAAGTTGAGCATGAATAATTAGGACATGCAGACAACAAAGCCTTTACTGCCATGACATAATGAAGTACAGAAAATTTACTCTGACTTA
The DNA here is from genome assembly GCF_000276665.1 of Chinchilla lanigera. Lineage (NCBI taxonomy): Eukaryota > Metazoa > Chordata > Mammalia > Rodentia > Chinchillidae > Chinchilla > Chinchilla lanigera. Next base: position 5,315,098 of record NW_004955507.1, on the reverse strand, counting down.
TTTGCGTGACATGTATGTGTTGAATGAAGTAAAATTCTAAGTTAATAGGGAAAGGTAATTATTTAAATGATAAGCTCTTGATAATGTTATTGTATCATATTTGCATATTATCATCATTGTATCATAACCTTGTATCATATTTGCATATTAATAGCTACTACTATATATTTATATAAGGTGTCATTAACATATGGTGAATGTTTAAACCTCAAAAATTACATTAAAAGACGTACTGCCATTAATCCCCTTTGAAATATTCTGTTTTACTTTGAACACACTTATCCCATCATTCTTGCTACCGTCTGGAGCAGTTCTGGAAGGCTTTGCTTCATATCTTTAGTTGCACTTTGACTGTGAGCAAGAACAGAAGTCACTATGCCAGATCTGATGAATAATGTGGATGAGAAACCATTATAATGTTTATACGAGCCTGCCTTTCTGTTCAGTCATACTTGAAGTAGCATCCACTGTATTTTGGACCACACCTCATAAAGAAGTAAAAGAAGACTTCTAGAACTGCTTCAGAAAGTGTCCTTGTTAATCTCCAATTATCTTGTTTTGAAACTCTGTATCATTGTTTTTGTTGTTTTTTTCTTTAAAATAAAAAAAGTGTCAAGAACAATGAGGAATGTTTAAAGTAAGGTGGAATATTTTGAGTGCATTAATAGATTAATGGCAAGGTGTCTTTTACTGGAATACAATTTAAAAAATTAAATATTTACTGTATATTTTTGATCATCCCTTGTACTTATAGCTCTTTTTTTGTACTGGGAATTGAACTCATGACCTCACACTTGCTAGGCAGGTGTTGTGCCACTGAGCTAAATCTCCAGCCCAGCATATTATTATATTATATTAAACAGATATACATGCTTTGCTCTGGGAAATTAGCCAGTAGTTGAAAGAAATCTGTACTTAGAACCAGACTGCATGTTGAACATTCTAAGAATCTCCAACTTAAATGTTTCTACTGTTTATCACCCGAAGCCCTCATTATTTAATCCGCAAATATAAGTCAGATTAATTATATATTGAAATTAGTTGTGGGTATGACCTTTCTAGGTCAGTATATTAATTAGGCATGAATGAGAAGATCAGAAAGTTGAAAGACAAACTTTACCTTCTTCCCAAGAAGAGTTTATCTTTAGATTTTCTTATCTTCTTTTCTTTCTAAAGACCCCAAAATTCAACATCCACTTCTGTTTTTTAAGAACTTGTTGTTCACTGCTTTCGTGGCCCTTGGGGGATACTGGATCCCTGGGGCTTACTGGGTAGGACAATGCTTTTCCTTCCAGGACAAATACTCTGGGGCACACCAACTTGACCAGGATGGGGGTTGACATCAAGCTCCAGCCAGGAAATAAGTGGAGGAAAAGAGAAGTGTAGCAGTGTTTTCCTTTTTTTTTTCCTCATCAGAAGAGAAGGGTGAGTTGTACTATACTCACGTCCTTGCCTAGAAGATCACCTGGGCTCATCACACAGTGTGGTATCCTGTCATACCAGGGAGGGCAACCTTCTTCCTAGAACAATGGTTCTCAGCACTCACACACTGGAGTGAGGTTGGAAGGCATTAAACTGGATGGTTCCTCGCCCTGTCCTAGATTCCGCTGCAACTACTATTGGGTGGAGATGGGGGCGGGGGTGGGCAGGTCCTACCTGTGGCCATGAAGCGGTGTGTGGCCAGCAGAAGCTGTGGTGAGATCTTCACTTTGATCTCTGAGTCGGAAAGCTTAAATAAGGAGAAGTCATGCCGCTTTCTCTCTCGATGCGGGACCCTTTGCTTTTTCCGATTGTCGGCTGCAGGGTAATGGGAGAGATCGCAGCTATCTCAGAATCATTGTTGGTCTTTGAAGATTTTCCCAGAGTCAAAGAGGACAGGCAGATCCTTTGGGACCACTCACATTTCTGCAGGGCCACCTTTAGAAGACATTACAACATCTCTTTCCCAGGGAATGGAAGGCTGTTGATTAGGGTTAACCGGTGAAAGACAGCTCTAATATTCTCAGCACTATTCGCTCAGGTAGTGGAAAGCAGAAAAAGGAAGAGTTGGCTTGGGGTTTCCAAGTGCAGCATTTAGCATTCTAGTGCTGGCTCCCTGCGTACTAGCCTTGCAACCTCTCTATGCATCAGTTTTTGTTTGCTTTAATCTGTACAAGGAGATAAAATATTTAATAACAGCTCTTTTACTTATCTTGTCTAGCTGCTATGAGACTCCAACAGTACACTACATGTGAAAGTGTTTATACAAAGTCATACAAGCATGAAGGACAGCATTCTTGGCATCAAGGGAGTTGGCAGGGACCAGGGAGATTCTTCCTCAACTGTCCTCCTTTCCCAGAACCGGGTTTACCCGGTCTCTTTCTGCTGGTTTGAACCATGCCCTGCAGTATTTGAGGCATGCCATTGTCTTATTAGTTATGATATCCCTAACCTCTCCACTAAGGAGAAAAAAGAGAAAGGAGAAGAAATAAGAATGAGCCTATAATGTGTAAAAACAGATTCTTTAGGCAGGGGACTTGGGCAGGGCCTGGGACTCTAAGATCCTATACAGTACGTCCCTGACTTACGAACACTGGAGTTGTGAACTTTCACAGATACAAATGGTTTGATGTGAACAAACCATGGAAGTAGCTCATGTGTCTGCCGGACGTTGACACAGTCTTGCTACTGTGTGCTCACTGTACAGTGTGATAGTATAAGGGAGGACTATACAGTCAGGGACTTCATTTTTGTGTGTTTGGTTTTCTTGTGCTTTACATTGCATGTTTGTGTCAAAGGTATATGACTCACTTTGATGGATTTACAAAGGAATCCAACTTACACACATTCTCCAGGAACAGATCCTGTTCCTAAGTCAGAGACTTACTGTATACTGGTCATGTGACTACTGATGAGAAAATTTGCTTTTTCTAATTTTTTTTCCTTGCTTATTTAAGCTTGTCTTAAAAAGTAAAAAAAATATCAGTTGGGGGGGGTTTCTTTCATTATTTTTCTTTTGCTTCCCTTAAGTTAAAAAAAAAGAAACTGCTAGCCTATCTCACTTGTGCTAAGGGTAACAGGAAAAGGATCTGAGTTCTCTTCAGCCTTGGTCTGGAAAGCAACAGGGCTGCAGGATACTTCTAGTGCAAATCAGAAGTAAAGGGGATGAACCCTGAGGACAGGAAATTAGCAGTCCATAGGACTGAGCTTCCTTTTTTGCTCCTGCTCCTGTTGGAGCTTGTGTCTTCCCGATCCTTTGGGTTTCTTTCAAGAAGACAGAAAGTGACCTTCCAACACCCACAGCTCTTCTGTGGGCCTGCCTTCAATTCTGAACACGAATAGTTGCTTGGCTGCTGTTCTAACACTTTTCCTCAAGTGCAGATAGAGGGGAGATCCAGGGCCATGAGTTGAGATCATGCAAGAGGCTGGGGCCATGTAAAAAGAAACACAGTATCCTGACTCCTCACTCTTTACACCTCTTAAAAATTATGCTAGCTTATTTATTTAAGGGTGGGAAAACTCTGACCCTCTCCTATAGAAAGAGGACATTTAAATTTTTGGTTTAGGTGGAAGAGGGCAATGTTTTGACAGTCTCCATTGCTCACTAATGGTCTGGCATGAGTGGAACTTCAAGGATGCCGGGGCCTGCATCTAGGTAAACAAAAGAGACAACAAAGGAACAACAAAGGGAAATAGAAACAAGGGTAGAGGCCTCCGGCTGCCCTCCAGGGTGCATGGTGTTTTCTTTAGACCTTTCCCATCCAAAGGCTGGGTGGTCTCTTTTTCCTAGTCTTGGCTCAGCTCCCAAAGTTTCCTTCCTTATAAACATTTAGAGAGTGGGTTCCTAGTGACTCCGGGTGATCCAAGCTAGGGTATCTTGCCATGCCAGAACCAGGTGGCTGACATACATCAGTGTACAGGTCCTTCCCTGACATCTTTCATACTTTATGCCAAACTAATCTGTCCCCGAGAATCTCAGAGGAAAACATGATGACCCTGAAAAACAGCCAAGGCCGTGCACTTACTGTAGAGATCAGTTTCATCCAGGATCTCTGACTTGATGATTTCCTCTATGATGTCTTCTAGTGTGACAATGCCCATTACCTCATAGAAAGGATCTCCTTCTCCCTCATTATTCACCCGCTGGACAATGGCCAGGTGAGATTTTCCTGAAGAACAAATGAAATCATAGTAAAGTAACTGGGACATTTTCAGAGATTCTGTCCTTTGTTACAAAGTTGCTGTTGATCAATGTTAGGAAGGAATCTATCCCAGAAGCTCCCTAAAATACGAAATGTGGGTGTAAGCTCTTAAAAAATGCAAGTCATACACTTTAAAAGACCTACAGTTGTGTGTTGTTTCAGGTACCCATTCTAGGGGCTGGGGATTTAGCTCAGCGGCAAAAAGCGCCTGCCTGGCAAACGCAAGGTCGTGAGTTCGGTTCCCGGTACCAGAGAAAAACCAAGAAAAAAAAAAAACAAAAAAACAACAAAAAAAAAAAACAGGTACCCATTCTAAAACATGTGTTGTTAGGCAATTCATTTTGTGTGAACATCACAGAGTGTACTTATATAAACTAAGATGGTTATGACATCACTAGGCAATATAAACTAAAGGGACAACCACTATTCATGCAGTTTGTGGTATGTGATTATATATATATATGTATATATATATATATATATATATTTTTTTTTTTTTTTTTTTTCCTTCCGGTACCAGGAATCGAACTCAAGACATTGCGCGTACCAGGCAGGCGCTGTACTGCTGAGCTAAAGCCCCAGCCCCATGTGATTATATTTTAATTGACATATAATAGTTACACATATTTATGGGGTATGGTGTGATATTTCATTACATGTGTAATTTATAATGATCAGCTCAGGATAACTATATCCACCACCTTAACAGTTATCATTTCTTTGTGTCAAAATCCTCTCTACTAGCTGTTTTGAAATAAACAATTAGTTGTTGTCATTTATAGTTACCCCACTGTTCTATAAAACATTATAAGTGACTCCTGTCCACTTGTACCTCATACCCATTATCTTAGCTACTTTTCTTGATATTGAGACCAAATACCCAACACTCATAAGTTAAAAGAGGAAAGGTTTATTTGGGTTCACAGTTTATAAAGGTTTCAGTCCAAAGTTGGCTGGCTCCAAGGCAGGATGGCACAGCAGAGAGGCATGGCTGAGGAGAAACAGCCCAAGGCAGGGTAGGCAGGAAGCAACAGCAGCAACCAGCATCTAGGCTACAAGCCTTTTAGGTGCTGGCATCTACACCCTGGGTGGGGCTTCTATCATCAGTAAATCTATTCAGTCACAACCAGAACTATGCTAATTCCAATCAGTGGACTAAAGTACCATATACCCTTAATCCCATTATTACAAGCCCTAGACCTGGCCAGCTCCCAAAAGCCCTACCTATGCACTCATGTGGCTTTGGAATGACATTTAGATACAAGCTATAACATCCACCGATCATCTTCTTGTGATGCTCCCTGACCCTGACCCCTTCCCAGCTCCTGCAAACCTTATACTTTTACATCTCTGCTTCTTTTTAGGGAAGTCACCTAACATACCCAAAGTCAGTTACATTTTTTTTCTTTGAACTTTCACCTATTGGCAAGTACATGCCAGTTGAAGGAAGCTGAATAATCTAATTGAAAGGCAGACATTTAGAATAAAAAGAATTAGGTTAGCAGTCATTCTCCCCTAAATCTCTTTCTTCCTAAACATCCCAGTTACCATCGCTGGGCAAATCATTTAGCTGCTACTGAGTCACAATCTCTCATCTAGAGTTAGAGAATCATATCAGCATGGCCTCCGAGTTCTTTGAAATTCCTTCCATGGAGAGGAGTAGTCTATACTTGCTGGCCTTGAACCTGGGCTGGCTTGTGACTGCTTCAACTAATAATGCATAGAGAGTGAGTGCTTACTGTGGCACTTCTGAACTAGGTCTTTAAAGCATGTATTTCTGTTGGAGAAATACTGTAAGAAGCCTGATGACTACAGTGAGGTCACCATGGTGGAGAAACAAGTAAGTGACAGTCTAGCAAAGCACAATCTTCCAGTCATCCCACCAAAGTGCTAGACAGGCTATGGTAGGGGCCACCTCTTAGCTGATCTGGCTCCCCAGCCTCACAAATCATCTCCAAGAGCAACCCTGACACTGTAAAGCAGGAAGAATCCATTCCTGCTGTCCATTTCCGAAGTCCTAACTCACAGAACCTGTGAACATAATAAAGTGGTTGTTTTCTGCCTCTAAATTTTGGGGTGGCTTGATAGAAACAATGTAACTAGAACAGTTCCCCTAAAGTGACTGTAGAGCTCAAATGACCTAGCAGATACGTGAAAAAGCTTTGCAAATGGTAATATGTCATAGGCAGGTACTTCATTTTTATTGCCTAACCACTGAATAATAACAGTTCACATACATTGCACCTTTACTGCATGTCAGGCACTATTCAAAGACTTTACACAAGTAGATTTAGTTAATTTTCATAGCAACCTTTTTACAGATGAAAGAACTGAGGCACAAACTGATTAACATGCCTAAAGTTGCACAGCTTGAAAGAGGGAGAGCTGTACTGCAAACCGAATAATTTGTTTCAGCCAACCTAGGAACTAAAGTTGTATCTAACAGTCCTGCTTCATGTCAGTCTGTTTTCTTCTACAATATAGATACATTTCCTGGTCCTATTTCTTTAGAGTGTTTTGCTGCTGGTGTTATTCATTTACTTATTTGGGACCTGAACCCAGGACCTTGTGTATGCCATATAAGCACTCTACCACGGAGCTAAATACCCAGTCACTGGTCCTGTTTCTTTTCCTTTGTTTATTTATTTATTTTTTGGTACTGGGAATCGAACTCAGGACCTTGCGCTTGCCAGGCAGGGCCTTGTGCTACTGAGCTGTATCCCCAGCCCCTAATACTTTTTTTTTTATTTTGGCCCTGTTTCTAAAATGCAGACCTGGTTGTTTTTTTCCTTGGCTATGAAACATTTAAGGAGAAAATCTAGGGTACTGATTGAAATGCTTTTCTTGAAAGAAAAACTTTATGAGCTCTCACTTGGCTATTGTCAAAACATCCTCATCTGAGAAGTGTCCATTCATTTTAGATGCCCATTTTTGGATTCGGTCTTAAAATTTGGGGGGTCTGATTGTTTTAAATTCTTTATATATTATAGGTAGTAGTCCTTTGTCTGATGAATAGCTGCAAAATTATTTTTCCCACACTGTGGGTTGTCTTTTCACTCTGTTGGTGGTTTCTCTTGCTGTGCAAAAGCTTTTTAATAAGAGGAGATCTCAATTGTTGATTCTTTGTGATAGTTCCTGTGCAATCAGGGTTTTGTTCGTACAGTCTTTGCTTACACCAGTGTATTCAAGTGTTCTGCCTATTGTATCTTCCAGCACATGTAATGTTTCTGTTTTAATATTTAGACCTTTGATTTATTTCAATTTTAGTTTAGTGCATAGTGAAAGATATGGGTCTAGTTTTAATCTTCAGCATATGGAAAGCCAGTTTTTCCAGCAACACTTATTAAAGAGATTATATTTTTTCCAGTGAAGGTGTTTGGCTCCTTTGTCAAAGGTAAGGCAGCTGAGTATGTTTGGAATTGTTTCTGTATCTTCTGATCTGTTTCACTGATCCTCCGGTCTCCTTTTTTGCCAGTACCATGCTGTTTTTATTACAGTAGATTTGTAGTATAATTTGGAGTCAGAGAGTGTGATGACTCCTGCTTTGCCTTTGTTGTCCAGGATTGCTTTTGCTATCCTAGGTCTTTTCTAGTTCCAAATGAATTTTAGGACTGTTTTCTCTAATTTTGTGAGATATGCTCTTGGAATTTTTATTGGAATTCCATTAAATCTGTATAACAATTTTGGAAGTAGACCATTGTTGTAACTATCAGACAAGAGTAGTCAGTATGTCAGATGCATAATTAACTACTAAATTTAAATACATATTACTCCTTGGGATTTTTAACTGGAAGAAAATTGAAATAGTGGCATTTTTATCACCTAAGAATGTTGTCTACTTTTTTCTCCACTTTCAATCTACCCTTTGACCTACTTCCATACTGATCAAGTCCAAAATCAGTAGTGTGGTAGAATCAAGACTGTACAATGTGGCTGTCCTGTAAGTGCACACCCTGCTGCATCCCTCTATCATTCTGTGCTCCTGGTGTTCCAGGTGTTTGCCAGTTCCCCACTTTCCTCCGTTTACCCTTTCTCAGTCTTCACTTATTCTGTGACCTTTCCCTACGCCATCTCTGTTGGCCTTTTAGGTTCCAGTCCAGGTGTTGGATCCTCAAGAACAGTCTCCCAGACTGGCCCCATTTTGAATCTGAACCAACCTCTCCTTGTCTGGCACTCCTAAGCCTTAGATCCACGTTTTCTGGTTCTTCCTACTAGCAGGGTATGTCTCCTACACTGGACAGTGTTTCTTCAGATCATGAGTTCCTTTGAGGCACCTTAACAGACTTCCTCTGTATGTCAGACAGCCAATAAATGTCTGGTGAAGCTGAGGACTGAATAAAAATCTATAGTTGGTATAACAGATGATACTAAAACTGGATCCTAAAACCTTTGCTTATTGATAGAATACTATGTGCTTAAAATTTAAATCCTGAATCAGTGGTTCTAAAATTATTCTTTCTTGAAACAACTGTATCCTACCACCAACTAGACTGAAGTGTTTTGTAGCTTAAATTAGCTGTGGTTGTTAGAATGTGTACAATTTAGTTCTTTTTAATTTCTAACATATTTTTCTTAAACTTATGGCACCTGTTCTCACTTTTTTGCTAACATGTGCTAGTAGATGACAAAACAAAAAACTAATATAGTGGGAAAACTTGGAAAAGTGATTTAAAAGTTATTTTCTTAAAATTGGGGTTTGTTTTTGTAATGTAGAGCCTAGAATATATAGAATACAATACAGCCATACTTCCTATCAATATGACAGAATTAAATTAACAGGTTTTGATATTTGTCAGATGACACATAATAACATATATTAACTGCTATTATTATTACTAGTTTATTATGAAAGACACCATTGACTATATACAGTCTAGGGCCCAGGCACAGTATACACATTATTTCACCATACTATTGTTTTGTATTTGTATATGGTCCCCTTACTGTGAAGGTTAGATCCTTTCTTACATCTAGGACTTATTAATCTGTTTCCCCAGAATATAGAATAATACCTGCACACTGTCACTAAAAAGTAAGCAAAGGGCCAAGCATGGTGACACATACCTGTAGTTCTAATTACTTGGGAGGCTAAGGCAGGAGGATCATTTGATTTTAGGAGTTGAAGACCAGCCTGGGTAATGTACCAAGAACTGGCCCTCCCATCTCCACAAAGTAAGCAAAAGATTGAATTGATATTTCTCCAAAAAAAGAGTAAGACTAGTCAGCATACATAAAAAGATGTATAACCTGGCAAACACAACAAGTGGCTGGCTAGAGAGCCACATGCAGAAGAACGGAATTGGATGCCTTCTTCACATCATACACAAATGTGATTTCAAAATGGATCAAACAACTAAATGTAAAAATAAAACTATAAACTCTCAGGAGAAAACATAGAAGCGAAACATGATGACTTTACAGTGGGTGATGGTTTCCTAGCTAGGACACCAAAAGCACAATCAAAGAGAAACTAGATAAATTGGACTTCACTAATATTAGAAACATCTATACATTGAAGGAAAAAGTGAAACAGCAGCTCAAAAAATGGAAGAAAATATTTGCAAGTCATCACAGGACTAATATCCCAAATATATAAATACCCTAATGCATAAAAAGATAACTCAGTTACAAAGTGGACAAAGGATCTGAATGGCTATTTCACCAAGAAAGATATAACTGATCAATAAATATCTGAAAAGATTCTTAACATTGTCCTCAATAGGGAACTTCACATCAAAATGGAACGAGATACCATTTCACATTATTGTTGTAAAAAAAAGATAATAAGAAATATTGGGAAGGACATGAAAAAACTGGCGCTCTCAGTCACTGCTTGTGGTATCTGGACAGTTCTTTTAAAGGTTAAACATAAAATCATCATAGGACCCAGCAATTCCACTCTTACAAAAATGCAAACACATCCACACAAATACTTGTACACAAAAGTTCACAGCAGCATTATTCCCGAAATCCAGGTATTTCTGAACAAACAAAATCTGGTATATTACCATACAGTGGGATATTATCTGCTCAGAAAAAAGGATGAAGCACATGCTACAACGCAGAGAAACCTTGAAAGGATGTTAAGTGAAAGAACCCAGACACAACAGCCCACATGTTATATGATTCCATTCATATGAAATTTCCAGAATAGACAAATCTACACAGGAAAATGGATTAGTGGCTTCCGAAACTGGGGAAAGAAGGGAATGGCTGCTAATGGATTCAGGGTCTGGGGTGATGGAATGTTTTGAAGTTTGACAACGGTAATGAATATACTAAAAAACATAAATTGGGTACTTTACAAGACTAAAAAGTTAGGCCTGAGGATGTAGCTCAGTGGTAAAGTACTTTCCTAGCACATGCAAGGCCCTGGGGTCAATCCCCAGGTCTGAACAAAAAGTGAATTTTACGGCATGTGAATTATATCTCTATAAAGCTATCATTTTTTAAAAAAGAAATTCAGCTGAAGAAAACACAATAACCCATTCCTGAATGAACAGAAAGTTTGTGAGGCTCCAGGGTAGAGCTGATGCACAGATGCACAGAACTAGAGATTCCTTCACACACAGAATAGGTTGAAATGAAAGAGCAGTGCTGGGAGGGACATGGTAATAGTGCTGGTAAAATATTGTTCAGATCACACATTGTTGTTTGTGCTCTAGGATTTGATGACCAGAAGTGGACGCAGGTAGGGCCATTAGAAGACTAGAAATGGGAGAAGACACCACCTTATTCTTTGTTTTGAGGTGGAAGTTGTGAACAGTGCTAAGGGCTTGGTCATAGATGGGTGGGGTGCACCTGAGATTAAACAGTTGGGAGGCTGGCCATAAGAGGGTCACATCAGCTCTCAGGAATGAAGAGTGTTTAAAACTTGCAAACCAGGGCAAACTTGGAGCAGGAGGGGCTCTAATATCCCCAGTGTTTCTATCTTTTTCTGGACAGTGCTGGTTTCTAACCTATTATTTGTCCTCTCATTGGTGAGTGCTGGGTTTACTTCCTAATGGCATACATGGGAGAATGGCTTAAATTTTGCCTCTTCCTTTCTTCTGCTTTCCTATGAGACTCTGTGAATGGGACCGATGGCCTTTTCTGTTGAGCCATCCCTCTGCTGACTAGAAGAAATTTTCAATTGCCTTCAGGCAACCATTAGTCCATGTATTTCAGCCCTCCCCTCAACTTGCTACAAAAGTAGAAGTCTGTCAAGTAATTTAGGCTAAAATACTGGTTAGGGCTGTTTAGTGCAAGGCCCTGAGTTTGATTCTTGGTACATATATAT
>NW_004955507.1:5235140-5303538 GCF_000276665.1 Chinchilla lanigera | reverse complement strand
TATAATGTATAATTACCACCTATATGGAACTTCACAATAGGCTTCACAAGGCTTTACACAGAGTACAGAAAAAGAGGTGTGGAGTTTGTGAGATGCTTTTAAGAACTTTTTGAATCCCCCACCATGGGAACCAGAAATGATATATTCCTCAGCTTCCTCTATAATCTACTGAGACACATGCATATTCTTCTTTGTTTATGGTACTGGGGATTGACTCCAAGGCTTTCATACTGAGCTACATCCTCACCTAATTTTATTTTTTATTTTGAGAGAGCTTCTCACTAAGTGACTAAATTGGCCTGGACTAGCACTTGTAATCTTCCTGCCTCAGCCTCCCATAGTTCTGGGGATTACAGGCGTGCATCACCCCACCTGACTTTGTGCATACTCTGACATAAGTTTACTTCTTTCATGAAACAGTGCCCTCTCACACAATGCCCATTTTCTTTGTAGATGTGGAAGGACAGTGCTTCTCTGGGGTCATCAATGCGAACAAGATGATGTGTGGGACAGCAAAGCTGCACTACATTTCAGATGCGGAGAAATAGAATAAGCTGAATAATTTGCTCTGTACAGCTTCAAACAAATCAAAGCAACTGGGCTCTAAAAGAGTTACCCTTCTAGTTTCCAGAAATAGTAAAAGTGACAAACTTTATGCTGCTAAGTCCAAGGATATATTGGTACTATAGCTCATTAACATATAGCAGAGGAAGAGATAACTCCTCAGAGAGAAAACTGTTGAATGCTACTCCATGAAGCATTTTTACATGGCCCTTGAGTGTACTACTGTGCCAATGAACACCCGTGGGAAACCTACGGGTTGGGATGAAAGGTAAGGAGACTGTGTTTTATGGCAACGCACTTTCTAAAAATGAAGGCCACATCTGCCATGAGTAAAAGCATATTTTACTCTCGACTCACTGCTATCTCCTACTTCTACTTCCTGCAGATGCTCTGACATCTGGTTTGCATCTCTCGCATGTTCCTGATGTCCAGTATCAACTGAAACCCAGCCCTGTGCTAATGGCATGGTTTGCTTAAATGTGTTTCCTTGATTTCTAACAGGTGTGGGCTCCTTAACCTTCCTTGAGGGGTTGCTTTCCTCAAGTTTTGACTATTTCCTCCCACTCTACAATTTATAATACTAGTTCCAAACCTGCCCACACTCTAATGAGATACAAAGTAAAATATGCACCTATGGTATAGTTGGCCCTTATTTGGAACACAATATTAAGATGGTTTGGGTTGGAACTAGAGAAATTATCATCAATGAAGCATCAGAGGTTTGAGTCATACCTCACCAGAGTTAAGTGATATTTATGGTGATCCCTCTTTCCTCTATTGAACAGCACCACGTGGTAAGACCCTTGACTCCCAATGATTTGGAATGCATTTCACCTAGATCAGTGATGGTGACCATTTAGAGACAAATGCCCACACTGCAAACCAGAACCCACTTATTTATCACAAAGTGCCAATACTGCAATTAAACCCAAATACTGGCATTTTAGTTTAAAACAACTCACACACTAATATCTTTTGTTTTGAAAGAGAAACATCAGGTGTGCCATAAGTTCACCACCACTGAACTAGATCAATGCTTTTTCATCTGATTATACATTAGAATCACCTGAGAAGCTTTAAATGCATTTTAAGGATTGGATCCTACACTGAGAGATTCCTATTTCATTGGTTCAGGGAGGAGTAGTGGCATAAAAAGTTTAAATGTTCTCCAGTTATTCTAATATTGCACCAGCCAAAGTTGGGAATTATCATTTTGGTTTATAGTAATGGTTCTCAGAGTATGGTTTCTGGACCAGTGGCACCACCATCACTGAAGAACTGGGTATAAATGCAAGTCCCCAGGTCCCATCCCAGAACTAGAGAATCAGAGTCTAGGCAGATGCAGCTCGGTGATCTGTGGTTTATAATAAGCTTCACAGGTGGCTTTGGGTCAGGCTAATGTTTGAAAACCACTCATTTATGGGTATACTTTTTACACTTATATATTTGTCTGATGACCTATGAGGAAGGGAAGCAAGTACTGAGATGTTTAGCAAATCCAAGCCCCTCTGGAACAAAGGGTAGTTGTAGTGGCAAGCTAATGATTTCTCTCACGTGATGTGGGTGGTTAAGGTGTTTTTGACATGGGGCAGAAGGTAGTTGCTAATTTTTAATCCTGAGTTCGGGAAGGGGTCTCTTTGTGGTTTTTACATGAATCACCTCTGCAACAGACGTGAGGTTCTGCAGTATTAAGCTCCTGGCATGTCCAGGTGAATCATATTTCCCACTATTAAAAGTTAAACTCATCTTTTCTAATACCGCAAGAATTGAAAGGGTGTTTCTAGTGTCAGTTACACAAATCCAAAGTGCAACACAGATTACATTTTCAGACATTGCTTTGAAAGAGTGATTCTCAATTGGGGCTGAGCGGGGGAATTTTGTCCTCCAGAAAACACCTGACAATGTCTAGAGGACAATTTTGGTTGTTACAAACTGAGTCCGGTATTTGGTGGGTAGAAAACAGTGACGAGGGCCAGAGATATAGCTCAGCGGCACAAGCGCCTGCCTGGCAAGCACAAGGTCCTGAGTTTGAATCCCGGTACGAAAAAACAAAAAACAATGATGAGGCTACACATTCTATAGTGCACAAGATAGGCCCAACAACAAGGACTTATCCACCTCCAAATTTTAATACTGATGATGTTGGCAGTCCTGCTTTAAAGAGACAAAAAAGTACAGCAGTGATAGCAACATCTTACTATAGTTTTTTTTTTGAAGAAGTTGAGATATGCCCCAAAGGTCTTTAACCACAATAGTCATCTCATATACTAACTAACCCTAGTGTAGTCTGGGCAGGTGCCATTTCAACCAGTCAATTCTTGTTTTCATGAGATACACTTATAAATCTTTAAAAAAAATTTTTTTTTTTTAATTTTGAGGGGGGGAACTGGGAGGGAGTTAAACTCAGGACCTCATGCTTGCCAGGCAGGTGCTGCACCACTGAGGTTGATCCCCAGCCCCTTGTAAGTCTTACACTGATTAATTTTTGCCTACTTTTTATTTAGAATGTTGTATTTGTCTTTGATGTTTGTTTCTAGTGAAATCTAATAATAAGTTCTGGTTATTTTCTTTTCCTAACTTGTGTTTATTTTATTTGTGAACAATAACCTATAATTTTGTGCTACAATCAATAAAAACTCATCATAAGTACATTTGATATAATTTTTATACTTCTCCAGAACTTGGTGATACCCTTTCACAATACCAAATGGACATATTTGGGATTCTAAGACTGAATAAGAAGGAAGTGTCAAAGGATTAGCAAAAGAAAAAACTGAAAAATGTACAGATATCAGCATATCAGAGAGGAAAAGTCTGTTATGAAATGAATAAACAAACAGACATCTCCTTATTGTCAAATATTCATAATATAGCAATGATTGAATTGAAAGAAGAAATGAAACTAAAAAAATTCCAATAGTGGTCAGTGATTATAATAATTCTATAGATGGTGTTGACAGAGGTGATCAACATCTAACAAGTTATCCTGTAATCAAAAAGTGGGGAAAAATGTCACTATAAAATATTTATGCACCTTCTGGACCAAACAATATGAAACTTGCTTGTTATTTATTCAAAACAAGGGGGGGGTTCAAAAAGTCTTTTACAATTTAGATTAGGTTTAATAGACCTATTGAAAATGGGATAGTGAAAGGACAACCAGCACGTCCATCACTGCTGTCTTCACCGTTATGTTTAGTGGGGAGACATTTTATTGAAATTATACCTCCCGGAGAAAAAAAGGAAATGCCAACACGACAGTGTAAAGTGTGCTGTTCAAAGACAGTCAATAATTCAAAAAGAATTCAGAAAGAGATAGTACTGTCCAGATTGTCATGTTGCATTGTGTATTTGTTTTAAGACACACCATACACAGAAAATTATGGAATAAAATTGTTAAAATTATCATTTTTATCTTTCCTGTTATAAAATTTGATGAAAAAGTGTGTCCTGTATTTAAATAATTGGACTGGTAAGTGGTTAATAAACATAGCCTTGTCTGTTGTAGATGGTTTAGGCACAGCCTACAGAGAGCTTGCAAAGATCCTGATAACATATTTCCTATGCCTTGAAACCAAAAAAAGCTAATGATTGGTTTCCTCTCTCTCTTTTTAAAAATAGCTACAGCACTTTGGTAAGGTAATTTTTCCCAAGATAAAATATAGAGGCCAAGAGGAGGACATACTGCTTGGAAATAGAGAATTTAGGAAAGCAAAGATCATTTTATGGTTTCCTCACTTATGACCTTCACCTCGTAAAATACAGTGCTTTTTGCTATGTTCTTCTAGGTCACTGCAATATCTTCTGTTCATTTGGCAGATAGCACTGAGTGCCTCTTCTTTCTTAGGCTGGACTCTGGGACCAAGTGTGTTCCTCAGAGCAGCAGCATGAACATGTGAACATTTGTTGTAGGATTCCCGCTTCCTACCTATAGAATCAGGATCTTGAGACTGAAGTGGGGCCCAGACAGCCTACAATCATGAACTCTCCATGGTATTTGTATGCACATTAAATCCTGAGAAACGCTACCCTTGACAGTTACTACTCAAAATGTGGTTGTTGGTCGTTGGATAGAAGCACTGTTTGTGGGAGATGGAGGCATTCAGGCCTCACCCCAAATCTCTGAGTCAGAACACCTGCAGTTCATCAAGATCTCCAGTTGATTCCTAACCACATTTGACTATGAGAACTGGTCAAAGCTACCAAATCAAATTTCCCGTAAGTTCAAAACTGGACCTGGGGGCTGGGGATTTAGCTCAGCGGCAAAGCGCCTGCCTGGCAAGCACAAGGTCGTGAGTTCGGTTCCCGGTACCGGAAAAAAACAAAAAAAAAAAAAAAAAAAAAAAAAAAACCTGGACCTAACCCTTGAATTTGATTTGGTTCTCATCCAATTTGGTTTGTAACCAGAACTGTGAAAAGAACTAAGTTTGTGAACTGAGGCACCATGTATTTTTCTATTTTAATCATGGATTTCTTTATTCAATCCTTACCTACAAGTAAACAGAAAAGACTCTAGCTCAGTGACTCTTAACCCCAACTACATGTTGGAATCACCGGGGGAGCCTTAAAACCTGTTGGTAGCTATGTCTCACTCACAGAAATTCTGATCTCAATGATCTGTATGGGATGTTTAAACTTCAGATAATTTCAGTGGGCTATTTCTCTGCCCCATTCTTTGATCTTCTGTCCCTCTTTCTTCCTTTTGACTAAAGGTTCCAGCAGAGGTTATCATTTTAAATATCACCATTACCTCTCTCCTGAGAACTAGATTTCTATCTTAACACCAGTGTCTATTTTGAACTCTCTTCCCACTTGAGACATTTTCTGAGTTGCCCCTTGTCTCGAAAATCACATATCAAATGATCAAGATCTTGAAGACTCACTATCCCTGCTGGTCCCTTCTTTACTAAATGAAACCATCGACTTTTTACTTATGCTGAGTTGGAGCCCAAGAGTCATCTCGTAGCTTCTTTTCCTTTGCCTTCTACTTAGCAAAAACCTCCACCTCCTTTTTTCCATGTTTATGAGTGCCCACTACATGCCAAGATCTCTTCTAGGTACTAACCATGCAGGCATGAACCAAATGGGTACGATCATTTTCCTGCGCAACTTCATCCCCAACATAATTTGGGAGGAAATGATAAACCAAATAAATAAGTAGGATGAATAGCAGACAAAGTTCTAAGGGGAAAGCAAACTAGGGAAGAACAATGTAGAATTATATGGTAATGAGCAAGCAGTACTACAGTTTAGGTAGGGAGGTGAGGGAGAAAATTCCTGAAAAGATGATGTTTGAAAAGATCTGAAGACACTAAAATGGGAAGCCCCATGTGTGTCTGGGGGAACATCTTTGAGCAACAAGATGCAAAGAGCCTAAGCTGGGAGAGTAACTGATGTGCTTTAGGAATGGCAAGGTCAGTGTGGTTGTTGCAGAATGTGGGAGGAGACGGTGATGGGCGAGAAGGTCACGGAGGTAAAGGATGGGAATGTACAGCTATGGCTGAGACTGGAAATTCTCCTTTAAAGATGTTGGATCTTACCTTAAGTGACATCAAGTCACTATAGGTTTTGGTTTGTATTTATTTATTTGCAAAAAGTGACATGGTCTGATTTGTTTTAAAAGGAACTCTGGCTGATATAAGAATAAACACATAGTGGACAGCAGCGGCAGCAGTGAGACCTGATAAAAAGTTGTGGCAATAACCCAGATGAGAGGTAACTGGCAGCTTAGACTGGGTGGCAGTGTGGGAGTGGAGTCACCGTGTCAGAGTCTCCAGACATGTTTAAGGCAGAGTCTGCCTTAGTGGCTGGATGGGGAGTGAAAGAGAAAAGAGAAAGTTTGGGCTGAACAATGAGAAGAATAGAACTGCAGCTAATGGAGTTTGGAAACACTGTGTGAAGGGTGCAGGGAGGTGGGACAGAAATTTCTTTTCCCCTTCCAGTTCAGGTCCTTCTCCTCCCTCTGAGGTGTTGGGCATCAGCTATGGATGCAGTAGCTCAGCTTTGGAAAGGTTAGAGATGTCATCTAAACTTTCAAGAAAAGATGTCAAGTGGCAGTTAAGAATTTAGTGTGGAGTTCAGGTTGTTGATATGGTATATTTTGGAGAAAGAATGAAATAATTAAGAGGGTGAGAGCAGACACAGAAGAGATCTATTACTGTGCTCTGGGGCACGCCAACACTTAGGGTCAGAGAAATACAGCATTCATCTACCACCAAATATTTGAATATGTGAGCATTGTTCTAGGGACTGAGGATATACCAGCAGATATGACATAGAAGGAACCGGTGAAGGAGATTGAGCAGGAGCAGGCAGAGGTGAAGTAGTCTCAGCTTTTTCATCCTTCCAGGTTGCAAGTGTATAGTCCTCTTTTCCATGCCTCCATCCCATTTTGGAAGACTGCACTAATAACCTAGCCCGCCTTCATTTGGGTTTTTTTTAGCTGTAGTCCACTGTATAGATATATGCCATGTGATCTACCCCTCAAACACTGCATGTGTGACGTTGCTCTCAGTCTCAGTCACATGTACCAGCACCGGGAAGGATCATTTCTAAACTTCTTCCTGGCATTAAGCTCCTATAATTTTTTGATAGATAGCTTGTCTTTTCTAATTGTCTATGAAAATATATGATGATTCATAAACAATGGCACCAAAATTGGAACTTAGGGAACTGAACCTGCCACAGCTCATTTTGGGTCTCCTGGGCTCTATGCACAGTCAGTAATTTTCCATAGGTTTTCTTCTTAGGTATAGTTAATTTTACATAAGCTGGATCAAAGAAAGGACTTATACAAGACAACTAACTACAGACAATTCACTTGACTGGACAATTAAATGCTGATATTTTATACTCTGAGTAATTAATTTAAAAATAACAATATGCAATGATTAACCATTGTTACTCTCCTATTATCTTGTTTTGAAATTTTTTTCTTTAAAATTAAGAAAATGGTGCCCATATAGTAATGAGAACACAAAATGACTTACTATTTTGAAAAGATCCTATCTAATTTAAAGGCTTTGCAATTGTGAGGGATTACTATTACTATTTTTATTATTTGTTTTTCTGGGCTTCAGTTTTCTGAACTTTAAATCTAAAACGTGGAGCCAAGTACGGCAGCATATACTTATGATCCCAGTACTTTGGGAGGCTGAGGCAGGATGATCATAGGTTCAAGCCTAGTCTGGGCAACTTAGACCCTGTCTCAAAATTTAAAAAATAAAAATAAAAATAGGGCTGAGGATGTAACTCAATGTAAAGGCCCTTCCATTGCCAAATAAGATCCATATCCATCCATACATAAATGAATAAAATAAAAAATAAGTAAAATAAAATTTGGGACAAGATCATCTCCAAGGTTTCCTTCCTGGTTCTAAAATTCTATAGTTTTAGTCAGTCTAAACAGTCTCGTGCCGCAAAAACAGTTTGGCTTTATAGGGTGCTTTTTAAAAATAATGTGTAATATTGTATATCAGATTTTTAGCAATGCCAACAATTACAGCCTCTTGTGTTTACAAAGGGTTGTGAATTCCTAATGTTCATATCTTAATACTGAAGAACTCCACTGGAATGAGATAAGAAAAAGCTACCTTAACAAATGCTAGTTGGCTTCTATATAAATAAGCGATCACTTTCTACCAAATCAGGCAGAGAAACACAGAAATATTCTCCTACTAACCCAGCATCAACCACCCTGACTTGGAAAACCCAAACTGTCTCTTTTCTAATTAAAAATAAAAAAGAATGGCACTGATTTGTAGCCATTATTTTGTTATCTAGTTTGGCTTTATCAGAAGTAGTATCACCGAAGAATTTCTTGAGCTACTAAAGGGCAATTATAAAAAAAGCTAACTGCGTCATCCAGAGCACCATGGTAACCACCATCACTAGCGCATGAAAAAACAGTTGTTAGTCACTAGACTTTAAGCCAGTTGGCACTTTGGCTTGTTAAGCAACACTGCAAAAATAGAGAAGTAACAACTCGTTATCTGGAGATCTGCCTGAGCAAATATGAACCCAGTCCTAGAACTATCCCACCACGTCTGTCTATCAGCTCCATACTGCAGTCTCCCGGTCAAAGCCTGTTAATCATTTATGCAACCAATATTTACTGAAATTTATCGTATACCAGTACATAATTCTCAACTTGTATGTTTACTTAGTTTGGTTAAATGGAAGCTGCGAGTGAGATGAATGCAGAAAGGAGGTTCTATGGAGAATACTGTGGGAGAGGGATTTGCCCGAGGCATACACCAAAAGAACGACTAGCTGACAGCCAGAGGATGGACAAAAAGTTTAAGAAGTAGACAGAACTGCTTTATATTACAGCACAAAATAGCCACCTTCTCATGACCATGATCCTGAAAAGGTTAAATTATATTTAGAACCCTTTATTAAGCAAGGCAGGAATGGGCATAAAATATTTTAGAAATACCACCATCAAAAATGGTTAAAACTACCATTTTGGCATTTGAAGGGAATAAAAATTTTGTTTGACAAATACTTCATTATATTCCATTCCCCATAATGCTGGGAGAAAAGCAGTATTACGGTAGTGCCTCACCAGCATTCACACGCAGTGCTGGCTCTATTCTTCCTTCATCATTCTAGCTCAGAGTCCTGCCTGGCTGCAGTGCTTTCTCACTTCATAACCGTGGAGCCCGATCCCTCCTTTTCTTTCAAGACTGAGTAGAAATTCTGCTCCTTCAAAGAAGTTTTCCAGGATCATCCAGGGAATTACTTTTCCTTCCTTTTCACCTACAGATGTTTTCTGGATGCCGTTTCCTGTACCCCAGGTTGGCTTATATTACCCTTTCCATCACAGCCCTTCTCAGTCCCACATTTCTGTCCAAGTTGGTGCACCAGGGCTATGGTGCCCAGTGCATCTTACCAGACTGCCCAGATGTTGACAGTATAGTGGAAGGTTGGCTGGTGGAGGTGGTGCTTTCCCTAACATATAACAACAGCCCAGGAACCCTGCAGGGCATTGCTGGCCTTCACAAATCTACTTCCTTCTCTCAAAGAGCTCTTGTTCTCATCAACAATTTCTCAACTCCCTTTAGGGTTCAGCTCAAAGGATTCCACCCTTACCCACAAGACCAGGTCAGGACCCCCTATTATATGCTCTTAGGGCTCTCTATAATTTTTCCCCAAGTCAATTGTAACCATTTGTAATTATCTGCTGGTTAGTATCTCACTCCACACTCAACTGTAAGCTCCAGGAGGACAGGAATGATGGTCTGTCCGGTCCACCTTGTTTCCCCAGTGCTTATGAAGGGCTGAAACAGAATAATGTCCATCAGTACATAGAAGGGAGGAAAGGTGGGAGGGCTTGAAAAAAATCTCAATTTGGAAAGGAATGAACAACAGGGAAAAAAAAAAAAAAGATCTTGTTTTTGAAGGCCTACAAGTCCCCAAACACCAACATAGAGGTAAGCCAGTTTCACAGAGTATTAGGAAAGTCCACAGACCCTTCTCAGAGACATCCCATGCTTTAAGGAGGTCAGGAACACAACTAAATGTATCTGGTGGTGAAAACATGAAATTGAGGTGAGCTATAATATTGTTTAAATAAAAGACTCAAGACAGATGATAAGAGGAAATCAAATGTAGCTGTAGCCTGTGGGATTTAGATTAGATAAAAAAGAATGTCTGACAATGAAGGCTGAGATGGCCTGGAAAGCAAAGTTAAACACAAAACAAAAACGTGAATTAGATTCTCTCTCAGGTTCTTTAATGCTTCTTCCAGATCAAGATTCTATTGTTCAGTGGCACAGCGCCTGCCTGGCAAGCGCAAGGTCATGAGTTCGATTCCCGGTACCGGGGGAAAAGAAAAAAAAAGATTCTATTGTTGTCTGGCATTTCTTTTGCCAGACTGAAAAAGAAAAAGGATAGTGCATAAAAGCATTATAACAATCATAATGAAAATTTTTAAAGAAAGAAAAATAAGCCTAGAACTTTACCATCTGACATAATTAATTATTTTCATTTTTTCTTGTTTCTTTTTTCCTCCCTGTACACAACAGAGTATGCTTTAACTGTGTTTTGCTTTACCTCTTACAAAGTACATATCTCATTCTAAATCTTACTAATTACTTAGCAATGTTTAACATATGTTAAAGTGTATTATGTCTAATTTTAGTAGTGAAATGTATCTTCGAGTAAGAAGTAAGGCTTTATTTTCTTGTATGGAAGACAAAGAATGTAGCGCTAATGATAGGTCTTTACAGAATTATGTAATGGAATGATCAGTCTTCTTGCTGAAATGGCTCACATTAGAATTTAGAGCATTAAAAAAATGGACTTTTTTGACCAGATCATTTATCAGTGAAAACATTGCATTGCATGTCTGGGCCAGGAGCACTTACTGGCTGGTTAGATATATTTTTGACAACAGATTCTTTCCAAAAAGACTCGAAAGGAAAGAGGGTTCGTTTTAGCTCCATAATGGCTAGTTACTGTCTGCCTTGGTCACCACTGTATTTCCAGGTCTAGTACAATGCCAGTCCAAAGCAGAGTTCAAAACATATTTGAATGAGTACATTAATAAGTCAAGCCTGAATATAAAAACTGCAGTAGACTATTTTAAAGCCATGCTCTATAGGTAGAATGTGCCAGCATATGTGGGTTGTCTTTTGCTGGGGCAGATGGTGTTACTAACTCAGCAGGGTTAACTGAGTTAACTGCCGGTGCTGTAGTACTCAGAGGCCTTTGAATTCAGAGCAGAGCTTTAGTCATTCCCTCTATTATCTATACAGTTCTGATTTTCTCTTAAAAATAATCTATTATGGGGGGAAAGGCTCTATTTTATAAATGAGGCTTCCCAAATTACAGAACTCATATCTGAAGAAACCACAATGAAAACAGTGCTATCACAAGAGATAAACACTGTAGGTATTAGTTTTGTGTATGATGGTAGGATCATGAATTTTCCCCTTTATTTAATTAAGGCTACTCTATGTGTAATATATTTTAAATATACTAATAGAATGAGTTATTTCATGATAATGAGATGATTCTCTTTAGATGATTTTCCTAGTTCTCTTTTCTACTGTTTTATATTTTGTGTTTCTATATGAAGTATATAGCTTATAAACTCTACTAAAAATTTTATAACACCAAAATATGGCACCTAGTCATAGGTACTCCACCCTCCTCGTTCCCACTGGAGTTTACATTTCTTTTACAGCACTTCTATTTTAATGGTCTTTGCACAGGTTCATCTTACTCATATATCAAGAAGAGACTTGTAAATTTTAATACTATCGGAAGTCATAGGGAAAGGTGAGTCTATCCTGTCTTCTAGCTTCCAAAGGAGAATACTATTCCTGCACTAGGTTCTAGGCCTTTTGGGAGCAGGTTTTGTATCTCATGCACCCAACATTAGCACAGAATTGGAACCCAGAAAGGAATGTTTGCAATAACTGGGTGAAAAACAATAAGATGCATCATTTTTCTTCTGACGTTTAAAGTTTGCTTTGTCCTGCTGCAAAGTCCACAAAGACTGGGGTGGAGAAAACTAACAATGCATTTACTCGGGTCAGCAGATCCTTCCCATTTACTGTATTTCAGTTTAATTCCTTCGGTCATCTATTCAATCTTTCAAGAAATATTTAATGAAAATTTACTAAATGCCATAGCCATTGTTAAATGCTAGAGTTACAAAGATAGGTATTGCCCTGCACATGCTCACAGCATCGGGGGAAGGCACTTGCAAATAAAGATGGATATTACAAGTTAAGTCCGTAACAGAGATAATGAGCCTGGTACATGCCTGGTACATGCCTCACTTGGGAGGCTAAGGCAAGAAGATCATAAATTTGAGTTCTGCCTAGGTATCTTAGTGAGACCCTGTCTCAAAATTAAAAAATGAAGGTCTATGTGAAGCACTGGGTTCAATCTCTAATACTGAAAAAAAAAATTGTAAGAGAGATCTATATATAGAACAAGGAGGCTGGCCAAAATTGGGGCTTAAGGAAAAGGTTCCAGAGGAGACAGCCTCTGAGCTGAGTGTTAAAACTGGAGCCAAAGCTGGATTAGTGGGTAACGCATATTCCTAACAAAGCGTACACCGTGAATAAAGGCACAAGGAAAAAAAAACAAAACCAGCCTCATGCTCTGTAGAACTTAGGGTTGCAGCAGCCAAGAGCTGTGGCAGCGAGGGGGAGCGATGAGGTTGGAGGCCAGGGAGGCAGCAGGCTGTGAGCAGTGCTAGCCCTGTTCCCAGATTAACAGGGCTTGAGGGAGTAGAAGCCACAGAAGGGTTTTAGCAGAGAACATCATTACTGAAGATTATTTTAGTGGCTCTTGGACAGCACTGATTTGCAAGACGTGTAACTTCTTAGGAGGTATTTGGACAAATGAATAATAGATTATGTTTGTATTTAATAATCATAGCTAACACAGCATTTATGATAAGTTCTAAATAATCATAAAGCAATAGTTTTAATATTTCAAACTACCTTATGAGTAAATGTTATTATTATCTTCATTCACAGCTAACAAGACAGATACAGACAGTTAAGCAATCTGCTCAAAGCCACTATCAACCCAGGTAGTCTGGTACCAAAGCGTATCTCTTTATCATCATCCCATTTGTTTAATTTCTGCTTCTTGTATTAGCATGAAATCATGCAGACAGGAATCACACTGGTGTTTTGCACTCTGCCTATACACCAGGTGCACAGTAACTATTTGTTAATAAAATCAATGAATAACTGAACTAGAAGAAATAGTGGGCTCATTTATGTGTAGGTTCAAGAGGTAGTTTAGGTGTAGTACTGATGATTGTAATATACCAGTTACTCAATAAATGAATATTTATAATTACATTCCACAGCACTGGTGGCCCTGTCCATTGAAATAATGGACTTTGGTGACTGTTATGGAGTGAATGTGTGATTTCCCACCAAATTCATGGGTTGAAGCCCCAACCACCAGGGGGGCCTTTAAGGAAGTAGTTAAGGTTAAATGAAATAATAAGGGTAGGCCCTAATCTAATAGGATTGGTGCTTTTCTAAGAAGAGAGACAAGAGCTCTCTGCTGCCACTGTACATGTCCTGAGGAAAGGCCATGTGAGGACATGGAGAGAAGGCAGCCATCTACAAACCAAGAAGAGAGCCCTCACCAGAAACTCAGCTGACCAGAACCTCAACCTGGAACTTCTAGTCTCTAGAACCATGAGAAAATAAATTTCCATTGTTTAATCCATCTGGTCTATAATACTTTGCTATGGCCGTCCAACCAGACTAAGAAAATAAATAGCAGGATGAGTGTGGGTGGTAAAGGAGAGGTGTCTAACCTGGGGGACTGGAGAGATAGTGGATGTCACTAATTGGGATAGAGGCCTTGAAAAAGGAAGAGAAGGTATTTGTTATGGTTAGTGCAAGCACACTATTCTGTATTTAGGGTTCACCTCACTCAAACATGGAAATAAATAAGTTGGCTATTTAAAATCAGTTAATAAATGAATATTTATAGTTACATCACACAGAAGTGGTGGCCCTGTCCTTTTCCTGTGACTACAAAGTAAACAACATTCTCTGCTCTCAAGGAACTCACAGTCCAAGGGAGAGAGCACTGTTCCTTTCAGTGAAGCCAGCATCCCAAATGGAAAAGTCATCCTCCCCTTCCTCACTTCTAAAGAACTGTGACTCATCAAGAATAGAGATTAAAAAAAAAAAGAATAGAGATAAAATTCCATGTGGACAAAGATCTTTGGAGTCACATGATCCAGATTTGAATCTGAGTCTTGGAATATACTAGCTGAGTGATGACCTTAGGTGACTAAATTACCTTTCTGGTTATTAATATAGCCTGTAAATGCAGAGATTTTTGTAAAGGATCAAAGGTGGACAGAAACATTTCATAAAGTGCAATATGCACATCAGCGATCATTTTAATTATTAAAGCTACACTTCTGACTCACAAACTGGAGGTAAATCAGCCATGAACAGCAGGTTAGAGGTGAAAAGGCTGGTTTGGTAAGTGGTGGGAATTCCAGGTTGGAGGAAAAAGACTAGAGTAGCAGGGGAAAAAATCCCAGGCTTTGGGATCCTATAACCTAGTTCAGTCACAATTCAGTCAGTTATTAGCTATGGAAAGTTCAGCAAATCATGTTATCTATCAGAGTTAGTTTTTTAATCTGTAAAATGGAGTTAATATTTGTCCTGGAAGGTTGTTCTGAGTATGTAAAGAGCTTGGTGCAATGCCTGGCAGAGCTGTTGCTCAATTAAGGCTAACTTGCTCCTATTAATTAATGATTTTCCTCTTCTGCCTCCTGAGGGGTTTGTTTAGGTGGTTAAGTTACTTGAGGTGCAAGAAGTAAGGGAAATGGAAGAACTGTTATAAGCTCCGAGAGCTAATTTTTAAAGTAAAGGAGTTTAATTTGGTTTTCCTCTCCTAATCCATGGCACAATCATGACTCAAAGAAATTGACCACTGTAGCATGTGGCCTGCAGCCTGACTCAATCAGCTTGTTCCTTACTCCTTGTCTTCTATCCTAAGTAGATATCCAAAACACTGTTAAGAAGGCCTCTCTAAAGATGATGCTTCTCAAACTTTAATATACACATGAACCGTCTGAGGGCTTGTTAAAATGCAGATTTTCATTCAGTGGATTTAGGGTGGGGCATGAAATTCTGAGTTTCTAATAACCTCCCAAGTGAGACTGATGGTGCTGATTCATGGATTACACTCTGAGGAAGTGGTAAGGCTCTGCAAGGACATGGAAGTATCTTCCCAGCCATGGTGTTCACTGTTGGAATTTTCTTTAGAGATCTACCTAATGGTGGAGTATTCATAGAACACAAACCTATTTTAGACAAGATTTGGAAATTGCTCCCAGGGACTCTTTCAGATCAATATCATTCTTTTTTCAACAGTCTACTGTGTGCAGGACACTGTGGCAAGTGCTGGGGGCACAAAGGTTAGTAATTCCTGCTTCTGCAGAGGGCTCTTATCAACACTGTGTGGCACAGACCTTAACTTCCTGGAGGCGGTCTTGTCAGCACTGTTGCCTAAGTTGCATGGAGGAGAGATGCTAAAGAAATACTAAAGGAATGACTGAGTTCACAGGGCTTTCATTAAAAATATCTTCTTGTAGCACATGAAAATAAGACTTTTAAACTGCTTGTTATCTTAACTATCACATTTAAGGTTAATTATGTTAAAATGAGCCCATTTGATTGGCCTCTCATCCAATCGGACTGGTGTCCTAGTAAGAAAAAGAAATTTGGACGCACAAGGCACAACAAGGATGCACTGGAAACAGGAAAGACCCACGTCAAGATACAGCAAGACATCAAGCTATAAGCCAATGAGAAAGGCCTCAGAAGAAGCCGAACATGCTGACAGCTTGATCTTCTAGCCTCCAGAACTGTAAGAACAAATTTCTGTTGTTTAAACACCCCAATCTGTAGGATATCGGCAGCTCTAGTAAACTAATACAGAGTCTTCATAGCTTTTATGCCCAGATACAAGACCCTGTTTTTGTACGGTACAGGAAATGTAGGCATAATTCTATGAGTTGATGGATGAAACTCAGAGAGCATTGGGAAATATTAATGCAAGGATTCAAGGGAGAAAAAAAGTGAGAGACAGTAGCCCAGATCAGGCAACAGCACTGCCATATTCACATTTTCCTCCC
Organism: Chinchilla lanigera; assembly: GCF_000276665.1. Lineage (NCBI taxonomy): Eukaryota > Metazoa > Chordata > Mammalia > Rodentia > Chinchillidae > Chinchilla > Chinchilla lanigera. The sequence continues at coordinate 5,287,325 of NW_004955507.1, read as the reverse complement.
CTTTGCCACATGATATCAACACAAAGTCTAGAGGTGCTCTCTCTCCAGATCTGACACTGAACGTCTTTTATACTTGCTTCCCTTCCCAGGCTGTGTGTTGATATTTAACACAATTTTAAAATATTGTGGCAGGAGGAAGACCCCAGATTTCTCTCTAGAAGAGATCCTAAAGATTACTTGTGAAGGTAAAGAACAAACAAAAAAATGCATTAAAAACGCGTAACTGAGAGTCCTGCTAGCTACATTTGAGGACTGATTCTAAGTCAGGTCATTGGTTTGTTTATAATAAACATGTCAACTCCCTGGGGGTGGTGGTGCATGCCTGTAATCCCAGCATTCAGGAGGCTGAGACAGAAGGCTGGTTGCTGCAAGTTCAAGGCCAGCCTGGGCTACAAAGTGAGGTCAAGGCCAGCCTGAACTTCATAGCAAAACCCTGTTGAGAGAGACAGAGAGAGCAAGAAAAACATGTTAACTCATGTACAAATACGTGCTTCCTTTAAAGTAGTCATTCTGGAAAGTTCTACACTTATTCTAACAACTATTCTCAAATTATAGAGTTGTTTTTTTTTTTTTTTTTTTTTTTGGTTTTTCCCCGGTACCGGGAACCGAACTCACGACCTTGCGCTTGCCAGGCAGGCGCTTTGCCACTGAGCTAAATCCCCAGCCCCTCAAATTATAGAGTTGTGTTTGGGTCTGTTAGGTAGTCTTTTGAATGATTTCAATGGTGTTTTCAATCTACTCTTGAAAGTAGATTTGATTTTTAAAAACATCCAGGGGCTCTTCAGGGTCAAATGTGGTGAAGCAGGGGACCAGATAGACATAAAGCCAAGAGGACTGACTCTAAAGTATCCTGGCTGATTTTTCTTGAGTAAATTTGTATTCAGCCCCCAAAGGGAGTTTCTGAAGACAGACCCCAGGCAGGAAGTCACCATGTCATATGCTTTGTTATAGCAGCAAGCTTGAGGTTAGGGAGGGGTGGCGGCTGTGCTGAGGGAAACCCCACTCATTTGGACACACAAGTTTTCTAGGGTTTCCTCTCCGTAGCTTGAATTTCTCAGATCCAGATCTATGTGATTTCATGGGGCGGGAGTTCCCAGAAGTACAAGGATTCCAATGCCTTCGCTAACTGTTAATCCCCAACATGGGTAGTTTGTCTGTTCAATGAATGGTTGATGTCAGTTAAATATGGGGAAGAATGTCCAAGGTGTCTAGGGCTTATTCTAACCCTACTCAAAGGGCAAAACTAGGAGACTCAGGAGGCATACATTTCTGCTCTGGGTGAGGAAAACATTGTCTGCAGCTGGAGCTGTCCAGCAATGGAGTTTGCTCTGGAAATGGTGAGCTTCCAGAATGGGAGGAGTTCAAAGCAAAGGCTGCTGGTCTACAGAGGGACCCCCGTAATGAATGGGTGGGGAGTGAAGCAATTAAGTTCGAATGCTATCTTGAGTCCAATCTACACAATACCTGGCACTTCATAGGTCCTGAAAATATACTGTTTGAACGGCATGAATGAAGAATATTGTGCAGCTTATGAGCAAGTAGTAGGGAAGAAGCCTGTGGCTCAGTCAGATGGAGGGAAGGTAGGGAGTAGTGAGAGGAAAACAGTCAGGAAGCCAAGAGGCGAGTTCCTTGGGTTTTGGGCACCACAGCAGAGAAACTGCTTTGGGCACTCGAAGCTATGGTTATGAAAGGTCAAGGCCTTTGAAAAGGAAGGAAGCTGGAAGAGAAAAATGACCACTGCTCACCCTTTTTAAACTCCTCCAGCACTGTGTCCAGCCGGGTATCATTGAAGACGCAGTGTAGGGGCCGGTTGTAGAAGCGAGTGACGGTAAGGAGCGGGGTGCAGTCGTCGGGGTCCACAAAGGCCAAGTCTTTGACAAACAGAATGTCCACAATGTTGTGCCTCTGGTCGCCCTCGTACACCGGGATGCGAGTGTAGCCGCTGCGAAGGATCTCGGAGACAGTGGCGAAGTCGAGCACCGCGTCTGAACGCAGCATGAAGCAGTCCCCCAGGGGGGTCAGCACCTCCTCTACCACCTTGGTGCGCAGCTCCAGGGCGCCCTGGATGATGTTCAGCTCTTCCTTCACCAGGTCACTATAGGGGTCTGCAGCCCGCAGCGTCTCCAGCAGTTTCTCCCGCGTGTAGAAGGTGCTGATCTCCTGACGTAGCGCCCAGTCCAGCAGGCGCCCCAGCGGGTAGCACACCGGGAAGGCGGCCGCCATCAGGAGCCTGGTCAGGCACACACTGTGCGAGGCGATGGCCAGCCCATGCCGCGAGCACACCGAGTAGGGGCAAATCTCGGCTCCCAGGAACACTGCGCCGGTGCACACGAGCGCCGGCAGCCACGGGAAATGAACCCCCGCCTCGCTGTAGTCCTCCCCGGGGCCCCCGACGCCCGGCGGCAGTGAAGCGCACAGCCAGCCGGCCAGGGCGGCGTTGGCTCCGGCTTGGCCCAGGAGCAGGGTGCAAAGCAGATGGGTCCCCCTGCCGCGTACGGCCTGCACGCGGCGTGCCTGCTCCTGCTCGGCGGCCGAGCCACTGTTCCGCAGCACCCGTAACTCCACCGGGTCCAGCGAGAGCAGGCTCAGGCGCAGGCCGCTGAACAGGGCGGACAGGGCCAGCAGCAGGAGCGCCCCGAGCGCCCGCAGCCACGCGGGCGGCAGCAGGTCCCCACCCGGGCCGTAGAGCCGCGGGCGGACGCGCAGCAGGAAGCCGCCCGCGGCACCGTGGTGGTGCCAAGCGCGCCCATCCCAGGCGCACAGCGAGAAGAGCTTCCCGCCGCCCGCCCCACCGCGCTCCGCCTCGCCCTTGCGCAGCTCTCGCACCCGCACCTGCACCAAGGCCGAGCCCGCCACGCCCCCGGGGCGCAAGGGCCCCAGCACCTCCACGTCGGACGCCCAGTCGCTCTGCTCGCGGCAGCGCTGAGGTCCCGGGGCGTGCGTGGGGAGCGCGCTGGTCGCCGCGCCGCTCCCGCCTGGGGGCTCCTCGATAAACACTAGCCGCGGGGCCCAGGCGCCGGTGCTGTTTTCCCCCGGGGAGACGGTGGGTGCGGGCGCCGGCGCGGCGGGGGCCGGGGGCCCAGGCTGGAAATAAACGCGTAGGAGGAAGCTGGTGCCTTCGGCCGCGCGCAGGGTGCCTCCCTCTAGGGACACGCGGCCTCCAGCCGTGTCTTCCGGCCTCAGACCCAGCAGCCAGGCAGCGGCGGCCGGGGGTCGGGGAGACAGAGAAAAGAAAAGCAGGAGCACAGCGCCCCGGCTGCAGCAGTCCCGCAGCCTGACACCCACCGCCGCCGCCGCCGCCATCCTGCACCCAGCGCGGCTGCACGTGACACTGCAGAGAGCCGAGCGAGAGCGGGAGGAGGAGCTGGAGCGGGGACACGGCCGCAGGCAGCTCGCCACGTGTGCTGCCCCTGCGCGCGTGGGCTGGAGGCTGCGGGGGCTCGGAACCTGCCCGGGAGGGGAGTCCCCTCCCGAGGATGGAGAGGGCGAAGCACCACCGCGCGCAAAGCCTTGGGTGCACTTCAGTATAGATAACTGTAACCTGGGGAAGGCTTGGCTTGGAGCACGGCCTTCTACTCCAGCAATAAATCAGTCCTACGCAAACTCCTACCCAGCGGTAATTCGCAGCTCGCCCCACCGCTTCCCCGCTGGCCCAGAAATATCCCTGCGTTGCTCTTTTGCTGCCGCTTGCAGTCTTCCGTCTAGTTAAAAGATATTCTTGAGGCTGAGCTTGAATTTGTGAAAACTCTTAGTGTTTGATCGCAATTCCAGCTGACCTATCATATTGTAAATATTTCCAGATTATTTAAATTCAGTTCTGTGTTATGAAGGTCTGTCAAGAAAATTGAGGAAAAAACCCATAATTCCATTGTGCAACGGAGTACTGCACAGCAGGAAAAAGTCTCTATAGGAGTAGTAAAGATAGCAAGGTTCACAACGACGTGTGTAATATGTGACTGCTTGTATTGAGTATGAATACATTTATGTGTAATATGTGTATATGTGTAAATATTAGATTTAAAATGCAGCTAATACATGAAAAATGTGATAGTATTTACCTCCAGGGAGCAGAATTAGGCTTTGGAAGTTTGACTGAGAGAAACTTGTAAGAAATTTTAGAGTAACAGGAATTTACAAAAATTATACATAGAGATCCCTCTACCCTTCACTCAGTTTCCCTGAATAGTTACATTTTAACTTCGGTGTAGCACAGTATCAAAAGCAGAAATTCTGCATTAGTGTAATGTGTGTGTATAGTTGTACATTATGATATCATGTATAGATTTATGTTGCCACCAATGCAATCAAAATACAAGTCTATCACCACAAAGATCTTGGAGAATTTTTGTTGAATTCCTTTTTTTTTAAAATACAAATTTGTGCATATTAACGTGTGGGCCTCTATTACTTTTTATGCATTTATTTTAAAAATTTATATAGTATAATCCCCTTTTTGATATATTCTATGAGTTTTCATGAATGAATATTCATGTAACCTTCACACACACAAAATAATTCCTTTGGGATAACAGCTGTAGTTAAGTTGGTAGTGTGCCTGACTAGCGCTTGGGAGGCCCTGGGTTCCATCCTTAGTATGGAAAGAAGTATCACCTTTCTTCTTCTCTAGAGTTTTCTTTTCCAGAATGCTCTATAAAAAGAATAGTATTGCATGCAGCCTTTTTGGGTCTTGAATCCCTTACTAGATTATAAAGCCTTTAAAATGTATTTATATTGTTGTATTTATCAATAGATAGTTCATCCTTTTGTGTAAGTGGCATTCCATTAAATGGATGTGTCACAATTTGTTTAGTTAAGACAGTTATTTCCTATTTTTGACAATTATGAATAAAGCAGCCATAAACATTTTGTGTACAGGTTTTTGTGTGAACATAAATTTTTATTTCTCTTGCATAAATTTCCTACAGGTCTGCTTCATTTATTTATAGTGAAGTCATGGAATTTTTTTAAGCTTTTATTTATTTTGGTGCTGGGTGCTGAACCTGGGGCCTTGGGCATGCTAGGGACACACTCTACAGCTCAGATCTTTACCCTCCCAGCCCTTGCTTTATTTTTATTTGACAAATAATTACATTTTTTATGAGGTGTGCTCTAATCACTTTCTCGCTCGGAGACACAGTGCCGGACACCCGCGACTTAAGAGGGGAGGGGTTTATTTTGGCTCTCACTGTCAGTCCGCAGCTGGCCAGCTCCAAGCAAAGCGGCCGGCAGAGGCACGGCGGAGAAAACCTGCACATGTCGTGGCAGCAAAGAAGTAGGGAGAAAAGGAGGAGCTAGTGAGGGAGAGAAGTCCTTTTAGGTCAAGTCCCCAGGGAGCCCCAGGCCCCTCCTCTTACCAGCAAATTGGCAGTAGCACAGCATCATTCCATCAGCTTCCGGAAACCCCACCTATGAGCCCACAAGTCTCTCGGGGGACACCTAGATACAAACAGTGACAGTGCACTGCAGAGCTTTGATACATGCATAGTACACTGTGAAATCGTCAAACCAGGTGACTGACACATTTGTCACCTGAAATATTTATCTTTTTTTGTAGTAAAAACATTTACAATCCTTTCTTTTAGCTACTTTGAAATACATGATACATTATTGTTAACTTTAACACCTTGCTGTGCAATAGAGACTTTTATTCCCCCATCTAGCTTATTCCTCCTATCTGGCTTTAACTTTGTAGCCATGGAGCAACTTCTCCCGCTTCCCAGCCCAGGGACTCTGCCATCTGCCATAAACACCGTTCTACTCTCTTCTTCCACTAGTTTGACTTTTTTACATTCCACATATACTATGGCATTTGTCTCTCTGTGCCTGGCTTATTTCACTTAACATATTGTCTTCCAGTTTTACCCGTGTTTTCACAGATGACAGAATTTCCTATTAAGGCTGAATAGTATTCTATTGTGTGCGTGGACTACATTTTAAAATCCATTTGCCCATTGACAACACAGGTGGTTTCTCTATCTTGGGTACTGTGAATAAGCAAGAAACATGGGCGTGCAGGTATCCGCATTCCAGGTTCAATTCCTTTCACATGTACTCGGTGGGAGGCTGGGTCACATGGTAATTCTATTTCTTATTTTTAAAGAGAACTGTATACTGTTTTTCAAGCAAGAAATTGCTCGCCTACTAATTTAATACATGTACTAACTTACATATGTTACTTTTTAAAATATAAAAGTAATAATAACTCCACATATTGTCTTAGGCACCTTTGACTAACATAAAAGATCATGGCTATGTGGCATGCTCATTTTTATGAGCATGGACAAATAATTGTGAAGTATATACGTGTGGCTTCTGTATATTTATGCATTGTATAATCAAATACATTACACATACAATCTAGTCTGCTTCTGTCATGGAACATGTCAAGAATTTTTATAAGCATAATTTTATAATGAGGAGAGAGAGGCAGAGAGAGAAAGAGAGAAATTGTAAGAATAATTCTCTTCCCATTTGCATTAGTTCTATTATTAACAGGTGTTAGGCCTGTGAAAGTCATTTCACTTTTCTGCCCCGTTTGTCATCTGTGAAAGGAGAGACAGTTTTCAGTTTACTGAACCAGAGGTGCTGGAAAAGTACTGGGTTTCCAGAGCTCTGCTGTAATTGAAAGGATTTCTGGGGACAGGTTCAGTCAGTGCAATTCTCCTAAGAAAGACCTGCCAAAAATAGCTCCCCAGAATCTGAATATTCACTACCTTCTTAGTTTATTAATTTTTTAATTTTGGTCTTTTTGAGACAAGGTCTCACTATGCAGTTCAGGCTGGCCTCGGGCTCACTTTGTAGCCCAGGCTGGTCTCAAACTCTCAAGGATCCTCTTGCCTCTGCCTACGGAGTGTTAGGATTACAGGCGTGCACCACCACACCCAGCTACCTTCTTAGTTTATGAGATGGAGAATTTCTCGTTTCTTAGAGAGATGGAGGAATTATTTCCTTCTGCTATCATACCTGTGTTTTTTTCAGAATGTATATGTGTTAAGATGCTTTGTTTATTTCATTACTTGTCTATCTATCCAATAAATATTTATTAACTGACAAAGTTCCACGCCCAAGTACCTGGCAGTATCTTTGCCAGCCTGGATCTTAGAGTCTACTGAGGAAGAGAGAGTTGAATAGAAATTGCATACCTACTAATTAATTACTCCTGTGAAGCAAACATCCAAAATGACATTACTTACATGTTCACCCAACACTGTGTAGATCTGCCTGTCTTGCTGATTGTACTCTTGTTTGGTGTTTTTTCTTTTTTTTTGGTTTTTCTCCAGTACCGGGAACCGAACTCACGACCCTGCACTTGCCAGGCAGGCGCTTTGCTGCTGAGCTAAATCCCCAGCCCCTCTTGTTTTGTGTTTCTGAATGCTGCATGGCATACCGTATTGACTATCATGATTTTTATCCATTCTCTTAGAGATGGACACTTAGGTTATCATAAGCTTCCCACTACTACAAACAGACACAGTGAAATCTTTGATGGTAATCCAATGGGACTTGGGGAAATTCCTGTGGAATATCCTCACTGTTGGATTGTTGAGTCATAAGGCATACATTCACTAGTACTGGCAGATTCCTCTCCACTAGTAATGCCTAATGTTTCCTGTTTTCCAACATTCTAGCCTACACTTGGTATTTTCACTTCCCAAATTGGCTACATTGATGAATGTCTTTGATTCTTAGCAACTTTTCATCTCTCTTAATATTTTTTAGCCATTCAGACAAGATCGGGCTCACTCAGGATGGTATGGCGTTGACTTGTTAGCCTTTCAGATATGAAATTGGGGCTAATGATTTGGGCTAAGTCTTGAAATCTCTTTTATAGGACATTCCACACTTGACAGCATTTTATATCCTAAAACACAAATGTATATTTTACCCTGACCAAATTAGACAGAATATGGGAGAAAAAGTTCCCATCCATTTTGTAGAGATAGATGTTTTTGCACCTGCCAGTGGAGCAGGTAATAAGGTGTCTGGGCTTGTTCATGTCTGCAACACACCGGGTGTGGTGGCGTGTATCTGTAATCCCAGCACTCAAGAGGCTGAGGCACGAGGATCTCTGCAAATTTGAGACCAGCTTGGACTACACAGTGAGTGCAAGGCAAGCCTGAACTATATAGTGAGACCTTGTCTCCAAAAAAGTCTGTAACAATTAATTGTGAATGGTACATTTCTGACATATAGGTATTTCTATCAGTTAATAATAAAAGCTCCTGCTTAGGGTAGGGAGAGGAATTTTTTGTTTTTTTCTAAACAAGATCAAGAGATTTTCTTTTTCTTTGTCTTCATTTTCCTCTTTTTTTCTTTAGGGGGAGGGTAGGGGTGGTCACCTTGTAGTATCTGGGCAGTCAGAAGATGAATCCTACTGTGACTATCAGGTAATTAGATTACTCAACATCTGAATTACATAATCTGATGTGGAAGCCCAGCCTAGGTCATAGAGAGCTGGAAGCAGATGTAATGACCTTTGGACATACAGAAAAGAATACAGAAAAGAATACTGAAAATGTTTTGTTTACTGAGAAGAGATGGAAAACTTGACCATTGTTATGCAATTGGTTTGATGTTTTTCTTAGGATAATCTGATTCTCAGACGTGCAGGGGAGAATAGTCAATTTGAGACTAGCTTAATGCAGATAAACATTTCGTTCTTTTTCTTTGTAAAACAATGATTCTTATTTTTAAAATAGATTTTAGAAAAATATACAAAGAACTGGTAAGAGGGGTACCTTTCTGAAGAGAAAGTGGTAGTTGGGAAGCAGGGACAGGATAAGAGAGACACTACAGTTTTGACCTTTCATGTTTTGAACAATTAACATAGTTTTTCTTATGCAAAAGTAATTAATGTTTAATTTTAAAATGCATATTTTTACCTTAATTTCCATTTTTTATATCCCAAGAATCTTTATTTTTAAATGTTTTTTATTTTTTTGGTACCAAGAATCAAACTCACAACCTTGGCTTACCAGGTAGGCACTGTGCTGCTGAGCTATATCCCTGACCCAAGAATCTTCATTTAAGTATCCATGTGACTCCAGTAGAAATAATGACTTGCTCACTCTTTGGGAAATAAGATACAAAGCAGTAGTTCTTAACTTTCTTTGGGGTCATGTACTCCCTTGAGTCCTAATGCAAGCTATACAATCACTTAGGACACAATAACATGAATATTCTGTGACTAGGATTGTAGGAGGTTCAAGGGAAGCGCAGTGGGATCATGTTTATGATCCTTATGTTAGGGATTCCGGACATAGAGGTTTTGTTTATGGCAAGGAGGTTTGTTTATTTTTAAAGAGAGTGTTTCAGGGAGTTGAGAATAGTTTAAAGTGTGAGCATGTCTGTGTATGAAAAAAGAACAGAGGCAAACTCTACTTTTGATGAATGGGTTCCTTTTCTATTCCTAGAGTCAGTACCTAACTAATATACAAATAGAAGATGGGTCCCTCAGCAATTCCCTTCTAGTTACATCCTGTCCACAAACATGTTAATGCAATTTGCAGATGACTCTAAAAGGAGATATGTTGCAAACACCAGAAAAGCCAAAGGAATTCCATAAAACATTAGCAATATGGCAATGAGAATGACACTCAGCTTGGAAAGTTTTCAAGTAGATGTATCTAGGGAAAAGTAATTTGAAAGAAAATTTTTCATGGAGAGGGCAACACCTGGAAAATAATAATGGCTCTAAGGGGCCCAAGGGTGATTCCACACAGCAACGTAGATATATGTCTGCTGTGTAATATTGTGAGAAAAATAGGACACTGGCCTCTGGTCATAAAGCAGGGAGATAATGGCTCTTTCTGTTTGGCCCTGGTGACAGATAGCACCTGGGATGCTGTTTTTGGTTTTGCACACTTCATTAGCAGAAAATTGTTGATTAGCGTTTGGGAATTTGGAGACAAGAACCAAGAACAATTAAAAGCATTTATTTGACCTGACTCACCCATTCAAAACCAGTGGTGCAGCGGGAAAGAGGAATAATGAAGCTCTGTGCTTAAATTATGTAGTTGAGAAATTGAAGAAAAACTTCATTTCAATTTAACCCTATAACCACTAATTGTTGAAGTTGGGAGGGACTTGGAGGTGAATTTTTACGACCTTTAACTATCTGGGCGGTACTAAAATTTTGTTAGCTGGAGAGGTTGCTCTTGAACTATGCATTGCACTGAGATCTAGAGAAATTCTTAAAGTACAGATAATAAAATTATTTACCTGCTTCAGTGGCTTCCTATGGCACTTGGAATAGATCCAGCCTCTTCTAAGGGACCCTCAAGGGTCTGCGGCATCTGGCCTTTGCCTAAACCTTGGCTTTATCTTGTAGCACTCTCCCCTGAGCTCAGCAGTCCTCAGCCACACCCGTCCCATACTCTTTCTGGAACCCTCCAAGCTTTTTCCAGCCTCATGGTCTTCGTACTTGCTATTTATTCCTCTGGTTCTTTGCGCTATTGACTCCTCTTCCTCTTTCTTCTTTTATGAGCATCTTATCTAAAATCTCCACCCCTATTCCATCATCCTATCTATAGCATTATCACAATTTGTGATTATCTTTATTTCCTTACTTCCTTCTTATCTTTCCTTTTACTAGGTTATAAAATCTAGGCAAGCAAAGACCTTTTCTGTCTCACTCATTCTTATGATTTCAATGGTTAGAGTGTAAGTAACATGTAGAGTTCTTATTATATTACTGACCCTATTCAGTGCTTTACATTTACCAATTAATTGAGTGTTCATAGGAATCCCATAAGAACCCCTATAATTGCCTCCACCATATGCAAACTGTATGGGGAAACTGAAGTGCAAAGAGGCTAAGCATGGCTAGTCCATGGTTATACAGTAAGTAATCTCGACAGTATAAGTTGTCCAGGATCTGGAGAGAACAGACAATGGGTCCAGTGCTTAGATGTATTTTTTCCCTATGAGAATTTGGCTTCATATTTGAGAATGTGTGATATTAAGTCATTACTTTGGGGGATAATGAGGAAAAGGAGACAATTTAGGGAAAGTGATAGGAACAGAAACCGGAGGTAGGATATGACAGTATAAAATTTGAGCTTTTTGTGATGTCGTCTTGGGAGAGGCTAAAAGCAAGTGAAACAAAGACTTATTTTCTGGTCTTTCTGAGGCAGAGAAGGGAGCTGGCATAAGAAAAGTTGACGGTGTGTGCCTTGGTTAAAACATAACCCATAACCCATAATTCTATTCTAGAGAGATTATTAAGAAATACCTCTTTAGGCACAACAGACTAAAGTATGTCAAACTCTTTTTCTTTTTTTTCTTTTCTTTTCTTTTGGTGCTAAGGAATGAATTAGTGTCTTGAGCATGCTAAGCACAGGCTGTACTCTCAGGTTCTCCAAGGCCTTTCTTTATTGAGTATCCAAGTACTCTGTGTCTGTGAACCTGGAGAACCAAGGATATGCAAGCCAGTGACAACCCTGAGTTATAAAATCAGAAAGATACCCAGGTATCATGGCACACACCTATGATCCCAGCACTCTGAAAAGCTGAGGCAGGACAATCAAAACTTTGAGCCCAGCCTGTGCAGCTGAGCAACTTGGAAAGACCCTGTCTCAAAATAACAACAAATTCAGAAAAAAGGCATAAAGATGTAGCTCAGTGTGAAGGTCCAATAAAAAAAAGATAAACTTGAGTGAAGCTTTTCTTTTCAGTAATGGATATGGAACCCAGGGCCTTAAGTGTGCTAGGCAAGTGCATGACCAAGTTACATCCCCAGCCCAGGAAGACGTTTGGATAGAGGAGCCAACAAGGATACCATCCTAGATTGCCAGTTATCTGCAACAAAGAAAAACAAAAACAAAACTGAAATATTTTTAACAAACATGGGATGGTAAATTGAAATCACTTAGACATACTACTTTTCTTCATGTAGGGGACTATCAACATTAACTGTCTTCTCTTTTTTATTGGCAGGAATGAAAGTATATCTATAAGGTATCTATTAGTTCACTCATAGTGACCTTGGCTTCTTTAATCCTATTTTTCTCAACTCCAGTATTGTTTTGTTTCTTGCCCTCATTCTTCACAACAAAGAGAGTGATCTGTATAAAACATAAATCCAGTTATGTCAACCCCCTAAGAGTATCCAGTGGTTTTCTATTTTTCTTGGGATAAAGCATAAACCTCTTCACACAGCTTATCGAAGTCCCTCACAAGCTGCCTTCTTCAGACTTTTACTTTATCACTCTGCTTCTCAGTGGCCACAAGTGGCAGAGCTGGGACTCAGACCCAGACCGGCTACCTCCGCAGCCCCTGCTTGGTACTTCCTTGCATTGCCTCCAGGTTTGGCCATCTTAAATTTCTTTCAGCTTCTCTCATGAGTATTACTTTTTTGTGTGTGTGTCTTCAGACTTAGCTACCTATTGTTGCCCCTCAATTCCTCAAAAAATTTAAAATTGAGTTACCATATGACTCAGTGATTCTACTCTGAAGTATATATCCAAGAGGATAAAAAACATATGTCCACACAAAAAATGTATGTCCACATTGTCTACAAATGTTTATGGTATAATTATTCATAATAGAGAAAAGGTAAAAGTTGCAAGTGGTGGCACATGCCTGTAGTCACAGCATTCTAGGAGGCTGAGGCAGGAGGACTTTGAGTTTAAGTCCAGCTTGGGCAATTTAGTGACTTAGTGAGATTATCTCAAAATAAACAAAAAAGGGCGGAGGATATAGCTCAATGTGAAGGCCCTAGGGTCATTCTCCAGAACCACAATAAACAAATAATCAGAGTAAAAGTAAACCGATAGTCAGTCAGACAATGAATTAAAAAATGCCTGTCCGTACAGTGCAAAATTATTCAGCTTGAAAAAAAAATGACATTCTGATGTATACTAAAAAATGAGCAAACCTTGAAAACATGCTAAGTGAAAGAAGCCACCCACAGAAGATGCCTATTGTACGATTCCACTGATATGAAATGTCCAGAATAGGAAAATCCAGAGAAGTAGAAAGATGAGTGTTTTCCAGGTGTGGATAGAGGGCTGCAGTTTACAAATGGGAACTGACTACTGCTGGATACAGGGATTTTTTGGTCATTCCAAGAGCATTTGAAATTGTAGAGTGGTGATGGTTGTACAACTCTATGAATATACTAAGTACCCGTGATTATATGAAATGGACAAAATGTATGGTAGGTGAATTATATCTCAATAAACCTGTTATTCACAAAACCAAAAACAAAACTAATGAACATATTGCTATCTATGCCTGAATTTTTTCCTGTTTATTCTCTCGGTTTAGAAAACACTTCCTTACAATCCTTTAGATATCAGGTTTGAACTTTGTCTAAGAAGTTTCCCATGATTCCCCAAGTTTGTCCCACAAGGTCCTGCCTTGTGTTCTCACAAATTTCTTTCTTTCTTTTTTTTTTTTTTTTGATCTTTTTTGAGACCAGGTTTCACTATACAGTTCAGACTGGCCTTGAGCTCACTTTGTAGCCCAGGCTGGTCTTGAGCTTGCAAGGATCCTCCTGCCTCAGCCTCAAGAATGCTGTGATTACAGGTGTGAGTCACCATGCCCAGCTACGAATTCTTGATCTACCATATAATTTATCCATCCATTGTACAGACGTTCCCTTTTTCACATTGGTTGATTTTTCTTCTGCTTTTTTTTTTTTTTTAACTTTATGATGGTGAGAAAGTGATACACAGTTGGTAAACCTTGGACTTCGAGTTTTGAATTTTGACTTTTTTGAGTTAGTGATGCGCAGTATGGTTCTTTTTCTCTATGCTGGGTAGGTAACTGCATCTCCCAGTTAGTCACATGATCACAAAGGAAAACAACAGAGACTACAATGGGCTGTGTTGCCAAACTCTGATGTTACTGGGGTTAGGTTGGTTAAAGGCATTCCCAACTTTTATATTTTCACTTTACAATGGACTCAATCCAGATGTAACACCACTGCAAATCCAGGAGCATCTCTACTACAACTGTTAATTTATTTCTCTAGCTCCTTGATTTTGAAATTTCTACAATTCCTGAGTTTGGATTCTGTGGTTTCAGGGACTGTGATTACTTAGGCATCACTATACCTCAGCACCTACTACATAATCAGTCCCGGGAGCATATTTGTCGTATAAATGCAGAGACAATTTAAAACTTAACAGGGTCTTCTCCTTCGAAGAGTCTTCAGAAGCTTAACCCCAGGAGCTGGGAAGCGAATACTGTACTTTCCTGTTTGGAGCTCTTGCGGGAGCCATACAAAGCCTTGGACCATCTAGCAGCAGACTTTGTAATAACGGGGATGGGGCAGGTCTGCACCAGTTTGAAACCTTCGCTCCTAGGCTTTTCTCTGCCCGGCTCCATTTGAGCGGAGGGCTGCGCCGGTGCGTGGAGGTGCGGCCGCCCTGCCCCTAGGGGGCGTCACGAGCCGGCTGTGCTTGCCAGCCGAACCTCTTCCCAAGCAGGGGTCGTCGAAAGTGCTGGAAGCTCCTGGCAGATCACTCCGCGGCCTTGCCACGCGCGCTCCACTCCTGCCCGGACCTGCCATGACGAGAACGTAGACTGTGAAAGAGCGACGGTCTCCTGCCTGGAGGCCTGAGCGATGTCTTCAGGGAAGAGGACCCCCACCTCCAGAGGACCGGGATGGAACCAGGGCGGAGGGCGGGAAGACTCCTGCCTGGCTGCAGGGGCCCCAGAGGGTGTCCGCGGCCGTTGTGGAAGGACCGTAGAAGGAGGGCAGCACTTCCTCTCCGAGGACGCCTAGCAGGGCCACAGGGTCCGAAAACACGGACTTCCTGCTAATTCCGGGGTGAGGAACTGAGCACAGGATTTGAGGTATGGGGGTGTCAAATGTGTACTCAGTACTGAGGAAGAGGAAAATGCAGGTTATTTTTTCACATGAGGTTGTTGTGTCCAGGTGACTCCATGGAATGAAGAAAAAGAATGTAGTTGTAAAATGCTAATATAAAACATCATAGAAAAAACTTCACCACTGACAACAAATCGCCGAGCCGTTTGGCTGCATGTGAGGCCGGATTGAGATTTTTGCTGCTCTCATGCATTCATTCCTTTGTGACCTTCTTTTCTTCCTGTCACTACTTGGAGATTCCTTTAAAAATCAAAAATAGAATTTCTGTTTGCACCAGCTGTACCTCTTCTGAATATCTTCCTGAAAGAGTCAGAGTGATACTATTACAGTAATATATGTATATCCATGTTTATGGCAGCACAATTCACAATAGATAAGTTATGGAAGTGGCCTGTATATATGCCTATCAAGAGACAAATAGATAAAAATGTGGTACAGTGGAGTACTACTCAGCCATAAAGAAGGATAATTTTGAGCCATTTGTAGGAAAATGGATATGTCAACATCATAATACTAAGTGAAATTAATCAGACACAAAAATTTAAACATCAAATGGCTTCTCTAGTATGAAAAACCAAAATATGAATTCTTTAAAGAGCAAGATAAAAGAGAGATGATAGAAAACAGAGAGCTAGACTCAGGAGATGGAAAGAGGATCTGGGAAAAAAAGGAGAGGTGAGGTGGGCAGGGGTAGGGAGAATAAAAATGGTGAAGAAACTACATATGTATATGTACCACCTTCCCAGATGAAAGTAATTATTGTATATCCATATTATACTAAAAAATGAGAACAAAGCAAAACAAAATGAAACATGTTTGTAGATGTCAGGATTAATATCTAGTATTTTGCCTCTCAGTGAGTGTATTCAAGGTGCTTTGCTACAGTCACCCTTTGTCTCCTAAGTATCCGTGGATTCTAAGAAACTACACTCTGCTTGTCTGAAATTTTGTCTTAGGAACTCACAAAATATATGGAGAGGAAACATGTTTGAGGCTTTCTAATTTTTCCAATTTTTGTCACTCCAGCAGAGATAATGTTGAACACTTTTGCGTGCTTATCTGTCCTGTAGTAACATTCCTGTGGTTGGCCTGATCCCAGATCTCAGCCATTAGCTCGTGTTCCGAAATGACAGATGCCACCCTCAACATGGCAGATTCATAGATTATCTCTGAAGGCCTCACTGCTCTTTGAAATTTTGTTTCTTCTATTCCTTACTGCCTCTGTGGTTTCTGATATCTTTAAATACATGATTTTTGGCATTTATTCAACCTTCAGGCCACTTCATTCTACATGGAAACTACATGGATTCAGAAGACTGCGTTTTTAGAAAATGTCTATTGGAGGGCTACGAGGGCAAACGTTGGGAGCACCCCATCCCCAGGTAGCAGTTAATCAGGCAGTACCTCAGTGTGATAACTGCTGCATCATGTTTAGAGGAGAGTAAAGACTAAGTCAAGGTGAGGGAAACTAGATTTGGGGAGTTATGGGGATTCTTTTTGGAGGCATTGTTATCTAAAATGATAATCTGAAGTCATCCCGAGAAACTCTATCAAGTTGCTTTCCAGTTTATTTTCACATGACTCATCTTATTTGATCTTCTCATTAATTTTAGTATTTTCTTATATCTCCACTCTACGTATGAGGATAGATCTTTCTTAATAGGGTTGTTTGTTTTAGGTTTTTTGGTCCACATTTTTCATTCCACAGCCATAATCTTTTTATTTTATGTTAAACAAAAAAAAGTTGTCTGTAACTCACTATTAGTTGTCTATTTGTTTTCCTGAGAAACTATCTTGTAGATAACAATATGTAAAACAGTAACCATTGATAATTTCCTACCACTTTGTCTGTAATTTGGTAAGCCCCCCTTATTACTATGTTATCCTTCTTTTACTCTTAAAAAAAAAACAGAAAAAAGTAAAAATAACAATAAAGCAGAGTGTCAAAACAGGCCAGTAGGAGAGTAACAATAATGAATACATTGTGTATTGTTACATTCATAGTAGTTGTTCAGAGTACAAGATATAGGCATGAAATAGTGTCCAAAAGAGTATTAGCACAAAACTTTCTTTTCAATGAATTAAGAAAAGCTAACTGTATAACTATCTTAACTATCTTGTGTATATATATATATTTTTTTTTTTTTTCTTTTCCCTTCCTTCCTTTCTTCTTTCTCCCATCAGTTTTTCTTTTTTTTTGAACAGTTTCTTCTGTATTCACAATTTCTATTATACATTTTGGATCTTATTTACTTTTTGTTTCTCACACTAATGAGACAATATGATGTTTATACATGTGGGTCTGACTTATTTCACTTATGAGTGTGGTCTCAAGTTGTATTCATTTACCTATAAAAGCCTGAAGTTTATCTTTCTTTATGGCTGAGCAGCATTCCATTGCATAAAAAGAAAAACACATCTTTTTTATCCATTCTTCAGTTGATGGGCATTTGGATTGTTTCCAAGATTTAGCTGTTACAAATTGTGCTGCTATAAACATGGGTGCATATATATCGTTGTAGTATGATGTTTTCAATTCTTCTGGGAAGATACCCAGAAGGGGAATAGCTGGGTTGAACGGGACCTCCAATCCCAGTTTTTTGAGGAATCTCCACACTGATTTCCACAGTGGTTGCACCAGGCTACACTCCCACTAACAGTGGAAAAGGTTCCTTTTTTCCCACAGCCCTGCAGCATTTGTTATTGGTTGATTTCATGACGATAACCCTTCTTTCCAGAGTAAGATGGAATCTCAGTGTTTTAATTTACATTTCTTGAATGAGTAATGATGTTGAACATTTTTTCATATATTTATTGCCATTTGTATTTCTTCCTCTGAGAAGTGTGTATTCATCTCGGATGCCCATTTTTGATTCAGTCTTTGAATTTTGGGGGCCTGATTTTTTTCAGTTCTCTATATGTTCTAGATACAAGTCCTGGGGCTGGGGATTTAGCTCAGCGGCAAAAGCGCCTGCCTGGCAAGCGCAAGGTCATGAGTTCGGTTCCCGGTACCGGAGAAAAACCAAAACCAAAAAAAAAGAAAAAAAAAAAAAGAAAATTCCTAGATACAAGTCCTTTGTCTGAGGCAAAACTGTCTATAATTTTTTTCAACTCTGTGGGATGTCTTTTCACTTTTTGGTGGTTTCTTTTGTTGTGTAGAAGCTTTTCAACAAGGCAAGATCCATTTGTTGATTCTTTGTAGTATTTCCCATGCAGTCTGGGTTTTGTTCATGAAGTCTCTGCCTATACCTATGTCTTCAAGATTTCTGCCTACTTTCTCTTTCAGTATATTTAGTATTTCTGCTTTAATATTTAGATCTTTGATCCATTTTGACTTTAGTTTAGTGCATGGTGATAGACATGGATCTGGTTTTAGTTTTCAGCATGTGGAAAGCCAGTTTTTCCAGCACCATTTATTAAAGAGACTATCTTTCTTCCAGTGAACATGTTTGGCTCCTTTGTCAAAGATAAGGTGGTTTAGTGTGTTTGGAGCTGTGCCTGCATCTTCTATTCCCATAGCTATAATCTTTATCTATTCTACCTTTCTGCCTTATTATTATTATTTTTCAAAAATATGGTTTTGAAAAAAAGTGTATCAGTGGTGTCTGTTGTGAGTGAAAACATGGCTGTATTTTCCAGTTGTCTCTTATTTAAAAATTTTAGGTCAATATTAAAAAGATTTTGCAAAACATGGAAAGAAAAAGAAAAAGGCGACAGAAAATTAATCCTGAATTTTTCTCACTTTTTATAGTTGAAGTAATAACTGTGAGTGTGTGATGTGTAGTTTGGATTTTGCTTTTTTAAATTTAACTTTACACCATAAGCATTTTCAAAGTTATAATACATTATTCATAAACCCAATTTAATGGCTATTTAAGAGTCCATCATGTAGATAAATGGTACCATAATTCTGTTCTGCTGAGAGGCAGAATAGTGTGATAGTTGAGAACACAGATTCTATATTATTTGTGTTCTAATCCAGGTTCTACCACTTTTTATAGGTGTGACTTTGAACAACTTAATTAGGCACTTTGATTTCTCCATTTTAAAATTGAGAATGTAGTACCTCTGATGAGAGGAGTAAATGAGTCAACACAAGGAAGAAAATGCTGTTTAAGTAAAGGCTATTATTACTATTTTTTCCTCTGATAAATATATAGTTTATTTCATTTTTTTGATAAATAATGCTATCATAGACATTTCATATAGATTTTGTGGGACTTGGATTATTCACTTAAAGTAGATTTTTAGGAGTGGAATTGTGGAGTCAAAGTATATACTTTCAAAGCTCCTTAAACGTCTCTCCAAATTGTTTTCCAAATGTATTGCTAATTTATAATTTACCCTCCCACTTGCAGTGTGTTATAGTTATTATTGCTCTGTTCTGTGAATGCTTTTGATAAGGTATAATTAGCATAGCAGAGAATATGTATATATTTTTAAAATTAGATTCTGGGCTTGGGGTGTAGCTCAGTAGTAGAGCACATACTTAGCATGCATAAGGCCTTAGGTTCAATCTCCAACACCAATAAATAAATAAAAAATAAATTTGTCTGCATCAAAGTGGGAGTTCAAACCAGGACAACCTAATGCCAGTCTGTATGCTTTACCACTATCTTATTGTTAAGGCACTGTCTTATTGGATATCGTTTTTAAAAACATAATCCACAGATTATACAATATTGTTTTATGTTTTTGAAATGAATTTTCCGAGAAAGGGATATTCTTATCCCTTTAACTATTTAGTTTTGTCAGGAGGTGAAGTCTAAGGGGGAAACATGACCTGATTTGGAGTTTGAGGTGTTAGACTTGTCCATCTGCACTGGACCCAAACAAGTGTTTGCCTAAAGCATTTGCATAAGTATTTCAGCTGGTGGACTTAGAAATTCCCAGAAGTAACCAGGGTTTTGACTGAGAGCATATAACATTTATATCTTCATCTGTAGGCCTTAATCTATATATATTTTCTCTTTCTTCTGGCTCCTGTAATTAGCTATACTCTGGAACTGAAGTTTGGGAAAGTCATAATTATACTATTGATTAAAATGTAATATATATTTTCTTGATTAATTTTTCAATACTAACTCTTCTGTGGCAATACACTGTTTAAAGTTATTTTAAGATTAAAAATAATCATACTTTTCAAATATTTATGTTTTTTTTTAATTGGAAGCTGTAAAAAAAGTTGTTTTTCACTTAGGCATGACCCTTAGTTGACTACCCTCTCCATTTTTATATGAAGTACAAATTTTCCTAAGATTTAGTCTAAGACTAGTTACATAGTCTCAGAAAATTAAAAAATGTATTTTAAATTGTAAGGCTGAGGCGGGATGATCACAAGTTCAAATCCATGCTGTACTACATATGAGATATATTTTAAGTCATAACTTACCCAAATTCTTAAATTTCTGTTTCTATGTGATATATACAAAGTATTTTAAATTTTACTGCACTGTGCATTATTCACCCTTTAAGATGCAGTTCAAAGGTCCAGTTTCCTTGGAGAGGCTTACCTGACTGTTTTGACCTGTCTGATATTTCTCAGTCTGAACCCATAGTGTTTGCTATGTAACCATATTAGTGAAATACCTTATAGAGGTGACTTTTTTCTTTTTTTTGTTGTTTACTTTCTGTGTTAGTATTTTTGCTATGGTGAGCAGAAACACTGAAATGACACCCAGGATTTTTTTTTTTATTCCTGAGCCTTTTTCTTTTTTTTTTTTTCCTGGTACCGGGAACCTGCTTGCCAGGCAAGTGCTGTGCCACTGAGCTAAATCCCCAGCCGACACCCAGGATTCGGAGGCATATGTACATTGATGGGAACTGATCAGGATCATCTATTAGACCCTGACCTCTGATGGTCTAGGGCTTATATGGGATAAGCAAGCAGGAAGTACAGAGGTAGAATGGCTTGTCAATTGGGGATTTCTTCATTCAATGTGCATCACAATGATCAGCCATTTCTAAGAGACAGAAGCAACAGGACCTAGAATAGGAATTATTACCTGGGCAACTAAGAAACTGAATTATACTGGCTGTGGGGGGGCATTTTCTGTTACATTTCCCCCATCTTTTAGTTTCCCTGACAAATCTCTGCTGGACATATCACATGTGATCTTCCGAGACAAGGCCCAACCAGAACAAGTCAGTGATCCTAGGATGAGCCCTAGCCAAGCTCCCTAAGATTGTCTTGTTACAGTTTTTTCCTAAATTGTTTTTAGAAAGAAACATAATTTAGGCTTGTCTGTTCTGTAACATTACTATGGCAAGGTAGTAGGGGAGTTAGTCTGATCTGGGAACGTGTCCACTGTACCTTGGATGCTCATCAAATCTTGGTCAAATATTTGATTGATTGTTCTATTCTCTTGAAACAACTGTCCTTGGAGTTTAAGGCAAAAACACAGCTAGCAGGGTGTGGGAAAGCAATGGGGTAAGCAGTCTGAAAAGACACAAAAATCAAGGGGAATAGGTATGGAGCAATACTGTGAACAGTGTCCTCAGGCTTCAGCCGTACATGGACTGGTCAGTGTCTAGAGAGACTAGAGCAGGACTTTGAGTATATTGTCTCTTCAGAGTGAGCCTTGGAGGAGCTGTCCAGGTAAATTTTGCAGTAAGGTGGGATTTCTGAAATTTGTGGAGATAGTTAATATGTACCTGGGTTGTATGTGCAGGAATGTCTGCAGACATAGTTGGTCTTTTAACCAGTTATAAGCTGTAGGTAGTTTTTGTTTATCTAATTTTTTAGTTACCTCCACTACAAATGCAAGCCCATTGTTGCTGCCAGTAATCAAGGGTAGGCCATATCTAGGATGATTTTTTAATAGCAGGACCCTACAAACTTTTATTATCTTCTCAGTATAGGTAGGGAATGGGAGGTTGGGGCTGGTGACACAGATGCTGAAGCCTGAACTGGCTGCAGAGGTACCAGTGCCAGTGCAGTGGCCTGAGCTTGCAGAACATATGGTAGGGGCAAGTCTGGTGGCTGGGATTGGTGTTTCAGTCAACTGGATCCTCAGAGGGGGCTTAGGTCTCTGGACTGAATTATTTTGTGTTGTTGTTGGCAGATTCCAGACAGCAGCAGGAAGCAGTTTGCTGTGCAGATCATCCCTACAGGAGAGTTTTGGCTAAAATTGTTCTCTTCAAGGTGACCACAACATATCTAGCTTGTTGGACTTTATTCTTAACAGAGCTACTTCCATCCATAAACAGAGTGTATTCAGCATCTGTCAGGGGGTCCATTTTTAGGACAGTTTGTCCTGGTACGGGATGTGGCAGACAATCAGAGGTTAAACATTCCAACCCCCTTTCCTTAACGATGGTCCTGACTAACAGGAGTTGATCAGACTCCCTTTCTGCTCAAGCTAAGCAGGACTGACAGATAGACTAACTGGGGTGCCCCCAGGGGTCTTATCAGAATCAGGCAGGCAGGCATGCAGACAGACAGACAGACAGATTGTGTGCTTCTCACTTTGGGGTCCAATGTGAGCCATATAAGTGGGGAGCCAGGAATCCTCCTCCTGACCTCTGAGGGGAATTGAGAAATCTCCAGGGTGTGCCTTCCTGACAGGACCTGGGGAGGTCCTTGTTCTGTGTACAAGGGCCACAAGTGGTGACCAAAGAGGTCAGCATGGTTGGTCTTGCCAACTGATGCATCAGATGCTAGAGCAAGCAGAAACACTAACACAACACCAAGGATTTGGAGACAGATTTACTTACATTGATGGGTGCTGATCAAGATCATTCCCAAAATATCAGACCATAGTCTCTGGTGGTGTAGGGCTTATAAGCAAGCAGGAAGTACAGAGGCAGAATGGCTTGTCAATTGGGGATTGGTTTATTCAGTGTGCATGCATCATAGTGACCAGCCCTTTCTAAGAGACAGAAGCAAGTAGAACAGGAACAGGAACTATTACCTGGGCAACTAAGAAACTGAAGTATGCTGGCTGTTGGGGGGCATTTTCTGTTACATTTTATTTTATATTTTATTCACCTTTAGGTTTAATGATGATTCTCAAATAGATATTGTATTTATAATTGGTAGTGGTGGATTGTGGGTAGCTGAATACCAGATCTTATAGGAGGAGAGAGTCATATTTTTGCCAGTTGATAGGGGTTCTTTTGCTCAATTTGGATAGAGATTATGCATAGGCAAAATGCAACTCTGTTAGTATTACCAACTCTGAGCCTTGAGTGCCAGCACCTGTCAGCTACCAGTATTAGTAGCTGTCTCTGTTGCTATCCTAGCAGTCAGAGTTAGCAGCTAGCCAGGAGCTCTCTAGAACTCTTCCAGTAGCTGAAACTAACAGTTCCTGACAGCTCTCTCTTGCTCCTCATTATTCTGTGGATGTTAGCCACCCTCAGCGTTACTGATGCAAGCTGCTGAGCATTTTCAGTGCTAGCGGCCTTGAGTGTTAATCAGCTTAGTGTAACCAACTCATCCTGATCTATTCAAGATAGAAATTTTGAATAGGTAAAATAAAAATATTCTGAAAGAGGCTTTATTAGGACTTTGACTGCAGCATAAAAGGAAACAGCACATGGACTGATCTGGTAAGTGTGAGAAGGCTATTTATACAAACAAAAGTAGGGGGACTCATGCATGTTCATTTTGGCCTGCCAGCTAACTGCAGACTTTTTGCTTGGTCATGTGGCTTCAGGGAGTTACCCAAATCTCTTGGGGAGAGTTGAACCCTTTTCTTCTGTCTCAGCATGTATCTTGGAGTACAGAACTTCTGACCTTCTTCTCTAAACAGTAAAGGTTACCAACTGGGTGGGCATAGAAAGGGGAAGTGAAAATGGAGAAGGATTTCCTCAAAAGTTGAAGGGTGTAGGAGCAGAGAAAATGTGCATCAAAAGTTTCAAAGATGTCTCATATTTAGGTTTATCAAAAGAATTTTGAGAAGTATTGCTCTAGACCTGTAGGCTTCAATGAGGTTGACACATGAGGCTTTTGAACACTTGAAATGTGGCTAGTGCAAATTGAGATGTGCAGATACACATCAAATTTTTGACATATATCAGTTAATTTTATATTCATTATATGTTGAAACAATATTTTGGATATATTGAGTTACAATATATTACCAAAATTAATTCTACCCATTTTAAATCTCTTTTTAACATGCCTGATAAAGAATTTTAAATTACTACGTGGTTCTCATTATATTTTTGTTGGTTTCATGAGTGCAGGGGCTGTTTCATCTATCTCTGTACACCTAGCAACTAGCACATTGCCAAGTATGTGGTAAACACTTCTTGAATGTTTGTATAATTACATCTCTTCCCCTTCAACTAAGTTACAAACTTCTGATGACTTGAGACTGCTTTTTAATGTTTTAAGTATTTCCCCCTAGGCTTAGTAGAATGATAAGCACATAGTAGGTATTCAGAAGATATTTATTAGATGATTGAATAAAAGGAAAACGCTTGTTGTGGAAATTTCTAGCCAATTTTCTAACAACTGTTTACTTCCTCTGTTATTAACCAGTTCCCACCTGGTTTTTGAAAATTTTCAGGGTAGTATGTTTGACTTCTTTCTTTTTTCTTTTCTTTTCTTTTCTTTTCTTTTCTTTTCTTTTCTTTTCTTTTCTTTTCTTTTCTTTTCTTTTCTTTTCTTTCTTTCTTTCTTTTTTCCCCTATACTCTTCTGTTCCTTGGACATCTTCATACCAACATGGTATATAGGCCCTGACAACCTTTTATTTATTCCTGCAAACATGATTTAGCTAGCCCTCTCTGGCTTCTTTTTGTTCATCTTACAAATTTCAATTAAATTTCACTAGAGGGGAGTGAAGCTTGCCAAGAGCTGGATGAAAGAATCTTTCTTCTCTCTGTTCAGACACCTGCACAAGTGGGCTTCACTATAATGTGATTTAGTGGGCAAATTGGAACCCTCTGTTGGCCATTATTTTTTATAACTAAATAACTAAGTGGGAGTGAGAAAGAGAGAGGGAAAAAAGTACACAGACCAACAGACATCTGAAGAGCTAGGTGGTAGTCTCAGTTCTAATGCTTATAGAATGCGATTTTGAGGAAACCTCCTCTCTTGAGGTTTCATAAAAACAAACAAACAAACAAGGAAATAGGATACCAGATGATTTCTATGGTCCCTTCTGGCACTGACACTCATTGATTATATAACTACTAAGTATAAGGGGCAGAAATGAAAAACAAATGAAGATCAGAATGTTGTGAGTTCAGAAGGGAAACTCTACCAGTTTTGATCCGCCCCTGTGAAACCTGTGTGCTAATACATGTTATTCTAACATCAACCATATAAACTTCTTTACCTTTTAATAGTGTAATTCTTCCTTCTGGGAACAAAATAATATAAGTAAAGGGCTTCTGCAGCAGTCACTGAGCCCTAATCACTCTTGGTTGTTTAACAGTTACCTGTTTTTTGATTAGTAATTGTAGTAGATTGATAACTGGTGGTCAACTAATAACCCCCAGCTGAACTGAGTAAGTATGGTGCTGGGTGTGGGAGGCCCACCTGAGGACTGTTGCCAGCAGAATAAGAGGCAGACCTGGAGAAGAAGGAGGCTGTTGGGAGCTGGTAGAATCTGTGGGGAGCTGTTGGTTGTTTTGGAGGAACTCATCACGCTGGCTTTCCTGATGAACTCGGCTGTTTTCATCCTCTGAGGAGCTTGGGACCTCGTTGGCACTGAGAATGGCTTTGGTTCACTTTGGGGGAGCTCTGGTCCTCACTTTGAGCATCGCTTCCTGGCTCCGGAGGGGAAGATGGTGCACTGCTGGCCTCCTGGAAAAGCTTGCTGCGTTGGCTTCCCTGGTGGGAACTTGACCATCTTGCTCATCGGAGGAGCTCGGGACCCTCATTGTTGCTGAGATGTCTCTGGTACCTTTTGGGGGAGCTCTGGTTCTTCTGAGTGTCACTTCCTGGCTCCAGTGCAGATCCCTCAGCCTGCTAGCACAGATCCTTCATCCTGCTGGCACAGACTTCCTAGATTTCACCACTGACCTTTGGGCCTTCCCAGGGCAGATCTGTGAAACAGGCCTGAGTGTGATATTGTTATGGGCTCTGGGCCTCCAGCTGGATTCATGGGAGGCATTGTTATGGGCTCTATTCAGCTGGCCTCATGCAGGACATTATTTCAGGATCTAGGCCCTCAGCTGGATTCCTGATCTATAGTGTGTGGACAGATTCCCTCCATGCTCTTAGGTATATTATTCTTTGAGTGACTGTGATAAATAATCTTATAAAATATGTGTCCTGTATTGTATTGTTCTCCTTGCAAAAATAACCCCCAAACCAACACAGTACTGTTGAGTAAACTTCCAGATATCCTCAGAAATCTTCAGGTGTGTTCCCTGATGGGAACATGTATAATAGTTACATATATACAATTCTTTTTTGCACTCATTCCTGCACCAAAAACAAAATATTCAAAGGGTGACAAAAATTTAGGGTTAAACCTCATACCAGAGAAATAGTATGGATCATAGGGTCATAGAATTTTACAGTTAGATGAGACCTTTGAGATTACTTGGTGTAAACTTGTTCTTTAATCATGAACATTATGCTCGGAGAATTTTTTTTCTCAATAGAGCCAGAGTGTGGAAGATTCATTACTAGACATCAACTGTTCTTATTCTTACAACTCTGTACCCCAGCCTGCTGGGCTAAAAGGAGCTGTGTCCAGAGAAAAGCACAAGAAGTTCCTAGTCTGAGGTGGGAAATTCATTCAGGCTGGTTGCTTCATTGATAGCTGCTTCTCAGGAAACTTGTAAATATCTCTCTAGTGAAGAGGCGAATCCAGTAATAGTGTTGTCATTTGGGCTCAGGTGGCACCTTCTGCTTTGTGAAATGAATGTAGGAAAGTATGCCTGATATTTAAAAGGCCTTACACAGACTCAGTCTGGTAATAATTTTAGAACTCTTACAAGGTATCAGGCAGAGTGCTGAGTACTAGGGACACAGAGATGAGTGACACAGAGCCCTCAGAGCTCTTCTTTTAGAAGAAGCTCAGAATCTTTTTCATTCTAGGATTTAAATCACTTTATTTTTTGCTTGTTTGTTTTTTTTGTTTTTTTCCGGTACCAGGAACCGAACTCACGACCTTGCGCTTGCCAGGCAGGCGCTTTTGCCGCTGAGCTAAATCCCCAGCCCCTTAAATCACTTTATTGTATCCTTTCTGAACATACATAAAAGCATCCAAGACTTTTAAGATAACTCCCTTCCCTTACTCTTTCATTTTTATAAACTTCATTTATAAACTCTTTTATTTTTATGAACTTTAAAAAAATAATTTTTTTCAAAGTTGTTTATAATTTGAACAATTCTGTAGGATTTTTTTTTTTTTTTTGGTTTTTCTCCGGTACCGGGAACCGAACTCACGACCTTGCGCTTGCCAGGCAGGCGCTTTGCCGCTGAGCTAAATCCCCAGCCCCTCTGTAGGATTTTAAGAGGGCAAAAAAGCTGTTCCTGTTCCAACTGTTCCTTACCGTCTGTTTGTCCTGTTATTATAGACAGCTAAGTTAGGTAGAAATATTGTAGGCAGATACAGATAAGGCTAGGCCCTGGACAGAGTCAATACAAAAGATAAAAATACATTACAATTGTGGCCTGAAGCTCATCTGTTGGAGGCCAGGCCTCAAGATAAAGAGAATGACCAGGCCTTCATGCTTTCCCAAAGGATAAGAGAAGTGGTAACATTTAGTCCAGTAAAGTCATCAGTCCCCTCAGTGGGTGACCGAGACCCTTGGGCCCATCCCTTCCCGAAAAGTTCTTTTGTCTTTGCATGTACACTTTCAAAGCGACTTGTTTCTCCATTGGGTCAATATTACCTAAGTGGCTATACTTGTACTTTTATTGGTTAATCATAGCTTTAACTTACATGTACCCACTTCATGGTTTTGCTCTAAAACTTCCTCTGTAAAGTAGGATCATTGGTAATCTACTTGGGAACCCCTCCTGTCTCTCAGGCAGGAGCTGTATCTCCCCCCACTCAATAAATATTTCCTACTCTTAACCTCTGTTGTTCCTTAGAATTCATTCCTCTGTTTTGGGGAACACAAATGGCGTATCTAACATGTAACACATTGGGATTTATAATATTTCCCTTATGTCATTTGGAGGTCCAAAATCATTCCTATATCACTGTCAGATCTATTTTTAAGTCTTTTTCTGACTTATCTGGATTAGATAATGGCTGTCTTCTTTTTTTTTTAATTTTTATTTTTTGGTACCAGTAATCAAATGTAGGACCTGTGCTTGCCAGACAGGCACTTATGCCACTGAGCTATATCCCTGGCCCTTGTGGCTGCCTTCTATAGAAGAAGAGGATTTAGTTTTTGTATATTGTACTTACCCCACACCCCTCACCTTGTCTTCACTGTAGTCATGAAATAATTTTTTACTACCCGGTTTTAATGATTACTAATATATAAAAATATTCACAGTTAATCAATATTAGTGTGCTGTGATAAAATTTACCCAAATTTTATTTTTCCTGGGGTTAAGAATGATGTGGTTAATTATCCAATGCACCTATCATCATTTCACCCAGACTCTCCACTGTTCCCCCTCAATTCATTTGAATGTGTAAAGTAATCTAACAGTTGCTTATTTTCTTAAAGCTTTCCTCCCTGGAGCCCTAGAAAGTGATCGCTTTCTGGGCTGCTGCACAGCTGCAAAGCTCCCAGGGTCTCCTCTTCACTATTACCTTGGAGTTCCTTTGGCTTAGTTGAATTCCTTGGTTCATGAACCCCATGTATTTCTCCTTATTTTACTCTTTGTCCCATTTTGGTGGGAAGGAGATAAACTTAATTTTTTTTTTTTTTTAGCACATGTTTGCAGTACATAGTGTCACATTCATCATTGGGGATTTGTACATGTGCATAGCACATCTCTTTTTTTGATCCCTTTCCCCTCCCCTCTCTCTCAATCTTCCCCTCCCCATTTAGAAAAGCTCTATTTTCATTTTTTCTTTAATTCCTTTTTTTTCTTTAAATCCCCTTTTCCTTCCTTCCCTTCCCTCTTCCCCCATCTCTTATTTCCTTTATCATTTGAGAAAGTTCTTCCTAATATCTGTCATCAGTTTTGTCCTTACTTATATTTTGGGTTTCTTTCATAAAGAAATTATGTGATGTGTAAACCTTGTGTGTCTGATTTATTTCACTTAAGATTGTGGTCCCAAGGTGCATTCATTTACCTTACTTCTTTAAGGCAGAATAGTACTCTATTGTATATAAATACATTTTCTTTATTCTTCTGTTGATGAAGATATGACCTATTTCCAAGATTTAGTTATACATTGTGCAGATATAAACATGAATATCCATGTATCACTGTGGTATGATGACTTTAACTCTTTTGAGAAAATACCTAGAAGAGGAATAGCTGGGTCAAATGGAATTTCTAGTTTTAGTTTTTTGAGGAAATCTCCATACTAATTTTGATAGTGGTTGTACTAATTTATACTCCCACCAACAATGGAGAAGTGTTCATTTTTTCTCTAGCCTTTCCAGCATTTGCTATTGGTTGATTTCTTCATGACTGCCATTCTTTCTAGAATGAGATAGAATCTCAGTGTTTTTTTAGTTTTCATTTGTCAAATGGTAAGTGATATTGGGCATTTTCTCATGTATTTATTGGTTATTTGTATTTTTTCATTTCAGAAGTGTCTTTACATTTCAGATGCCCATTTTTGGATCAAGTCTTTAAATTTGGGGGGGAGGTATTTTTTGAGTTGTTTACATATTCTAGATATTCATCCTTTATCCAAGGAATAACCAGTAAAATCTTTTTCCTATTCTGTGCATTGTGTCTTCCTTCTGTTGATAGTTTCTTTATCCGTGTAGAAGCTTTTTAATTTAGTGTGATCCCAGCTGTTGATTCTTTGTAACATTTCTTGTACAACTGGGGTTTTATTCATAAAGTCTTTATGTATACCTATGTCTTCAACAGTTGAAATTATTTTATCTTCCAGAAGATTGTTTCTGTTTTAGTATTTATATCTTTGATCATCATTTTGATTTTAGTTTAGTGCATGGTGAGAGATGTGGGTCCAGGTTCAACCTTAAGCACGTGGAAAGTCAGTGTTCCTAGCACTGTTTATTAAAGTGAAGGTCTTTGGCCCCTTTGTCAAAAATAAGGTAGCTGAGTGTATTTGGAGTTGTTTCTGCATCTTCTCTCCTGTTCCATTGGTCCACAAGTCTGTTATTCTCCCTCTAATACCATAGTGTTTTTATTACTGTAGTTTTGTAGTATAACTTTATGTCTGGGAATTGTCATGCCTCCTCCTTTGCCTTGTTGCCTCATATTACTTTTACTATTCTAGGTCTCTTCTGGTTCCAAAAGAATTTTAGGATTGTTTTCTCTAGTTCTGTGAGGAATGCTATTGGTGCTTTGATTGGGACTGGATTAAATCATATTAGAGTTTTGGAAGTATGGCCATTTTCACTGTATTGATTCTGCTTACCCAGAAACAGAGGATATCTTTCCGTTTTCTGATATCCTCTTCAATGTCCTTTTTCAGAGTACTATAATTTTCATTGTGGAGGTCTTTTACGTCATCATTTAGGTTAATTACCAAGTATTTCATTTTTTGATGCTATTGTGAAGGAGGTTGTTTCCCTAATTTCTATCTCAGCGAGTTTGTTGAAATACAGAAATACTATTGATTTTTGAGTGTTGATACTACTATATTGTTGAATTTGGCTATTAATTCTATGAGTCTTTTGGTGGAGTTTTTGGGGTCTTCTTTGTAGAAGATCATGTCATCAGCAAATAATAATTTAACTTCTTTCTTCCCTAGCCATATTCTTTTTTATTTCTTTCTCTTTTATCTGATTGCTCTAGCTAATGTTTCAAGAAGTATAAGGAACAGGAGTGATGATAATGTGCACCCTTGTCTTATTACTGATTTTAGAGCAAAAAATTCAGTTTTTGACCATTTAGTATGATGTTGGCTGTTGGTTTGTCTTAGATGGCTTTTATCAAATTAAGGTAAAGACCTTCTGTCCCAATTTTCTGTGGGTTTGTTTTTAAATCATGAATATATGTTGGATTTTGTCAAATTTTTTGTGCCTGTTGAGATAATTATGTGTTTTTTTTGTCCCTAATTCTGTTAACATGCTGTATTACATTTATTGATTTATGTATGTTGAACCATTACTGCATCACTAGAATGAATCTTACTTCATAAAGGTCTATATTTTTAATGATTTATTGTGTTCAGCTTCCTAGTATCTTATTGAGAATTTTTGCATTTATGTTCATTAGAGAAATTTGCTTGTAGGTCTCTTTTTAGGCTGGGTCCTTCTTTGGGTTTGGTATCACAGTAATGCTTGCTTCCAGGAATGAGTTTGGGAGTCCTGCTTTCCTTTCAATTTCATTAAGGAGATTGAGGAGTGTTGATATTACATCTTCTCTAAAGTTATAGAACTTTTGGCAGGGAATCTGTCAGAGTCTGGGCTTTTCTTAGTTGGTAGTTTCTTTTACACTTCTTCGTTTTCATTGACTGATACTGAATTATTCAGGATTTTTAATCTTAGTTCACATTTGGTAAGTCATATGTATCTAGGAATTCATATCTTCTTACTTTCCATTTTATTAGAGTATACATTTTCCAAGTAGTTAGCTATGATCTGGATTTCTGAAGAATCCATTGTAATTTTGCCCTTTTAATTTCTAATTGAGGGCTGGGGATATAGCTCAGTGACATAAAAGCCTGCCTGGCAAGTGCAAGGTCCTGAGTTTGATTCCTGGTACCAAAAAAAAAAAAAAAAAAATTCTAATTGCATGGATTTGGGTCTCTTCTTTCCTGATTTTGATAAGGTTGTCTAAGGGTTTACTACTTTGTGTAATCAGAAAGAGATAGTCTTTTTATCAGTTATTTGTCTTGTTTTAGTCTTCTTTGTCTTTCTCTGGTTTCCCTTGTATCCTTTTCAGCTTTGATGCTTTCCCTTTGTTCCAGGGTCTTGGAATTCTAAATGCTTAGGACTTCGAGGTAACCAGTTGCTTTCAAACATGTGTGAAAGTGGCAGAAGTCTTTTGTATTGTGTATATAAAATATATACAATATAAAATTATACATGTAACATAAAAGTAAGTTACCCCACTTGAAGACATGGCTTAACAGAACCCCTCACTCTGATCCTAGAGACATAACATCTTGCTCTAGATTTTTTTAGCTCAGCACTCCCTGGAGCACAACTTGAATACCATGTTATCTCATATATTAGAATCCTTAGAATTTTGGAATGGGGAAACTGAGGTGCTGAGAAATGACTTATGTCTTGGTTACTTTTTTCTCGTTGCTGGGGCAAAATACCTGATGCCCAAAATTAAGGAAGGAAAGGTTTATTTTGCTTACAGTTTGTGAAGGTTTCAGTCCATACTTGGCAGATTACAAGGCAGAGTGGCACATGGCAGAGAGCTATAGCTCAGGGTGGCAGACAACAGCAAAAGCAACCAGCATACACCAGGGAGGAATGGGGGAGGAATGGCCTCAAGCAGCTTCTTCCTCTCCCTTACATATGCAAACTATCCACCCCAGGGCAGGTGTAGCTCTCACACCCATCAAACTCTAAAAGCCAGTCCCATGGCCGCTTGAGGCTTTGTGGGGACACACAGATTCAAACCATAACAACTTACCTAGGAA
The DNA here is from genome assembly GCF_000276665.1 of Chinchilla lanigera. NCBI lineage: Eukaryota > Metazoa > Chordata > Mammalia > Rodentia > Chinchillidae > Chinchilla > Chinchilla lanigera. Next base: position 5,254,863 of record NW_004955507.1, on the reverse strand, counting down.
TTTAACTCATTTCCTTCCTTCTCACTCTATGCACATTCAGTTTCTCAACTTAATGAAAATCCTCTCCTTATGTCGTTCTAACTCTAATTATTATTTCACTTTCATTCACTGAATTTGAAATATGGCATATTCGTATTTTGCTAACCCTTTTTGCTACATCTTCTAGAATAATCTAATTTCATTCCGTCCTAATACAATGACAAGTAGTTCACAAAGTTTCTGTCTTTTTTTGGCTTGAGTTTAAGATTTCCTTATAAGGAGCTATTTTTAATATCAAGGAATTTCATGGCACAGCAGCCAGTTTTCTTATATACCTTTTTTTTTGTCTTGTTTTTTTTTTTGGATAGGATCTTGTTATGTATTTCAGGCTGGCCTTGAATGCACTATGTAGCCCAGGCTGGCCTTGAACTCATGGCAATCCTTCTGCCTCAGCCTCTTGATTGCTGGGATTATAGGCATGCCTCACCATGCCCAGTTACCAGTTGTTAAAGTTGAATAACCTGGGCAAAAGAATGGCTGATACCTGAGCTTGAGACATCAGAAATATTAATATCTACATTGAAATAGGAGTGCTAGTAATTTTATAATGCAAAAAGATGCCCCCCCCTCTTGCAGTGCTGGGCATTGAACCCCAGGGCCAAGGCATTTAACTACATCTCCAGCTCAATTTTTATTTTTAGGTAGAATCTCTCTAAATTGATGAGGCTGGGCTTAAATTTATGCTGTTCTTTCCTCAGCCTTCCAGAATGCTTGGATTATAGGTTTATGCCAGCATACTGGCTAAAAGACTTTTATTTTAGAATTGATTTTTTGGGGGGAGGATCTTCATGAATTGTTTTTACCTTTTGGTTGTTCTAGACATTCATGTAGTGGTATCTATTTGAGTCCCTATTTTCAATTATTCTGGGTATAAGTGGAATTGTTGCATCATATGGTAAATGCTTTGAAGTTGGTATGATAACTATGGAAATGCATCACTCACATTTCTACTGAAGGGCATTTGTGACTTATGACAGCCTGCAGCCGCCATAACTTCAGATTCTCCATAATGTATATGCCAAGGCCACAGTGCTCCTTACCCAAGTGTTACTCCCAGCCAATGACTGAGCTCATTTGGATTACTAATTTGGCAATTTCTGCCCAACATGGGACTCCTGTGTCAGGCAGTCTTTGCTTTAACACTTCATGTTGGCCTGTCTAAACTTCTTGAGAGCTGTGATCTTGTCTGAAGTTCTTCCTACTCAGTCTTCCTTCTTCCTTTCTTTCATAGGTACCATATATATGTTGTAATATGAAGGTTATCCCATCTATTCTTGAAGGGAGAATCCTTCCCAGGCTTTTCCTTCAATAGATCTCTTAGATATCTAATTCTATCTTGGTACCTGCTTTTTAGAAGACCTGAATGAACACATTTGGCATTAACAGGATTAACTAAGGTCTTTCAACAAACATTTAATGAATTTCTGCTCTAGGTGAGGATCTGTCCCAGATGCTGGAGAAATTAAGAATACCTTTTTTTCCTTATCTAAGAAGTTTTCAACTATATGCATATATTACAATTTATTTACTTTGCAAATACTGAACACTGGTATAGTTTCTATATTGAAGTTATTAAAAATAAAGCTGCTATAAATGTTTATCTGTGTCTCTTCCACCAAAAAAAGATAAATGAAACAAATCTTTGCTTTTTTGTTGGTTATGGTAGGTAGAGACACCTAGGTATGGGATGGTGATTAAAAGGGTGAATTTCAAATCCATGCACCACTGCTTATTCTAAATTCTTTAAGCATCCCAAGTTCTTCTCATCCAAAAAATGATGTACCAAAAGTATCTATATGATAAGTTTATAGTGATAATTACAATTAATGAATTGTAAGAAAGCAATTTATATAGTTGCAAGTACTCAAGGAATGCTGATTTTTTAAATTAAAATTAATGTAAGAAAAATATTCTTTAACACATTTTTTTCATTTATAAAGAAAGATTTTTATTGTGATGAAATAAATATAATAAAAATTTGCTATTTTAACCACTTAAAAATATATAATTTAATGGTATTAATTAATTCAATGGTATTAATTATATTCACAATATTGTGCAATCATCACCGTTATTCCCAAAACTTTCTCATCACCCTGCATCGCTCTGAACTGAGACTCTAGTCATTAAGCAGGAAATCCTCACTCCCTCATTTTCTAGCCCTGTCAACCCAGTGTCTCTTTTCTGTCTATATGAATATGCCTATTCTAGATATTTCATATAAATGGAATCATATTTGTTCTTTTGTATCTGGCTTGTTTTACTCAGTATATTTTCAAGGTTCATCCTCATTGTAGCATGCATCAGGACTTCTTTCCTGTTACTCTTTTTTTCTGTGGTCCTAAGGATCAAATCCAGGGTCTTATGCATGGTAAATGTGTGCTGTACCTCTGAGCTACATCTGCAGCCCCAGGACTTTATTTCTTTATATGCCTGAATAACACTAAGCTGTATCCATATATACCACATTTTGTTTATCCATTCATTTGCTGACAGACACATGAGTTGTTTTTACCTTTTGGTTATTGTAGACATTGATGTAGAGGAATCTGTTTGAGTCCCTATTTTCAATTTTTGTGGGTATATAATTGTCAAGGGCCATTCTATATAATTTTTTGGGGGAAAAATCATTTCATAATTAAATTGTGAGTAGGGCTTGTCCACGGCCTAGTATCTTGCTATGCTCACTGGCTGTGATATGTGGAAACAGAACTCTGTGTGCCTCTGGTCACAGTTGAGGCCTCAACAGTCCCATGATGCTGTGATGCTCCAGGGCAAGATTACATCAGATGACGGCATCCTGGTTTCTTAAGAACTGAGTAGTGCTAAAAAAAGGTTTCCCCTGGGGGAAAGCACTACCTTCTTATTAACCTGCCCTCTCTCCCCATGCTCATCAACATAATGTCCTCTTTGGTTTAAGATAACTGCTGCCCTCTGAGTCATCTGAAATGATTCTCATCAACATAAGACTCTTCTCAGTTTAAGACCACCATTGCTTTCTGAGTCATCTGATAATCCCCTCACCGTTTTCCTCAATGTAAATATGATCAGTGAATACTGAGGTCCTGGCTGCCTTGTGGCCTTCTGTTCCCCATGAACAGAAGGCCACCCAGATCTCCATTGCATCTCCATTTTATCTCTTGCTCTTTCTTTTCAGCATCCACTATAATACTTGCAGGAGATTGCGGTCCACTGGCGGGAGTCCCCAGTATATAATAAGTGGAAGTTTTGTGTCAATGGTAATTTTATGTTTAACTTTTTGAGGAACTTCCAAGCTGTTTTCATTTTATTGTATCATTTCACATTCCCACCCACAATGTATGAGGATTCTAATTTGTCCATATCCTCATCAATATTTGTTTTCTGTTTTGTCACTATTGCCATTCTAGTTGGTGTGAAGTAGTAGCTCATTGTAGTTTGTTTTTTTTTTTGTTTTGTTTTTTTTTTTTTTTTAGGGGTGATGATTGAACTCAGGGTCTTTGCCTTTTCTATTTTGAGATGGATTTCACAAATAATTAAGTTGCCCAGAGTGGGACTGAAGTTTTGATCCTTCTGTCTCAGCCTCCCAGAGTGCTGGGATCCCACACCTGTGCCACCATGCCTGGTTTCATTATAGTTTGGATTTGCATTTTCTAATGATGAGTGATTGGAGCTTGTTGGACATTAATATATCTTTGGGAAAATATCTATTGATGGCCAGTGCCTGTTTTCAAAATTGGATGCTTTATCGTTTTGTTGTTGAATTGTAAGAGTTCTCTAAATATTCTAAATACTAAACCTTTCCAAGATATATGATTTATAAATATTTTTCTGCCATTTTGTGCATTGTCTTTTTCTCTCTTGATAATGTGCTTTAATTCAGAGATGTTTTTAATTCTACTGAAGTCCAGTTTACTTTTTTTTCTTTTGTTTTGGGGTCAGACTTAAGAAACTATTGCTAACTTTAAGGTCATAGGAGTTTCCCGTGTGTTTTCTTCTGAGTGTTTTATAGTTTTAGTTCTTAAGTTTAGGTCTCTGATTAATTTCAAATTAATTTCCATATGTAGCATAGGATAAAGTCTGGCTTCATTCTTTTTTTCTTTTTTGATAAGGTTGGGAATTAATGCTGGAGGGCATTGTGCATGCTAAGAATACATTCTACCATAGAGTTACACCCCTAACCTCCTGCTTCATTCTTTTGTATGTAGATATCAAATTTTCCCTGCACTATTTGTTGAAAAGGCTGATTCACTATATGGTCTTCATATCTTTGTTAAAATTGATTGATCAGGGATGTGAAGATTTATTTCTGAGGTCTTAGATCAATTTAATTGCTCAATATACTTCTCCTGTATGCCAGTACTATGCAGTTTTGATTACTGTCAGTTTGTAGTAAGCTTTAAAATCAGGAAGTATAAGTCCATCAACTTTTGTTATTCTTTTTTTCGAGATCATTTAGCTGTTCAAGACCCTTTATATGTGGATTTCAGGATGAGTTTTTCCATTTCTGTAAAAAGTCCTATTGGGATTTATATGGGAATTTCATTCACTTTGTGTATTGCTTTAGGTGGTACTATTGTGTTAACAATATTAAGTCTTCTAGTCTATGAACATATGAGGGTCTTTATTTATTTAGTCTGTCTCTAAGTTCTTCAAACAGTGTTTTAAAGTTTTCAGTGTATAATTCTCATACTGCCCTGCTAAGTTTATTCCTAAGTGTTCATTCTTTTTGATGGCATGGTAAATGGAATTTTTCTTGATTTTCTTTTCAGATTGATCATTGCTAATGTATAGAAGTACAACTGAAACTGGGTATGGTGGTGCATTCTTCTAATTCTAGCACCTCTACAAGGCTGAGGCAGAAGGATTGAAGGTTTTAGCCCAGCCTGGGCAACTTAGAAGTTTAATGAGTCCTTGTGTAGAAGAAATGTAGCTCAGTGCAAAGGCTGTGAGTTCAGTCCCCAAGTACTACACACACACACACACACACACATACCTTGAGGAAAGAAAATAAGAAATATAACAGAATTTTATGTGTCTAGATTCATTTATCAACCCTAACAAATTTCTGTTTGGGAGTATTTTCTTTAAGGTTTAACATACATAGTTATATCATTTATGAAAAGAGATAGTTTCTCTTCCTTTCCAATGTGAATGATTTTTATATATTTTTTCTCCTTGCCTAATTGCTTAGGTTAGAATTTCTGGTACTACATTTAATAGAAGAGGTAGAAATGGACAGTCATTCTTTTAAGATCTCAGGGAAAAATCTTTGAGTTTCTCACCATTAAATTGATGTTAGCTGTCGGTTTTCACATATGACCTTTATCATTTTGAGGAATTTCTTCTATTCTTTGTTTGTAAGTGTTTTTTAATCATGAAAGGGTGTTAGATTTTGACAAATGCTTTTTCTGCATCAATTAAGATGATTATATATTTTTTCTTCATTTTTTTAATATGATGTGTTGCAGTGATTGTGTGTGTTGGAACACCTTTGCATTACAATCCTACTTTATCATGGTGGATAATCCTTTTAATATGCTGCTGAATTCAGCTCATTTATACTTGTTGAGGCTTTTTATATTTATTTTCATAAGTGATATTAGTCTATGGTTTCTTTTTCAAGTAGCGTCTTTTTCTGGGTGTGGTAACAGGATAATGCTGGCCTCACAGAATAAGTAACCTTCCTATTGAACTTTTTGGAATTATTTGAGGAGTTATTTGAGTTTTGTAAAATTCACCGGTAAAGTGATCTGATTCTGGATTTTTCTTTGTTGAGAAGTTTTTGATGATTTATCCAATCTCTTTATTTGTTTCAGGCATATTTAGATGTTCTATTTCATCTTCAGTTAGTTTGGTATAGTATGTGTTTATTTTCATTCGTTTCAGGGTACTGGTTTTCTGATTTTTCCTTTCATGTGGTTTTTGCTTAAAATATGTTAATAAAATAACAGTTCTTTTAGATTTTGCAGGCGGGTTTTCTGACTTTTACTGGAAAACCTTCCCACAGGGGCAAAAATTAGTATGCTATTTTCCCATATTTGTGAATTTCTGGTTTTCTTCTGTTGATAGTTTTTAGTTTCCTTCTTTTTTTATTAGAAAACATATTTTATATAATTTCAATCTTTTAAAATTTGTACTTTGCTTTTAATATATGATCTATCCTGGAGAATGTTCCCAGTGTGCTTGAGAAGAATTTTTGTTGCTGTGGGGTAGGATTCCTGTGTATATCTTTTAGGTTTTATTATAGTGTTACTCATGTTCTTCACTTTCTTACTGATCTTTTCTTTGGTTGTTTTACCCATTAATAAAGGTGAAGTATTGAAATCTGGAACTATTGTTGTTGGACTATTTTGTACTTCTGGCATTTTTTGCTTCATTTATTTTGGGGTAGTTTATTAGCTTGCATATAAAATTGTTATGTATCTGAACCTTGTCAGTAGATAAGTTCCTTATTTCTTGTGACTTTTTGTTGACTTAAATTTCACTTTTTCTGATAATAATAATGTAACAATGTCATTTGTCTTTACTATTTGCATGAAGTATAGTTCAACCTTTTATTTTCAACTTCTTTGTATTTAAAGTAAGCCTCCTATAGGCAGTATATAGATGCCTATACTTTTAAAAGATCCATTTTGATAATATCTGACTTTTAATTGGAGTGTTTTAATCCACTTACATTTAAAGTAATTACTGAAAAGGACTTACTTCTGCCACTTATCTACAGTATTTGTTGTCTGGGTTATGTATTCTTTTCATTCTATAATACCTCTGCATACCTCAAGTTGTGCAGCAAATGAAATATTCTTAGCCCAAGGCACTTTTTGAAAGCATAGACAGTGTATGATTCAGTACCAGCATGAGAAAGATAAGTTGGTAGTCTTCAAGAGAAGTGGAATATTTTTGAAATAAAGTTCTTATTATTTTTTTTGGTACTGGGATTTGAATTCACAGCCTCATGCTTGCCAGGTAGGCACTCTGCCACTGAACTAAATCCCCAGACCTTGAAAGAAAGTTTTTAAATGTTCAGTTTTAAGCAGTCATTTCTAGCTGGATCTGGTGGTGCATGCCTGTAATCCCAGCACTTGAGAGGCTGAGGCAGGAGGATCCTTGCAAGTTTGAGACCAGCCTGGGCTACAAGGTGAGCTCAAGGCCAGCCTGAACTGCATGCAAGATCCTGTCTCAAAAAGACAAAAAGACAACAAAAAGCTCCCCCTCAACCCAGTCATTTCTTAGGCATTTAGTATTTACAATGTACAGTGTTAGTTCTGTAGAGATATAAAATAATAATGGAAGTTACCACTTGTTGAGTAAAAACAAGCATAATGTTAAGCCATTTCAAATGTCAGTTAATTTGATCATTACAAAAACCCAATAAAATAAGGAGTGATTAATCCCTTATTCTTTCACTCCATCAATGAGTCTTTCTGGCCCTTTTTCCAAAATACGTCTCATTTTAGTTCACTTCTGGCATCTTTACTTCTGTTATTCTAGTTTATATTCTCATCTGATATTCTGATCTCCCTGATTGCATTCTTGTTTCCTTATGATTGAACCTCTACAGAGCACTAGCATGAACTACAAAATGTCAGAGATTCTGCTGTTCTTCTTCTTAAAATTGCTTTTTGAAAATTATTTTTATGGGTACACTTTGATATACATAATGATCACATTCATCATAGGGAATTTGTACCTGTATATGATATATCTTGATTCTTTCTCCCCATTCCCCTTCTCTTCCTTCAACGCTTCTTCCCCTACTTCTTTATAAAAGCTTGGTTTCCATTTTTTATTTTCTCATCTTTCCCTTTCTCTGCCCTCCCTTGTTCTCCATCTTATTTTCACTTTTGGTTTCTTCAGACAAGAGAAACAGTGAGATTTTTTTGATCACAAAGAACCATTTTATTCAAAATATAACAGCATAGAGATATAAGCTATATAGGTATTAAAAACAGACCTCAGTATATAACCATTTATATAGTGAGTCACTTCATCTTTTGAGAGGATAACAGTATAAAGAAGGATCTCACTCCGCCCTTTGCCCGGAACTCCAAAATCCTCACCACACTGTCAACACTGACCTCCATCATTGGCTCTGGAAGCCAAGTGACCCCACCACTGTCTAGATTCAGAACTGCACCTCTGCCACAAACCTGTGCTATGTTTGAGTGAGTCCAGAAATAACTGCCACTGGCACAATTGCGTCCCAGGCAAGTTCCAATACCAACATCTACCTTAAAAAAGCAGCAGCAAACACAAAATTAGACTGGAATTTGTTAGAAAAATAACATGAAGATTTAAAAAAAGTGCTTCCAGTTCACATCACGATTAAGGTGGCCATTAGCTGGTGGTCACATCAGCTCTGCAAAACTCTGGAAGTTTTGCTGTGTTTTTTGCAAAAAGAAGAATCTGCAATAACCAAGTTCATCTGAAAAAAAAATACTATGTCTTTCATGTTTATGCAGCCATTTCCCAAGTTACTCTAAACTTTGTCACTCACGGGCAGAGTACCAACTAGTTAGGATGTGTTCATAGTTAATGCATTTCTAAAAAATTTTCCAAGAAGGCAGCTGGCTTTTTAACATCTTTGATCGTGACAGCATTATACAGAGAGACCCGGATGCCTCTCACCGACCTATGCCCTTTCAAGATCATATTGAGTTCCAGGGCTTTATCTAGGAATCTTTTCTCCAGTGCATCTTTTCCCATGGCGTTGCCAATGCAGAATGGAATGTTCATCTTCTATTCTACAGCTCCACTGGACATACATAGAATCCTTGAGACTTATCAGTAATGTCATAAATCATCTTAGGTTTGGTGGAGTTAAGCTTCTCCACCTTTGCTGTCCTACCACTGTTCTTAATCCACTCCAAAACCAGTCCCATGACATAGATGCTGAAACATGGAGGCGTGTTGTACAGTGAGCTGCTCTCAGCCTGCACTTTGTACTCCAGGACTGAGGGGCACTCCCCGAGGGCACACTCCAGCAGATCATCGTGGAGATCATTGCCATGAACACACGACAAAATCACACCAAACTTGGAAACAGCCACTGACTTGGATAGGAAGTTGGAGGACATGTCGCAGGCCAGTATTGCTTCCTTTACATCAGGGAGGAAGTCAAACTCCACACTGTGCATGGTCTCATTTGCACAGCAATACACATAGTAGGCTTCTGAACTGAGGGTCCAGTTGCCTAGATCTAGAATTTTGGTGTAACTCTTAAGTTTAGGGTGGATGATATTCATAGTAGTGAACTTCTTAGCTGCTTCTGCAGCCTTAGCAGACCACGCTCCTGTTACCACATAGTCAGCACACCTTCTGGCTCTTAGGCCAATCAGGTTTAAAAGGACATCACTGAACTGGTTACACCCACCTCATTGCTCGAAAATCACCTTGTAGTTGTCTGGCACAGCTAACAATTCTTGCACTAGATTCTTTACGTTCTCAATAATCTCGCCAAAACTTGATGACTTGTGACTCATTTCCAGAACACTAATGCCAACTCCTTTGTAGCCTAATAATTCTTTTGGCAACTCTAGTAACACTGAGCGCAGCAGCTTGGCAAGCCCAGGCCCAAAGTTGACCACTTGTTTCAGGGCATCCATGGCCTGGTGGTGGCGAGTGGGCCAGAACACCAACGATGAGTTATTGACATGTGTATGTTCAGTTTATTTTATTTAAAAGCATGGTCTTAAGGTGCACCCATCTACCTAAAAGTGTCTCAAGTTTATCCTTCCTTATGGCAGTGTAGTACTCCATTGTATATAAATACATTTTCTTTATTCATTCATCCATTGATGGGCATCTGGGCTGCTTGCAAGGTTTAGCTACCACAAATTGTGCTGCTATAAACATGGATGTGCATATACCACTGTGGTATCATGCTTTTAACTCTTTTAGGAAAATACTAATAACAGCTGGGTCAAATAGAACCTCTAGTTTCAGTTTATTAGGGAATCTCCATACTAAATTCCATATTGGTTGCACCAATTTGCACTCTGACCCACAGTGGAGAAGGAAGGCCTTTTCCCTTGCAGCTTCACCGGCATTTGTTATTGGATGATAGGCATTCTTTCTGGGGTGAGATGGAATCTTAATCTTGTTTTAATTTGCGTTTCTTGAATTACCAGTCCTGTTGAACATTTTTCACATATTTATTTGCTGTTTGTACTTCATCTGAGAGGTGTCTGTTCATTTCAGATGTCCATTTTTGAACAGGGTCTTTAAATTTGGGTGGCCTGATGTTTTTGAATTCTTTATATATTCTAGATATTTCTTGAGAATACCTGGTAAAAAAAATTTTTCCCATTCTGTGGGTGATCTCTACTCTGTTGATAGTTTCTTTTGCTGTGCAAAAGCTTTTTTAATATATGAGATACCAGCTATTTATTCTACCTTTTGTGTGATTGGGGTTTTGTTCATAAAGTCTTTGCCTACACCTACATTTTCCAGAATTTTATCTATTTTATCTTTTAGCACATTAAATATTTCTATTTTAATATTTAGATCTTTGATCCATTTTGACTTTAGTTTAGTGCATGATGAATGATACAGGTCTAGGTTTAATCTTTGCATGTGGAATATCAATTTTCCCAGAACTATTTGTTAAAAAGGCTGCTTTTTTCCTTTGAGGGTATTTGGGCCCTTTGTCAAAGATAAGGTAGCTAAGTGTGTTTAGAACTATTTGTTTCTTTCTTTTTTTTGGAGACAGGGTCTCATGTGTAGTTCAGGCTGGCCTGAACTCACTTTATAGCAGATGCTGGCCTCTAACTCACAATGATTCTCCTGCCTCAGCCTCCCAAGTGCAAGGATTACAGGTGTGTACCACCTGGCTTTGGAATTGTTTCTGCATCTTTGCTCCTGTTCCACTGATCCTCAGGTTTTTTTTTTTTTTCTTTTTTTTGCCAGTGCCATACTGTGCTCTTACATGGTAGCTTTGTAATATAATTCAAGTCAGATATTGTGATGCCCCTTGTCTTGCCTTTGATACATTGTGTCAATTTGAGGAGTCTGGAGGATTGACTAAGTGACTCAGCAGTTCTACATCCTGGGGTGAAAAGGACATGACCTTACTGCTCTAGGATTGTTCATTGTGTCAATTTGATACGTATAGAAGGTTAACTAAGTGACTCAGCAGGGGCCAAGGTCCTTACTTTGTGATCCTCAGCCTGTGGAAGAGAAGGGCACAGAGATGGTGTGGGTGCAGGTGGATAGCCAGTATACAATATAAGGAGGGAAAAGAGACTTGCTCTCCCCACTTTTGCTCTTGTTGCTTTTGCTGTTTTGTGCTGCTTTGAAGTGTTGCCCTGCCACTCTGCCTTGGAGCCAGCTGATTATAGACTGAAACCTCCACAAACTGTAAGCTAAATAAAACCTTTCCTTCCTTAATTTGGGACATTGGCTATTTTGTCTCAGCAATGAGAGAAAAGTAACCAAGACAGTTATTTAGAATTTTTATATCTTCTTGATTCAGCTTTGGTAATTCAAATTACCTAGGAATCTGCCCATTTCTTGTGCATATTTCATCTTATTGGAGTAAAGGTTCTGAAAGTAGGCATTAATGATATTCTGGATTTCTGTAGAATCTGTTGTGATTTCACCCTTTTCATTCCTAATTACATGTATTTATGAGTCTTTTTTCTTTCCCTTTTTTTGACAAGGTTGGCTAAGTGTCTATTTTATTTAATCTTTTAAAGAGGCAGCACTTCAATTTATTGATTCTTTGTATTGTTTTCTTGGTCTCAATTACATTAATTTCTGCTCTGATCTTTATAATTTCCTTCCTTGTCTGAGCTTCTGGTTTAAATTACTCTTCTTTTTCTAGTAGCTGAGGTTCAACACTAGGTTATTTATTTCAGTTTGATGTGTTTTTCTGATGTGGGAATTCACAACTATAAATTTCCCTCATAGGGCTGCTTTCATTGCATCCCGTAAGTTCCAGTATGTTTTATTGCCATTATTGTTTAGTTGTAGAGCCTGTCTGATTTCTTCTTTAATTTCATCTGTGACTTATTTGTTGTTCAGGAGTTTATTTCCATATGTTTATGCAATATTTGTGGTTTCTTTTGTCACTGAGTTCCAATCTTATTGCATTATGATATGATAATATGCATGGGATAATTTCAGTTTCTTTGCATTTACTTAAGCATGTTCTATGGCCTAGTATGGAAAATATCCTGTGGGCTTCTGAGAAGATTGTGTATTCTTTTGTTGTGGGATGGAACACTCTGTAGATGTCTACTAAGTCTACTTGTTCAAAGGTTTGGCTCAACTCGAATACTTCTTTATTGATTTTTTTTGTCTAGTTGATCTATTTGTGACAGTGGGATATTGATATCCTCCATTACAATTGTATTAGTGCTTATCTGATTTTTAAGTCCATTACTGTGTGTGGTATATAGTTGTATATGCAGGTATTTGGTGCATATATACTTACAATTGTTATCTCTTCCTTTTGGATTGTTTCCTTAACAAGTGTGTAGAATCTTCTTCGTCTCTTCTGATCAGTCTTGGCATGAAATTCACTTTGTCTGAAAATGGAATGGCTATCCCTGCTTTTTCTAGGTTCCTGCTGCCTGGAGAAGTCTGCCTACTCTTGGTTTATGAATTTATTTTTGAGTTAAATGTGTTTCTTATATGCAGCATACGTTGGATCTTGTTTCTTGATTCATTCTGTCAATCTGTTTCATTTGATTGGTGAATTGAGACCATTGAGACTAAGGATAATATGACTTGTCCTTGTCATATTATTTTCTCTTTGATTCTTTTCTTCCTCTTTTTTTAATTGCTTGCCTTGCATGGTGGATACATTCTGTTGGGATTCATTGAATTGTTGTCTTTTTCTAGAACATCCTTCAGAACTCTTTGGAGTGCTGGTTTGGTGGTCATAGATTTCTTCAGGTGTTCCTTTTCATGTAAGTGTATCTCCATCAATTTTGAAAGATAACTTTGTAATTACATCAGTCTGGGTTGGAAATTGTTTCTTTTAATGCTTGAAATACGTCACTCCAAGCTCTCCTTGGCTTAAGAGTTTGTGTTGAGAAGTCCCCTGTGATTGTAATAGGCTTTGTTTTATAGGTTATTTGTTCTTTTTCCCTAACAGCTTTTAATATTTTGTTCTTGTGCTGAATTTCTGTGATCTTGATTACTATATGCCTTGGTGTATTTTTTTCTCATCATGGCTCATTAGAGTTCTGTGTGCCTCACTTATGTGTGCGTCCAATTCATTTTCCATGCTTTGGAATTTTTCTACCATTACTTCTGTAAACAGGATTTTATGTCTTTTGTGATAAATTCTGATTTTTCTTTGATTCTGATCAATCTTATGTCATTTTTTTGCATCATTTAGCAGCTGTTGGATTGATTTTTTTGTGGCCCCTTGCTATTTTTAAGCAATATTTCATTTGACGATCACTAGCTGCAAACCTATCTTCAGATATGATATTCCTTATATTGGTTGATTCTGCTGCATATACTTTCAACAGAATTTTTAATTTCCTGGATATATTTTTGAATTTGTTTCATGAAATTTGTTAACAGTTTTTTCCTATGTTGGGCATTCATAGTTTTCATCACTTTTCTAAACCTTTTTACTTTAAAAAAAAATCTATAGCTACTTTAGATTCATTAACTGTGTCCTTCGTTATGGTCATCATCTCTTTAGTTATCTGTGTAATTATGTCTGATTTGCTTTTTTTTCTACAGACTCATTCATCTGCTTTACTACTTCCACTATGACCATATCAGAAAGTTTAGTTGGACTGCTCTTGATTTTTTCTACCTCAAATATATATATATACACACACACAGGATAGCTCAGAGAGTAGTACTACTGATTTCTATTGCTTTATTGAAAGGAACAGTTAATGTTTAATTGTTTGATCAATCTTCCATGCCTATATTTGTTTAACTGAGTAACCAATTGGAAGATAACAGTATGTAATACCATTGTTAATTTCCTATCACCTTGCCTGAAATTCTGTATTGCTTCTATTGTTTGGGTGTTGTTTTATTTATGTTTGTTAGTGTGTTTTCATTCTTTTATATTTAAAATTTTAAAAAAGATTTTTTCCATCTCAATACCTTCTGCACTTCCTTTGGGTGAGCTAGAGGTTGAGGGTTGGATCTTGCTTCTATATCGTGCTATTTTCTATTTTTAAAATTTGTTTTGTGTTTATGCTTCTAAATTTTTTTTATGTTAGGTAGCTTTATTGCAAGTATTGAGACCTTCTTAGGAATGACAACTTTTCAGTGATGTCTTCTAGGTGTAACTGGCTTTTGGCTTTTGAGTCTGTCCCAAGATCCTGCCTGTTCCATTTATTAGGGATTAGAGGTTGCTGCCTGTTTGGCCTACCATTGAATTCTTTGGTACGAGACTATGCTGTTATTTATCACCCCCAGCCAAATTTGGTATTGTTATACAAAGAACAACTGATTACAACAAGTATGTCACCTTGGCTAAAGTAGTACAATCATTTATTACAGTAGCATAAAAGACAGTCTAGAAAATGACACACTATGGTAACTTAATTTGCCACCTTTAACCATAATTACAAGATTTATAGTTATATAACAAAATCTAAAGCCAATCAGAAAAATTATATAGAGTGAATACCCCCTCAATAGTAATTTTACTTTCAGGGGAAAAGTTTTTAAAGGGATAAGAGGAAAAAATAGAGAAGTAAAAGAAGAATAAGAGATTAGAAGCAAAGCTGAAGGATAAAAGGACTACCCAAGTTTTGAGAAACTGGTAAAAAAACATGGGAGAAAGAAAGCAAGAAGAAACAAAAAAGACAAAACAAAACAAAACCTAAAATCAATGTTATATTCATGATAACTCAAAATAAGTAATCAAGAAAAAAAAAGAAAAATAGCAAAAATAAAAAAAGACTTCTCTGTGAATTCTGGTTTTCTTCTTGGGTCTACAGTTTTGTGGTAGTGTCCAGTTCTGGGTGTATCTCTACTGTCACTGGTAGACAAAGGAATCAGGTAGAGCACATGTTCATATTCTATGATCCCAGCAAGCCTGTGGTAGGAATAGGGTGGGATGCTGATTCTTGTGCTTTCAACAGTGCCGAAATTCAGGCTGATCCTGGCCTCTGGTTGTGGGGTTGGAGCCCGAGTTGTTCTGCCTACAACCCTCTGAGTATCTCTTGCTGGCCTGACCTCAGCTCCCTGACCCTGGACGTCTCCCATGCTTGTCTCTCACCCAATCTCTTGGAGCCCTGAGATGAAGCCAGCCCATAGCTCCTCCAAGTCTTACATTCAGTTGGTTCCTTCCTAAAATGACATCTGGCCAAGGACCCTCTCCAGGCACATGGTAGATGATTGGACTGGAGTCACTCACATGTTGTTGTAGGTCACAGCATTCAGGGCTCTGTTCCCCTGCAGTGTTTCTCCCTCTATGCCTCCCTGTATGCCTCCCTGTATGCCTCCCTGTATGCTTCCCTGTATGCCTCCCTGTATGCCTCTGGAGTCATGGGCTCTCTCTCTGTCTCATGCTGTGAGCTGGGAGTCAGGAAGAAAGCTTAGTTTTCCACCTCCTTTTTCTTTGTTGAGGTGTGTCTCTTCACTTTCCCTGTAGGCTCCCATTGTTTTTTCAGATCCTTCCCAGGTCCCAGGGATCCCCGTCCCTCCTTTTGTCCCCCAGCTTGTTATATTCCATTGCCTGGATTCCTAATCTTGGAGAGGCTGATTTTCTGCTGCTTACAGCTCCATCATCTTCCCAGAAGTCCTTGAAACTCTTATGACTTTCTGGTACACTTATTCTTTGCTGTGGTCTATATGCTTTTACATAGCTCTTTCTTGATTTTTCAAAGTTACTTTAAAGGAGATGAACTCTTTTAATAAGGGATCCACCAGAGTCACAGGATGTATTATAAACTTAATGATGAAGAAAAAAAGGTCTTCTTGTTTAAAAAACTTCAAAGTTACTTTAAATGAGATGAACTCTTTTAATAAGGGATCCACCAGAGTCACAGGATGTATTATAAACTTAATGATGAAGAAAAAAAGGTCTTCTTGTTTAAGAAACTTCCCAAGTATGATGCTTTTCAGAAAATAGATGACTGTTCAAATAATATAAGACCAATAAACTATTAATTGAAACAATAGATCATGAACAAGAAAATTTAGGATTTATAGATTACCTTCCCAGGATAAAGCAGTAATTACTGGTTTCTTCTGTTTTGTAAATGACACTTTTACAATACAAAAAAGGACAATATGTGTTTTTAAATATCTCTACAATAGGTATCATAGTAAGTTGAATATTTTGTGAATTTTATCAATATAATACTTCATTAATGTAATTATAAATTAACATAAAGTAACATTACTTATGTGGCATTATTTTAATTTCTTTATATTTATTAACTCAATCTTTCTGAAAAGTCATGAGATAGGTACTATTATTATCATCATGTCACAGATCATGATTTAAGGTATAAGAAGGTTAAATATCTGCACCAAATCACACACTTACTAAGTGGCCAGGTTAGGATTTGAACTCAAACAGCCTGGCTCTGGAGTAGATAATTTTCATAGAACATTAAAGTGCTTCTTAAATCGAATATAGCTTTTAAAAATATAATATAGAGCTGTCTTTTCTTAGCTGTTTGGTAAAAGAGACAAACTTTCTTATTCCCTCTCTCAAATTGCTTTCGTAAGTGTGTTTTAGGGACCATAGCCTCAAGCTAAGCATTCTGTTAGAATTGGGGAAAGCAGCATATTTGACAATCTTAAAACTTTTGATATGGAAAAGAGTTGATTCATTAAAAATGGGATATGAGGCAAGCAGTATTTTACAGTAATATTTTCCAGTGTAATCTCTTACTATTCTCTCTCTGAATTCCTAAGCTGCTGGCACAGTGACTTTTTGCTTCTTCCCAATTTCCTAACAGTGACTGCCTCAGAGCCTTATCACTTGCTTTGATTTTTGCCCAAAGTCTATTTCTTTTAGTTCTTTCAATTATTGACTTCTTGATATTTCATTCTTCATTCAAATGTCACCTCCTCAGAAGATGACCCAGGTTGCCTTCTCATTTAAAGTTGCCTTCTGTGTTTCACATCATTTGCCCTTTGTTTTCTTTGTAGTATTGATTTTTTTTAATTGCCTATCACTGTATTATAAGGTAAGAGTCTTGAGGGCAAGAATATTGCATTTTTATTATGCATTATTTTGTTATCAGTATATAGAGCTATACTTCACACATATAGGCACTTAATTTTTTTTTTTTTTTGTCTTTTTCAGACAGGGTCTTGCTATCCAGTTTAGGCTGTCCTTGAACTCACTTTATAGCCAAGGCTGGCCTAGAACTCACAGCAATCCTTCTGCCTCAGCCTCCTGAGTGCTGAGATTACAGGCTACTTAGTTAATATTTTTGAGTGATTATGTAAAATTCCACTTGAGAGATATAAAAACAGACTCAGGGAATTTAAGTGTCTTGTTCAAGATTACAGAACTTTTAAGTGTAGGAGTATAGATTAGAATACAGAGCTAGGATTTTAACAACTGAGCTGTATTGCCTAGCTTGCAGTATGAGGCAGCGTACTCACAATTATCTACAACGAGGATGGCAGAGAGTGAGGACTGCATTACATATGCAGGGTAGGTAGTGATGATAATGAATGGCTCCTGAATTTGGCCAGAGGCGCTTTTATGCTTCAAACTGTGTGTGTTTCACTATTCCCCAGAGTCTGAGGAAGGGAAGGAGAAAATTTGTAATTATTTAATTGATCTGATGCAAGATGTAAAAGAGAACTTTAATCATTATGTAATTGATATTTGGGAACGCGTATGAATCTAAGATGTCCATTTTGCCCTTTTTCTGTATAACTGAAGACATTTGAGGCTTTATACTCAATGTGTTTGATAAATATAGTGTTTTAAAAGATGCAGCAGCATTCAAACCTCTTCATGCTTTGTATCAACTTTGTATCAACTTTGTTCAACCTATTCCACCATTATTACCCATGTCATGTTCTTTAGATGATCTGGTTCATTCACAGTCCTTTAACAAACTTTTCACTCTCCTTTGCCCAGGCTCTTGCCTAATGATCCCTGTATTCACTTTTGTGATAAATCTGGAATATTTACAAATTAATGACTGTAGAATTGGAGAAGACTTTAGAGAACTTCTACCGCAGAAAGCTGGAGGCTTATCCAAAGTCATATGATATGCCAGTGGTTTTTTTTTTTTTTTTTTTGGCTTTTTCTCCGGTACCGGGAACCGAACTCACGACCTTGCGCTTGCCAGGCAGGCGCTTTTGCCACTGAGCTAAATCCCCAGCCCCGATAGCCAGTGTTAAAAGCACTCAAGAGCCACCTCTTCTGGGCTTGCAGTCACAGGCTTTGTGTACAGCCTCACTCTGCCTCATATTGGGGTTGCTAGAAACAGTCTCTGAAGGATGTGTGGAGAGTGCCTCTGGGTCTCCTATGACATCAACCTTAAAGTATGTGCCAGTGTGAATTTTCATATACAGAGTATGGGATTTTTCAAGAAAGTCACGTCTGTTTTATTTACTCTGTGTAGTCCATGACAGCAATATGCAAATATAGAATTTATTTAGTCTGCCTCCCCTGGTGACTTGCCAGTCTCTGAAGGGGGAGGAACACATTTTATGTTTCCCATGGGTTTTGTGTGTCATAGTTTGATTTCCCATAAAGAAAAGAGTCCTGGGTAGCCCCATATGGGACAAAGCTGGAGATTATTAAGTGCTTCTGTCTTATGTACACTGGGCATTTATATTTACTTATGAAGATCCTCCATGCATTAAATTTAGAACTTGACTCAAAAATTGGTTTATAGGATATTTGGTTGAATCATAATATTTGACAGAGGAAAACCAGTCTTTTTTACTTACAGGGTAAGAAATTGGAGCCTGGATTTTATTTATAAATTAGGAATGTCTCTTAGGTAAATATGATGCCATAGGTAAAGAAAAAAAAGATTTGATTTTTACTGAGAACTATAAGCTCTTTCACCTCTCTTTTACCCTATGTCAATATGTTCTTTATTAGAATGGGTGTTCTTGATCCAAAAATCCAGCATTGTGTTGCTTTTTTGTGTATATTTCCTAAGATAGCTCATTTAGGTGCTATCACTTTCCTTGTTGTCAGTAAAGAACTGTGCAACCTTTTTGGGAAAAGAAACCATTTTCTTCCTCCTTCCTAATTGATTCTGTCATCTATCAAAAAGAGCAGTTACAAGCTATTGCTCTGAAATGATATTTTTTTCTGATAATAAATGATGATCTTGGAAATTCATATGAGTCCAGTGATTAGGAGAGTAATGTAGTTTTTGTAAATTGTTCCTTTTGACATTCCAGTTGTCCTTAGTATGTAGGCATTTCTAAATCTTTCAGTATTACTCTTATTCCCCATGCAGAATGCCTTCTTGGTACTTTTAGTAAATAAATGACCCGAGTCTTTCTTTTATTGAATACCAACTTTGTGATGACTACTTTTATATATTTTAATTCAGTCTCCTCAGCAAACTCATCATGTGGCTATTTTATTTTATTTTTTGGTTTATTTTTATTTATTTATTCTTTTGTTTTTTTGAGACATGGCCTTTCCATGTAGCTCAGGCTGGCCTTGAACTCATAGTGATCCTCCTGCCTCAGCCTCCCAAGTGCTGGGATTACAGGCATGTCCCACCATGACAGCCTGATATAGCTATTTTGTTTTTTTTTTTTTTTT
>NW_004955507.1:5155971-5234063 GCF_000276665.1 Chinchilla lanigera | reverse complement strand
TGGCAGGAGCAAGAGTGGCCTGTTGTATGGCATGTATTCCCAGGGGTTGTTCAAAGTTTGAATGATTCACACACGTCCGTGGGTGGGCATCTGCATTCGGTGCATGGTGGGCCAATTGTGTCACTTTTTCTCTGTGTCATGATAGATCTCAATTGAGCGGTGGCGGCCGGCCTAAGGGCTGGGGGCCCATGCACTGGGGGCCCTCCCTCTGGGGGCCTATGAGGCAGGAAGCTAGCCAGCCGGAAGACTGGCGCTCCCCGCCCGAGGCTCCCCGTGCGCCGGGGGCCCTCCCTCTGGGAGCCTACGAGTCAGGAAGCTAGCCAGCCGGAAGACCTGCGCTCTTAAACTCAGATTTGTTGACTAATGTGGCTGTAAATGCCAACTGCCTACCTCATATTCATCTTATCTTCTTTCTTATAATCAAAGCCCCAATTTTTTTTGAGACAGAAAGACTGTATTTCTCAGTCTCTTTTTCAAGTAGGAGTGGCTATGGGATGTAAGTGGAAAGTGTTGGATGGCACATCTAAGAGTGACTACACCAGAAATTGTCTTTCCATTTTTTCCTATTCCCATACAGAAATTAGATGTGGTGACTGGAGTTCCACTAGTAGTCTTACAAATATGAGGTCACCTTGCAAGTGGAAGCTACATCTCAGTGCTAAGGATTGAAGAGTAGAAAAATAGGAGTTTGAGACCTTGGTGACAATAGTGCCACCATGACAGCCTTGATCTACCTACCATTAGACTTCATATTAATATGGGAGGTAGGGGAGCAGGAAGCTCTATTTGTAAAATTTGTATGGAAGTAGCTGAGCACAGTTCCTAGTTAATGATAAAGAAATTATTCTACATTTATTATTATACAGTACTAGACCAATGTTGCTAGTACAGCTGTCTCTTTGAATAGATGGGTAATTAATTTTATTTCATTTTATTTATCTGTGTGTGTGTGTGTGTTACTGAGAAGTGAATCCAGGGACTCATGAATGCTAAGCAGGTGGCTCCATTATGTATCCACATCTAGCCATAACTTTAAGTTTGGTATAATTGTCTTACTGTTTGAAAAGTAGTGAATGGGCCAGCAGCATCAGCATCTTTGTGGGTCAGACTGTGGATTTTAACAAGACCCCTGTAGTGAATTGATAACTGGTGGTCAACTTATAACCCCCAGCTGAACTGAGTAAGCATGATGCTGAGTGTAGGAGGCCCACCTGGGGATTGTTGCCAGCAGCAGAAGAGGAAGAACTGGAGAAGAAGAGAGGCTGTTGGGAGCTGAGAAAGGCTGTTGGGAGCTGAGAGAGGCTGTAAGGAGCTGTTGGTTCTGTTGGAGGACCCTGTCATGATGGCTTTCCTAATGAACTTGGCTGCTTTCATCCTCCAAGGAGCTTGAGACCTTGTTGGTACTGAGAATAGCTTCAGTTCACTTTGGAGGAGCTCTGGTCCTCGCTCTGAGCATGGCTTCCTGGCTCTGGAGGGGAAGAAGGTGCACAGCTCAGTCTCCTGAAGAAGCTTGCTGCATTGACTTTCCTGATGGGAACTCAGCTGTCTTCACCACTGGAGGAGCTTGGGACCTCACTGTTGCTGAGGATGGCTGTGGTACCTTCTGGGGGAGCTCTGGTTAATGTAAAGAAACTTTGCACATTGCTTCCTGGCTCCAGTGCAGATCCCTCAACCTGCTAGCACAGATCCTTTATCCCACTGGCACAGACTTCCTAGATTCCACCACTGACCTTTGGGCCTTTGCAGTGCAGATCTGTGAAACAGGCCTGCGTGAGACATTGTTATGAGCCCTAGGCCTCCAACTGAATTTGTGGGAGGCATTGTTATGGGCTCTAAGTCTTCGGCTGGACTCATGCAGGACGTTTCTGTGGGATCCAGGCCTTCGGTTAGATTCCTTGGTCTTAGTATGTGGACAGATTTCCTGCACTCTTTTGTATATCATTTGTTGGGTGAGTATTATAAATAATCTTAAAAATATATGTCCTGTATTATATTGTTCCCCTTGAAAAATAAGCCCCAAACCAACATAACCCCTAAGTGATTTGTGTGATTTTTGAAGTTTGGAAAGTACTGGTTGCCTCATGGTCACAAGGGGTTATTGACAGAAGATGAGTTCTACAAAGTGCCTTGCTTTATGCAACAGATATATTTATGATAGACTGTGGACCAAAATTTTAGAAATTAAATCATATTACATCGCCTAGATTTGGCTGACATCTATATGCCAGTCTTTTTGTTTGTTTGTTTGTTTTCTGGTACCAGGAATCAAACTCATGACCTTGCATTTGCCAAGCAGGCGCTGTGCCGCTGAGCTAAATCCCCAGCCTCTATGCCAGTCTTTTTATTGAGCATTTTACTTGCGTTATTTCTTAAAACAATCCTATGCCTATCGATATTGCCATCATCATCAACTTCTTCATCATCATTGTCACGTTACTAGTGGGGAAGCTGGAGATCGGAGCATTTGAGTAACTCTCATACTACCAAAAGACTAGTGTGTGGCAGATACAGGACTTGCATTCAAATCTAGAACCTGTAGTCCTAAGCATTTAAAGAAATGTAGTTTTTGGGTTAAATCTCTCTTCTTTTTAAGGAAATGCCTTCTGATCTTTTCTTTACAATGTTCTGATACACTGCACTAACCTAAAATACAGATATAAGAATGGTATAACGCCAGCCTATACATTAAGCACGAAGCTATTGTTATCAGTAACAACACTATTTCTGCCAGAAGTATTTAATTGAAGTTACATAAAGTAAGAATGATAACTGAATAAAAATGCATTTTGGAAGCTCCTAATTAACCTTCTTTTACCTTATCATTTAAATGTTATTTCTTAAAATGGTTACAGCTTCTCTTTCTCTTCCTTCCTTCCTTCCTTCCTTCCTCCCTTCCTTCCCTCTCTCTCTCTCCCTCCTCCACTACTCTCTTTCTTTCTTTCTTTCTTGAAACAGGGTCTTGCTATGTAGTCCAGGTTGGCCTCAAACTCACTGCAGTCCTGCCTCAGCCTCCCAAGTGCTGGGATTAAAGGCATGTGTTATCATGTCTGAGTTGCTTACAATATTTTTATGACTCTATATGTATTATGTATTTTTACAGAACATTTTGAAATATAGAAAAGTATAGAAAATGACATAAAATTTGTTATAAATTCAGAAATTCAGAAATAGACCCTCTCATTTAAACTTTTTCTTATATACATATTATTTTATAAAGATTTATTGCCAAAATATTGTGGAGAAACTTCATCCCTAGTTTATTAACTTTGGAAATTTGAATATCACTATATATATATATATATATATATATATATATATATATATATTTGTCTTTTTGAGACAGGGTCTCACTGTGCAGTTCAGGTTGGCCTTAAACTCACTTGGTAGCCCAGGCTGGCCTTGAATTTGCAATGATCCTCCTACCTCAGCCTCTCAGCTTCCCAAGTGCTGGGATTATAAGCATGTGCCACCACTCCCGGCTTTTTAAGTGTTTTTTTTTTCTCTTTAATATCACTGTATTTTAAAGTAAGGTGTGCATATATTAAGCTGTAATATGTAATAGGCATCTTGAAGTTTTCATCCTCTTCGGCATTTGTGAGTTAATTTTCATTAAATTGTGTCTATGACATTTATACTATCAAGAAAACCACTAGCATTCATAAACACTTTGTATTTCTGTTATTAAATGCCCAGTGACTTGGAGGGCAGGGATGGGAGCTAATGAACCTCAGAGGTGGAAGGTCTTGCAGAGCTCTGACCTGGTGAAGAACAAGGCCTCTTTCACAATCCCTATCTTCATTCGCTGAGACTGTTCACTACTTCATAAAGTAGCCATTTTAAAGCTTTTAAAAAAATTTATTCTCGTTTTAAAGCTTTTTAAAACAGCTTTAATTGGTAGTTTTTTCCTTAAATTACCTAAAATCTCATTTTTTGTTATTTTTTACTGTTGGTCCTATTTCTGCTGTTCATTACAACATAAAACACAATACTTCAGCTTCTTTCTGATATTCTCAGAGAGAAGTGCTAGGAGAATAAATGAATTAATATTATCTTTTTGACTTATATTTTAAGTGTCTATTATTTGGAACCACTTTTTTATGTGGTAATCCTTCCAGTTACTTAAAGGGTGTCTTTTTTTCTTTTTTAATTTAGGGTCTTGCTGTTTAATTCAGGCTGTCCTGGACTCACTATGCAGACCAGGGTGGTCTTGAACTCCTGGTGATTCCCGTGTCATAGCCTCTTGAGTGCTGGGATTCTAGCACCATGCCCAGCTGAAGGCTGTCTTTTAAGAGCCTTTGCCAGTTAAGGAGTCTCCTGGGCCTTTCTTCTCCTAACCTTCATTAAATGTTTTCAGATTTTTGCTTTCTGGTTTCTCTCTCCAGAAAGTCTCTAAGCTTATCAAGGTCCCTCTATATTTAGGTTACCAGGCGGTACAAAATTACATGCAGATAGATTCTGATATGATTTTGTATGAACGTACTATGAGCAATTTAATAATCCATTTATTGTTAGACATTTGGATTCTCTCCTACTTACAAATAAGATTTGTATTCATATTTGCATGTGAGTTATTATGGATCGTTTAGACTGTTGCCTTTTAAGAATTTGCTAATAGGAAACATTCTGTTAATAGATACAAATATGTTTAAGGCTCTTCTCATATATTGCAAAATTGCCTCCTAGAAATATTGTATCATTTTATTTCTCTACTAGAAATAGACAACAATATCCATATTATTATATTGTCACAAGATTAGTTATATTACTGGGCATTGATATTTTATTTTACTTTTTTCTAATTATATGAACAAAAATAAAATTCAGTGCTAATTTATTACTGGTTATTATTGATTATTGGGGTTCTAATTTTGTTCAACTAATTTATATTGCATGACTATTGTGTACTCTCATATTATAATAGTCCCCTTTTATATGTTGTTTTGTTTTCTGCAGTTGCAGCTATAGGTGGTCAACCAATGTCCAAAAGTTTTAAATGAGAAATTTCAGAAATTGACAATTCATGAGCTTTTAAGTAGCATGTTGTTCTGAGTAGCATAATGAAATTTCATGCAGTCGTTGTCCCACACAGCTGGGCATGCGCCGCCATGCCTGTAATCCCAGCACTCGGGAGGCTGAAGCAGGAGGATGGTTGCGAGTTTGAGACCAACCTGGGCTACAAAATGAGCTCAAGGCCAGCCTGAACTGCATGCTGAGACCCTGTCTCAAAAAAAAAAGTCTTTGTCCCACATTGCGCATGAATCATCCATTGGTCCAGCACAGCTATACTCTATATGCTACCTACTTGTTAGTCACTTATCCATTTGAGTTATCCAATTGACTGTCAAGGTACAGTGCTTGTGTGCAAGTATCTCTTATTTTATTTAGTAATAGCTCCAAAGGGCAAGTGTAGTGATGCTGGGAATTCACATGTCAGAGAAGCAAGCCATGAAGTACATCCTTTAAGTGAGAGTTCTTGACTTAATAAGGAGAGAAAAGAAATTGTGTGCTGAGGTTGCTGTGGGAAGAATGAGTTTCCTTTCCTATCCATGCAGTTATGAAGAAGGAAAATGAAATTTGTGCTAATTTTATTGTTATACCTCAGACTGCAAAACCTGTAGTCATAGTATCTGATAAGATGCAAAAGACATTAAAGTTTTGTATGTATTATAAAACATGCTATATATAGAACTTGGTACTATTTATGATTCCAGGCAGCTATTGGGGTCTTAGAACGTATTGAAGATAAGGGGGATTACTTGATTTGATTTCAGTATTATGCGTTCACCATTTACTAAATACCTTTTTCCCTCATTTAATTTTTGGTCAACAAATAAATAGAAAATAGTAAGTATGACCTTCTGTAAAGGTGGAGTTTGTCTCTGTAGGAATAAGCAAAAAGAAGCCCAATATTTACAAGTTTGGATTAGTTCCCCCATGCTTTTCTTTTTGTTTTTTTTCCGGTACCAAGAATCGAACTCATGACCTTGAGCTTGCCAGGCAGGCACTGTGCCACTGAGCTAAATCCCCAGCCCCTCCCCCATGCTTTTAAAAATGCAGATCAGCAGATTTTCTGAAGAGAGGTACAGAACTTTTACTGGTTTAATCAGGATTTAGTTTCTTCCAGGAGCCTAACAAAATGGCAATATGGATTTTTCCCTTTGTCATTATTTTTTGTTTGTTTATTTATTTGCAGTACTGGGGATTGAACCCAGA
Organism: Chinchilla lanigera; assembly: GCF_000276665.1. Classification (NCBI taxonomy): domain Eukaryota; kingdom Metazoa; phylum Chordata; class Mammalia; order Rodentia; family Chinchillidae; genus Chinchilla; species Chinchilla lanigera. The sequence goes on along the minus strand of NW_004955507.1, from coordinate 5,227,850 downwards.
GCTTGTGCATGTTAGGCAAGTATTCTATCACTGTGCTACATCCCTGCCCTTCCTATTTTATTTTGACACATGTTCTTGCTAAGTTCTCCAGGCTGGCCTTGGACTTGCAGTCCTTCTGCCTTAGCTTCCCAAGTAGCTGGGATTACAGACGCACACTAAATATGTTCCTGTTTGAATGACCGGGTAATACCAGCACTGGGGAGGTTGAGCCAGGAGGATCACTGTGACTCTGAGGCTGGCCTGGGGCTACATAGTGAGGTCAAGGCCAGCCTGCACTACATAATGAGACCCCATCTCCAAAAAAAAGAAAAAAAAGGACTGTAGTTGCTCTGTACACCTTGGGGTGTGTTGTGTGTGTGTGTGTGTGTATCTGATTTTATAAAGCCATAAAATGATAAATGATAGAAATGATTTTGTGTATGCTATTTTTACCCTACCTTTGGAGGATATCTTAGTTATTGCTACATGAATGGAGATACATTAACTCCCAGTAGTTTACAGTTTGCATTAAATATTTTTTCCTGTAATTAGATAAAAATCCCACAAGATGGCAGTCACTATTTATTTTCTCCTCATTTTCCCATTTTGTCAGGGTATTGTAATTTAAGAGAATTGGGTAGTATGGGTAGTATGCCACCATAATTTAATATTTACATTCTAACTAGGTAGAAGTATAAGTGGTTGGAATCAGAAGTTTTTGCTTTTTCTTAAATTTACAAATACTTCCCACAATTACAGTAGGATAATATTTTTTATATTACAATACTCTTTCTAGTATCAAAGTGACTTAACTGGTTTTAATTTGGTGCACTAGGATATTTCTGTAGAACTAAACAACACTCCTATGGCTTCAAAAAACAAATTGGCCTCTTTTTGAACTTGTTTAGCTGATTTAAGAAACTTGCAGAGAATAGAACTGTTTCTTGCCCTGTATGACCAATAGCAGCTTATCCTCTTTGCTAGTTATGGGATTGTCAAGGCTTTAAGTGCAGATTTTTTAAAACACATAGATTTTTTTAAAACCTCTAGAGTGTATAAAGTACCGCTATAAATATAATTTGTATAATGCCGTGGATGCTTGAGCACATTAGAGGAAAGGACTAATAAGTTATATATATACATATATTTATATATATATATAAAACTTATTAGTCCTTCATATATATATATATGTAACTTATTAGTCCTTTCATATATATATGAAAGGAATCAGTGTGTAGTGAAAAACTTTGGAATGGAGCAAAATTCCTTTAAAAACTGTTGGGTAGGGAACAGTGTTACACAAGTATTTGATCATGAAATTTTTGTATAGGGTTTTGTACACTATGAAATAAGAATATTTAGTGATACATGGAATAGCTCTTGGGCTGTAGGATAAATATGCATTAGTGGACAAAATATGTATGAAGCACTGAGTATAGTGCCTAGCTCATTACTAAATAAGCCATTATGATTGTTGTTCCAACTAGTCACTTTGTTACATACATGATAAAATAGTTCAAAACTTGTTTTATTGATTTTAAATGAATATTTATAGAACACAGGATAAGCAAAGTAGTATGTGTGATGAGATGTAGAAGATAATGTTATTTTTGAATGAATAAAGTATCATTATTAAAGATTGTTAATAAAACCAAATTTCAGTATCTCTATTTTGCTGAGTTTTTTCATACTTTATTTGTGTATTTACTTGCTTTTTAAATCAGATTTTATTGGTATATTTTAAATATACACAATGATCACATTCATCATAGAGAATTTGTACCTGTACGTGATACAATTTGATTCTCCCCCCATTCCCTTACCCTCCCTTGAACCCCTCCTTCTCATACTTGTGTTTATGATACCATGTAGTGAGTTGTGTTTTTCTATTTTATGGTGCTGGGTGTTGAACCAAGAGCCTTGTGCATGCTAGGCAAGTGCTCTACCGTGGAGCTATATTCCCAGCCCAATACCAGGTACTTTTTAAAATCATTAGTATTACTGGGTAATGATTTAAAGTTACCAACATTAATAGAATTTTAATACACAGACATTATTCGTATAACAGCTTCATCCTTTCACTCCTGGTAGAGAGATTCTCTTGCAGTGCTATGTCCTAGGTATTATAGCCAGAGGGAGCCTGGTCTGGGCTGATGGGGAGGGGATGAGAAGGCCCAGAGAAAAAGGGAGGATTCAGAGAGAATGAGCTTTACATATTTCTGGGATGGGGCCTAGAATTAGGGTGGGTGCAGCCAGTTGGGTCAAGATTAAATTTAAAAGGAAGGAAAGGAGAGGGCTATTGTTGGGATTGTTTCTGACCCAGACAACCAAAGCTAGTAATATTTAACTAGGATGAACATAACATGCTCTATTTGTCTGGGAAAGTCAATTATATACTTTAGTTATTGTACAGTTATTAATAATATTCTTCTAGCCCTCAGAAATGTCCCCAGTTGCATGCATCTCTACCCTTAAGGTACTAAGGTGTTGGGGTCAGGTTAGGTCCTCTGGTTCACATTCATTTATATGACTATATATACAGAGAAAACAGCGACGTACTGAGGGAAAATGATACTCAAAAGGACTAACTGCAAATAGATAAAATTTAAAGCTATCATCTCAGTTTGTCTTCATCTTGGTAGGAAAAATTAGAAGCTGAATACAAAACTCCTCCAGGGTGGGGGAAGGACTGTGATTGCTAGTGAACTGATTGGTGATGGTCGGCTTCTGATCCCCAGCCATGCTGAGTGCACGTGGTGTGGGGTGTGGAAGGCTCGCCCGAGGATGGTTACCATCAGCTGAGAGGCAGAAATGGAAAGGGATAATGAATTACTCCTGTTGGTCTGAGTTACGTTCTGGGTTCTAAAAAAAGGTGTTGGAGATGGGTGATCGGGGTGGCTGCAGTTCCAGAGGCTGTAGGCCCCCTGATCCCAGACTTTTACCTCTTCTATTTTTCGTATCCTTTACCTTTTCTTATTCATCTGCGGTCACCTCATTCTCAGGACCTGCCACTACAGATAATACCAACACTCCAGTTCTCTGAGAGCCATTGCTTTCTTTAGCTTCCCAGATATTTTTTTGAGGGCAGAAATACTGGGATTTTGAGGGATGAGATTTTATATTTAATGAGTCACTAACTTGCTATGTAACTTTTCTGGCCCTGTAAAATCCCGAGTTTCCATATTTGCAGGTAAACAACTGAATTAAATTATTTCTTAGGTCTTTTGCTGTTATGATATTAAATAATAATTATTTTCTTCATGAGAATTGGACTGGAAAAGAGCACTTGAAGAATTTTATTCTAATTTTAAAAGTTATACCAATGTAAGGAAGGCAGCTAAGTCTGATGCTGGTGAAATATATTACCTGGCTGAGTATTGTGACTTTACACTCTATGAAGCGTTTCTCCAGTTTGATCGGTGGAAAAAAAGTTTTTCAGACAGCCTCAGTGCCATCCTTCTTAAAGAATTTCATTACTGCATTGAACCGAATAAGAAGTGATCTCTGATAAAATGGGAAGTTCTGAAAACATCCAGTTTATCCTTGCTCTTAGATATCTCTTGCCAAGCAGTTCTGATGCAGGAGTTTAAAGCTCTCTCTCTTTCATTTCTGTGTCTATTGATACATTATAGCTTAGGAGCTCAAAGCTTGGTGCTTGGTTTCTGTTCTTGTCAGGACTTTTTTTTTATTTTTATGAAGAGGTTTATTTTTTATTTTAAAAATAAAAGGAGGAAAACATTAACAGACAGACACCATTTTACAAAATAGCAAAAGAACGGTACAGACAATGCAGAGTTACAAACAAAGTGGTAGGAAATTAACAATGCTTGTTGTATTACATATTGATATGTTCAAAGTGGTTTCTCAGGAATACAGATAGAGATACGCAATATTGATTGATCAAGGACTCATTGACAGTTTCTTTCAGCAAAGAAATAGAAGACAGTAGAACAGCCATGTTAACTATCCTGTATATACATACATACAAAATTTCTCCTTCTTTCCCTTCTCTTTTCCAACATCCCAGTTGCCCTTTACCCTTGAGTGCTTTCCTATCATTTCACAATGTCTATCATACCTCCTAGTTTAAATTAACTCTTTCAGGCTTTACACTAGTGAAACAATGTGGTGCTTGCACATGTATGTCTGATTTATTTCACTTATGAGTATTGTCTCTAGTTGTGACCATTCACCTATAAAAGCCTCGAGTTTATCTTTCTTTATAGCTGAGTAATATTCCATTGTATAAAAGTACCACAATTTTCTTATCCAATCCTCGGTGGATGGACATTTGGGTTGCTTCCACAATTTAGCAATTACAAATTGTGCTGCTATGAACATAGGTGCACATATATCGCTGTGATATGATGTTTTTAGATCTTCTGGGAAGATACCCAGCAGGGCGATAGCTGGGTTGAATGGGACCTCTAGATCTAGTTTTGTGAGGAATCTCCAAACTGATTTCTACAGTAGTTTCACCAGTCTGCATTCCCACCAGCAGGGGAGAAGAGTTCCTCTTTCTCCACAGCCTTGCCAGCATTTATTATTGATTGATTTCTTAATGCTAGCCATTCTTACTGGGGTAAGGTGGAATCTCAAGGTTGTTTTAATTTGCATTTCTTGAATGACTAATGATGTTGAACATTTTCTCATATATTTGTTTGCCATTTGTATCTCCTTGTCTGAAAAGTGTGTATTCATCTCCGCTGCCCATTTTTGGATTGGGTCTTTGAATTTGGGGGCACTGATATTTTTAAATTCTTTATATGTTCTAGATAGAAACCCTTTGTCTGAGGGACAGTCAGCTAAAATTTTTTCCAAGTTTGTGGGTTTTCTTTTTACTCTGCTGGTGATTTCTTTGGATGTGCAGAAACTTTTCAGTAGGATGAGATCCCAGTTGTTGATTCTTTCAAGTGTTTCACGTGCAATTTGGTGTTCGTTCATGAATTCTCTGCCTACCCCTGTGTCTTCAAGATTTTTACCTACTTTCTCTTCCAATAGATTTTGTGTTTCTGTTTGAAAATTGAGATCTGTGAACCATTTTGACTTGAGTTTGGTGCATGGTGATAGGCTTGGGTCTATTTTCAGTCTTTGGCAGGTGGCAAGCCAGTTTTTCCAGTACCATTTATTAAAGAGGCTATCGTTCTTCCAGTGAGTTTGTTTGGCCCCTTTATCAAAGATTAGGTGGCTGAGTGTGTTTTTGGTTGTGGCTGTTTCTTCCAGCCTTTTCCATTGATCCTCAGGTCTGTTTTTTAGCCTGTACCAGGTTGATTTTATGACAGTAGCTTTGTAGTATAATTTCAGGTCAGGGATTGTGATTCCACCTGTCTTGTCAGGACTTTTTGCTCAATAGGCATTTAGCTAAATTTTATTTATACAAATGTTCTCATTTATATAAATGTTTATTTATACAAATTATTACAAGTCAAGTTGTATGACCTGAGCGTGATTTGAAAACAGTTAATGATTTGTTTGCCTTTATCTTCTAAAAGGGATAGCTTCAGATTGTATTTTAGAAATCATATTCTTGGCTGCATAGTGCACCTGTTTTCACTGATCAGAGGATCATGGCTTTCTTTTTGTCTTCACAGTGGATAATGGCCAACTTGCCCTCCTATGGTGCTCACTTTGAAGGAGGATGCTGTCTGTTACTGGGTCATTTGTCCCTCCCTCGTGTCCGTCTACTCATTGTCCATCTGTTCACTTGCCCATTTTATGTGTGCCCTGACTTAAATATCTGGAGGAAATAACTCCAGGGGTGAAGTGACTCTTGTTTCTTTTGGAAAACAGTTCCATACCTATAGGGAGTTTTATGTCTTTGACCAGATTCTTCCAAATTTTAGTGGCTAGATTTAAAACCCAATTTTCTAAGATTCCGTTTTCCTTGTGTATCATTTGTCAGTCATTATATTTAGGCCAGAGGCAGAGGCAGAAGGAAAATTCTCAGGACATTTTGTTTACATTAAAAAATCATTTTAAGCCAGGCACAGTGATGCATGCTTGTAATACCAGATAATCAATAGGCTGAAGAGGATTGAAATTTCTAGGCCAATCAAGCAATTTAGTGAGGTTGTCTCAGAATGAAGTAAAAAGGGCTAGGGATTTTGCCCAGTGGTAGTGCACCCCTGGGTTCAATCCCCAGTACTGCAAAAAACAAACACAAACACACAAAAACAAACGTAGAGTGTTTTCAGAAGACCCAAAATGAATTTATTATGAACTCCCAAGTATTACCCCCCCATATTCAATAATTACAACATTTTCAGAATCTTTTTTCATTTTTCTCACTTTCTTTTCAGTACTAAGGGCTGAACTAGGACCTTACTACTGAGCTATATTTCTAGCCCTTTTTTAAAATTTTGAGACAAGATCTCACTTAGTAAATTACCCAGTGTGGGCTTGAATTTGTGGTCCTCCTCCTTCAGCCTTCCAGAGTGCTGGGATTGTATGTGCATATCGCTATGCTTAGTTCCTTCTTACTTCTTTTTCCTGGGATATTCTAGAGCAAATCTGAACATGTAATTTACTTGTAAATACTTAGGATGCAGCTCTAATTTATGACTTAAAAAAAAAAAGGTAAGAACCACAACAGCCTGAGTTTTGTTTCATCTTTCATGATGTAGTTTTTGCTTAAAGGGAATATTTATAATAGAAAGATTATAAAGAATAAAAGAGAATTTGGGCTGTATAGATAGTGGCATGAGAATCTATAGTGAAGATCAGAGCTGTTAAAGGGAATCTCTTAATCCTCTTTTAAAACCAATACAGATAATCAGGTTATTAACACTTTCACTGATTACTCTGGAAATTGGTATGTTGGGCTTAACTTCACATGGAAATAAGTGCTGTTCTGGGGCAACATTGGTTCCCCAACACTGATCTAGGGCTTAAGAATATATCCTTAAATATTTTATTATGTGTGTAAATAATGAGGATTCTTTTAAAAATATAAACTTCAGATACCGTATTACATAAACGATGTTCTGGGCTGATCATTGTTTTTAGGCTATTTCAGTGGACAGAATTAGGAAATAAAATTTTTAAAATGTCAAAGTACATCCTAAATTTCAAAATTCTTAGCAATACTTCCCATTCACATTTGGAACTATAGGATTTTTAAAAAATTCTACCTTTTTCTTTGACTTTTAATATCAAAATGTTACTTTAATTATATGTCCTTCCATCTATGCTATGAACTACAGTTCTCATTAATGCTTCGTATGAGAAAATGAAAGCATCACATAAAATTATCTTGCTTTATCTACATTATATATGTAACAGTTTAAGAATGAAACCAACACTATCATTAACAATTATTATTATTAAAGATGCCTAATGGTCTACTTTAAAATAACTTGAAATGGTTCCTCTGTGTGTGGTTATACACCTGGATGCACATTTAAGTTGCTTTGTTTCATTTTATTTTCAGCTTTTAAAGTAAGGGCTACTTTAAAAACTGGTTTTCCTTTATATTTAAGCAAAGATACTTAAATGATTCTAAAGTCAGTAAAACAAGCTATATTAAAATGTTCAATATTTTGTTTCTTAAATTCTTTTCTTTGTTTTTTTTTCCAGTACCGAGAATCAAACTCACAACCTCGCACTTCCCAGGCAGGCTCTGTGCCACTGAGATAAATCCCCAGCCCCTTGTTTCTTAAATTCTTTAAAATTTCTCAATCACAAGATATAAAGAAAACTAGAAACATTTTTACGTTATATTACTGAATGTTTTCAAACCTATCTTCACTTGTGAGTATATTTCATTTATAATGCTCAAGAAATAGTTTCTATAGAAACAGTCTCTATAGATGTTAGATGCTAACTTTAAAATTGATACATACATCTTATCCCTTGCAGTTATTGAAAAAAAGTTCAACGTGTTTATGTAATACCTTAGTCTACTGGCCTTTTTTTCCCCTGTGGGCTTTTTAATGAAAGCAGTATTAAAATTGGCTAGATAACCTTTTCTCTCCCTCATTCTTTTTCCGCTAGCATCTGATGTGAAGTATCTTTTAACTCCCAGTTAATAATTATGAATCAATCAGCAAATGTATTCTAGTTTTTTTCTTTCTGTCTCATTTACTGATAGTTGTACTAGATCTACATTTTTAGAACATATTTCTATTATATTCTGTCCCTTGAAACATTAGTCTTAGTTTTATAGGTAGATATATGGTTAATGTTTGAATCATTTCTTATGTAGATGTCTCTCCACTCATTTGAATTCCGAGAATTTATTTTCTAGTAGATTTCTCTGGAAGGGCTCATGGAAACATTCTTTCAGTTCTTTTTGTCACTAATACTTTTTTTGTGGCCTTTATGCTCAGAAGTCACTTTGGCTAGATATAAAATCCTTGGCTTACATTTTCTGTTCTTGAGGATGTTAATTCTGTTATTTTATTTTCTCCCAGAATAAAATGTTACTATGGAAAATTGATGATAAATTTGATTTTTTTCTACTTATAAGTAACTTGATCTTTTTTTGCTGATGCCAGAAGGATATTTTCTTTCTCTTTTTACTCAGTATTTTACCATAATATATAGAGCTATTGGTCACTTTGCAGTGTATTCTTTTAATATGTCATCTAATTTTTTTCAGGGAAGTCTAATTTATTTTGTTCTATTAGTTTGGTTTTCTTTAGGAATTCCTATTATACTTACATCTTTTAAAAATTGTTTTCTGTATTTGTCACTTTCTCTGAGATTCTCTTTTTATTTTTTAATTCTTCCCAACCTCCCTATTTGAACCCAGGGGACACTGTCCTATGTCCCCAGTACTTTTTACTTTGAGATAGAATCTTTCTCAATCACTTAGGCTGGCCTTGAACTTGTATTCCTCTTGCCTCAGTCTCCTGAGTAGCTGGGATTAGGATGCATGCCACTCCCCTCAACTTATTTTTCTCTTTTTAAAAATCTTTATCTTTTAAGGCAGTATCTTTTATGTTTCTGTCACAGTTCTTTTGGATTTTATTTTTGACATGATATTTTTCTTTTTTTCTAATTCTTTTCTCAGTTCTAGAATCCCATGTCAGAGTTTTTCTAATTGTGATTAATTCTTTCAAAGGATATGTTCCATCACATTCTTAATTACTATTTACTGTGCTTAAAAATACTAGGTTAAAGTTTGCATAGTTTTCCTTGGCATATCTTTTCTGGCATGATTTTATTACTTTAAGGAGACTGTCAATTTCTTTTTTTCTTACAATGTTGTTTCATAAGGTTGGTTATGATTCTTTTTGCTTATTCATTTTCATGTAAAATTAGAATCTCTGAATTTTTATGAATGAGTGGTGGATTGGGCAACCTTTTCTAGATTCACAGCTTTAAGACAGCCTCTCCCTTCGTGTATGTGTGTGTGTGTGTGTGTATGTGTGTGTGATTAAATAGTATGTATGCCCTATTGCCTTCTGAGATACACTGATTTTGTTTTTTTCCTAGTTTTGTCTGAGCTGTTTCCTTTACCTCAGGTATCTATGAACTGTCAAATGTAGAGCCTTTTCCTAAATTTTTGTCACTATGAGTTTTTATTTGTAGAAGCTTTAGCTCCTTGGTTTTGTGAGTTCATGGGGCACAGAGTACTTCAACATTTTCAGAGGTTCCATACATGCTTGAAAACACTAACTAATCAAGGTATATAAAACCTGCCTTCTTTGTGCTACTTTGAATCTTGTCTACTGAGCTTTCTAATAACTGTGTGAGAGGAGGGATGGGAGATGAACAAACGTGCACACACATTAGGTGATTTCTGGGAAGTTTCTTGGAGACAGATTCTCTGTTTTTCATTTTAACCACAGTATGCTCAATGCAAGTGAATGCATCATTGGTAAATACTTAGTTCTTATATGTTAGTAAGTGTATGTAAAAGTAAAATTCTTTTTGGTGGTACTGGGGGATGAACTGAGGGCCTTGTGACTGCTAGACAAGCTCTTTACCGCTATGCTACACTTGTAGCCTTCAAATTGAAAAATCTAAAGAAAATAAAATGATCAATTTTGCTTTTGAAAAAGGAAATAAAATTTAATTATAAAGGCTTTAACTTCCTTCGTTCATTGCTAGGTATGTTTCTTTCTTGTGTGTGACTATTGTGAATGAGAGTGCTTCCATAATGTCTTAGCAAATTCTCCAAGAGGATTAATGTCCAGAATACATAAAGAACTTAAAATATGTAACAACAAAAACTGGTAATCTAATTAAAAATGGGCAAATGATCTGCATAAACACTTCTAAAAAGATGAAATACAAATGACCAGTAAATATGTGTAAAAATGCTTAGTATCATTAGCCATCAGGAAAATGTAAATCGAAACTACAATGAGATATTCTCTCACCCAGTGAAAATGCCTATTATTAAAAAGACAGAAAAAGAATATGTTGTAGTCAGGGTTTTCAAGGGAATAGATTTATTACAGGACACACAATTTATAGGATTATTTTATAACATTCACCCACAAAGTCAAATGCAGAAGACTACAAGAGACCTGTCCATACACTAGAGACCCAAAGAATCCAGCTGAGGGCCTGGACCCCTCAGTAATGTCCTGCACAAGTCCAGCTGAAGGTCTAGAGTGGGAAAATCCTGCATGACTCCAGGTTGAGGCCCATGCAAGTCTACATCAAGGATCTGCACTGGGAAGGCTAAAGGACCAGGGGTGGAAGTTAGAAAGTTTGTGCCAGTGGGGTGGAGGATCTGTGCCAGTGGGCTGAGGGATCTGCACTGGAGCCAGGAAGTGATGCTCAAGGTAAGGACCAGAGCTGCCCCAAAGAGAACTGCAGCCATCCTCAGTGACAGTGAGGACCTAAGCTCCTCCGATGATAATGGCTGAGTTCATATCAGGAAAACCAGCATGACAAACTTCTCCAGGGCGATCAATAGCACACCATCTTCCCCTCCAGTTCTCCTGTTATACAGAACCACACTGATTCAGTTCGACTGGGTGTTGCAAGTTGACCATTAGTTAATCCACCACAGAATAAATGTTGGTGAATATGTGAAGAAAAGAGAACACTGATATGTTGTGATGAGGATGTAAGTTAGTACAACCACTATGGAAATCAGTGAGGGTGTTTCTCCAAAAACAAAGATAGCGCTACCATATGATATATCTATTCCACTCCTCGATATATTTTCAAAAGAAATGAAGTCAGCATACTTGTATACCCATGTAGTACTATTCATAATAGCTATGGCATGGAATCAGTCTAGGTGCCCATTAACAGATCAGTGGATTAAGAAAATATGGTATATATACACTGAATGGAGTATTATTTATCCATAAGGGCAGAATGAAACCCTGTCATTTGCAGGAAAATAAAGGGACTGGAGGGCATTGAAGGAATGGGAGGGCAGAAAGACAAGTATTTCAGATTCTGTGTTTTATGTGGAAACAACAACAACAACAGCACAAAAGAGCTGAAAGAAGAAAAGGGATCACTAGGGACTGGGAAAGGTACAAGGTTAGAAGGGTAGATGTTTGTGATCAATACACAATGTGTGCATGTGAGGAAATATCACAGCAAATCCCACTAATTTGTAGGATTAATATCTTAATTATAGTTTACAAAGAAGAAGGAAATAAAATTTATGCAAAATGCATGCTGTGTGATACAGAAGCAAACGTTGAGTTTAAGAAGAGAAAGCTAATACAAATGTTGAGACATACCATATTTACTTAAGTGTTCATCTAGTCCAAATATAGGGCCCACTTACATTTTACATGTACTGATTCAGAATATCCCAAGTGACTAAAAGTTTTGCCTCTGAAATAATGGACCTAGATTGGAATACCTAAGCTCCAGTGAGTTACTTAATGGCTCTTTCATTTTTTCCCCCGTTCTTTGAATAAGGCAATTTGAAGTTGTCTGTTAGGGTTATTGCAAGGATTAAGTGAAGCAGTATATTAAAATGCTTTGCACAGTTCTTATATTTAGTAAGTGCTCAAGAAAGTTGTTTAAGTATTATGGTTGGTCTGCATAGCTAGATTTCCTAAAATGATAGAAAAATGGTTTATGGTGACATCAGCTTTATTTTCATACTTTTCCAGCAATAGAACTTTTTGCCTGCTTGCACAATTTTGAATGTATATTTTCTTTTTAATAATATGGCTGTTTTTATTTCACTGTGCCTTAAATAAATATTCAGTAACTATTTTTGTCTTCAGAGAACATGAATAACACATTACAAGTTGTGAGATAATTTGGTTAAAGCTCTGGTGGGCTGTACCAATTTAGTTTTTTGAAGCTTGTTGTTTTGATCACTTGAGCTTTCAGACTATCAGCATCTACATTTGAGATTGCTGCTTCTATCAATACTCTCACAAAGATGCATAGGCACATCTGTAGGCTTTAATTTTCATGTTTCTGACTGACTTATTCCGTATTTTATAATTATGCATTCACCACCAGTCACACAGCCCTGTGATCAGTGTAGTGTTTGTCAAGTTGATTTTGTCTTTGGAACATCGTTTTATTAATGACATATTGAGATGCACAGACTGTGTGTTAAGTGCTATGTGGAAAGCAAAGATGAGCTTTATTGTAATTTTAAAGAACTTAATAAATTTCAGTACTTATTTGGTAAACCCCAGATAAATTTAGCCAAGAGAAACAAAGCAGAAGTAATTCTGAAATGTCTTCTAAAATAATGGAGCTATGGTCTATTTAGTACCCAAGTGTGCTGATACTGCTGGATCTGCAGACCCCACTTTAAATAAAAAGGCTTTAGTGCAAAAATACGATTTTTAGATATGCAGTACAGTATTTAAAAATTTTTTTGCCTTCTATCTACACTTTTTAAGGGAATTACTTTGACAAAATATTTTGGATCTGGCACATTATTTTTATGAAATACAAACATCAAAGATAAATGAGAAAAGATTTATGTAATTAATTAATTTATTTTTGGTACCAGGAGTCGAACTCAATACCTCGTGCTTGCCAGAAAAGCACTGTGCCACTGAGCTATATTTCCAGCCCAAGAACACGATTTATTACTTCCAGTTTTTAGCTTCACTGAGGAAGATTAGAAGGGAGGGAAGAAGGAGAAGCAAAATGAGTTCAGATGTGTTACATACATGTACCAACTCCCCATGGTGAATGTAATCATTATGTACTATGAACATGTACTAATAAAACAAACTATTAAAAAAGCATATTTAAGCAGCCAGACGTGGTGGCACACCCCTGTAATCCCAGCACTTGGGAGGCTGAGGCAGGAGGATCGTTGCGAGTTTGAGACCAGCCTGGGCTACAAAGTGAGCTCAAGGCCAGCCTGAACTGCACAGTGAGACCCTGTCTCAAAAAGACAAAAAATAAATAAATAAATAAATAAATAAATACATAAATACATAAATGCATATTTAAATTATTATTAAGGGTTTAGTTTAGTCACTATTTTTTTTCTGACATATCTAGGCATTTTATTTTTACATGCAACCTTCCAAATTGTTGTAAAAACTCTGTTCTTAATTTACTTATAAAGAAATTGGATTCAGGAAATTTAAACAATTTCCTTCAAGCTACTTAATACATAGTAAGGCTGAGATGAATTCAGATGTTTTCTCCATGCTTCTTTTTGCAGTGCTGTAAGCTGCCTTCCTATGATTGTTTTCCTGGAAATGGGTTTATTTAAAGGTTTTGAAATGCCTTACGAACCCTGTAAAGGGGCTTATATGTTTATATATCTAGGAAAGTTTAGATACATTAGCTTTGTGAGGCTTTACTGTGTAGAGTTCTGTGGTGCTTACAATGGAGAAGGGTGTGCGTGGTGTGTTTGCATATGCATATGTGCGCATGCAAGTGTGCTTCTTTAAATGAGATGAAACTATGCAAGGTTTTATCCAAAATCAGGATGTAGAACTAGGTGAATTCTAAGATTTTTCAAGCCCAGACGTCCTACTATGCATTTGGTGCTTTTGTTTTTTGAAAACTGAATTGTGAGTTAAATTAGGGGATTGGGAGAGGATCTACATTTCCATCAGCAGATGGCACTCTAACATTTCTACAGCAAAGTGTCCTTAACTATTCTCAATTTAGAAAGTAGGCAAAACTGGATACCAAAAGTATAAAATATTTCAGTCATTATTGTGATGCAAAATTATATATGTATTAAGTAGTAGACTCCCATATAAACAGATCGATTGTAGTCCATAATCCCTTGTGTGTGCCACAGCACATTTCATCAGACTCGCTTATCGCTTCAAATGGATGTGTACTTATTAACCTGTCCATTTTTACTCACCAACTGTGAGGGTAAGGGAAAGAATGTTCTTGTTTACCTTTGGACCTGGGGAGGATGTGTTATTTGGCCATAGTTAATACTCAGTAAATATTTCTTCCTTTCATGTCACAGAAATTTGGTTGTGTTTATAGCCCTGAGTGCAGGAGAAAGTTACTGAATATTGGTCCATGCAAAACCTTTTGTTTTATCTTCCCACTTTTTAACAATTACATGTAAGTCACCCACTGTAATATGTTTGATGTATATCCGTTAATATTTTTGTATCCTTGTAAAATATGTTGTTTCCCATGTGTGTTTAATTTCATTCCAGATATCATTCTGGATTTGTGTGTTTCTCACATATCATTGTATTTAAATCCTATCTATGTTGTTAACGTACATTGAATTCATTGCTTCTAACAGCAGTCTTTCTCAGTTTACCTATGTGCCTACCTTGTATGTACATCTAGGGGCCTCCAGTACTTAGACTCTATAATTTACTAGCCATTCTCATTCAAATCTTTAAATGAGCACTTTGCAAGTTGCCTTGGGGTTTATGTCCATTAGTTGGATTTCTGAGTTTTAAGGAATATACATATATACTTAATTTCACTAAATATTTCCAGACTACCTTTCAAAATGGCCCAGTCCATTTATATACCTAATGATGTGCAAGAAAGTTCTTGTTTCTCTCCATTTACAATTAGTGCCATCCAATATTTGGAATTTTGGCAATCAGGTGATGTGAAGAGAACAAATTTCTTGAGGAAAAGAATGACCAATTGAAAATCTATTAAGGCTAATAAGATATGTGATACTCCCTTGAATAATTTTTCCCTTTGAGGATGGCCCCTTACTATCTGAACTTTCATTGTCTAAACTCAGGAACGAAACAGATCCAAATTTAAAGATATTCCTTATAATCTGAACTCTTTCTCTTCATTATCTGAGACCTAGGAATCAAATAGATTCAAGTAATTTGGGATCCCTTGTCATCTAAACTTGCTTTCTGAAACTAGAAAGCAAATAGTGTTGCATAGTAACATACAACACAAAGATATGGTCAGGGTACGATCAGGTCCCATTATAATAATAAATCCATTATTTAAAATCTTCTCAGGTTATTTTAATGTGTATCTAGGGCTAAGAATCACTGACCTAGACACATTATCTTAAATTCTGCCTGAAAGGGAAAATGGTTATTTTTAATTAAACATAGAAAATACTGTTTTCTCATATTGTTCAGTCTTTACAAAATCAAGAAGAATTTGAAGTTTAAGTGTCTGGTGAAAATTAAACATAATTCTTTGGAGTCATCAGTATGTCTATGTTTCCAGTGACCAAAAGATCTAGAGGAGTTAGAAAATTTTAGTAGGTTGAACCAAGGAGAGACTTGGACCTACTTATTTGGGAATGAAACTACTTGAAAGAATTAGGAATCTAGATGTTAAAGAATTAGGAACCTAGGGGCCAGGGATATAGCTCAGAGGCACAAGTGCCTGCCTGGCAAGTGCAAGGTTCTGAGTTCAATTACTGGTACCAAAAAAAAAAAAAAAAAGAAAAAAAAGAATTAGGAACCTAGATGTTAATTCAGGCAGACATAAAATATTTGAATGCGTATGTGGCAATAGAGTCTATCAGTCAGTTTTGATTGTTGAGGAGTGGACTGAACAAGTGGTAAACCTATTATCAACATTTGTTTAACTTTCATTGTTATGAATTAAGAATATTAAAGTATTTTAAAAAGTCAAATTTTCCCTTTAGCCTAGGGAACCAAAGAAAATATAATCATAGCTATTCACTTTCGGGGATCCACAAACACAATTATGTTCTAGATAAATGTTTTACTATAATTTTTCAATATCAAGGTCAATATATAAGATATAAATATACATGGTTTATGTTTTTTTAGAAATTGTTTGTAGCATTAATTAATACTTAATAATTTTGTGCTATATATGAGTAACTTATACATACACATATGTAGTTAATGAAGTTATATGTGAAAGGCATTCTGAATTTGTTTCCCTGGAACATTAAGCATTATTTTGGTAACAGACATATCAAAAGCACACTACAGTTATTAGTCACAAGAACTGACCTTAGTTGCAAGTTCAAGAAACAGTTTGAACTTTCTGAATCTCTATTTTCCGACCTAAATTATGAGGATAAAATCTGTCCTATGTGTTATAAGCATAAAATGAAATATATGTTACTACTGCATTTCAAAATCTTGAGTTTTAGGGGTATAATTTTCTCATGCCCTACTCATGCAAATTACATTTATTTCCACAGTGAAACTCAAACAAGAGAAGGAAAATCCTAGGTACTAAAGATAGCACATCATTTAATTCTCAGAACACATATGGAGGGAAATATGCTTATGCCCATTTTATATATGGGGAAATTGGGACTTATCAAGGATAAATAACTGTTCAACAAAGGGCACATCAGCTAGGTGACTACATTTCCTTTTATGCTTTTTTACCATATAACATTTGTATTAGAACTGTATGAGGTAGGGTGTAAAAGATAGACTCTTCAATGTGTGTGACTAGGATATAAATATTTTTAATCTGTTTTTCTGTTGCTTGGTTTTCCACATATAGCTGTTCGTCAAATAATTGTTATACCTGTCCCGAAACATGCTAAGGGATCTCAAAACAGTACTTCCTTGAGTCAAGTATATTTGTTATGGTTAGATCATTCTTACAAAAGTTTACTGTTTAATGGCAGTAATGGGGTCAAAGACTGTCCAGCCAGAGTTTTCTTATATGAGGAGGTAAAACAATAGTAAGAGTTATAGATTCCTTTCTCTTTCAACTTTCTGCATGGAGAAAGTGTTATCATTCCTTGTTCTTCTGTACAGGATAGAGATACAGTCTTTGAAAGTAAAATAACATACTTTTGTAACCAGCACTGTTCTTTACATACTCCTTTCATTCCTTTCCTTTGGGTAGAATTGAAGAAATCATATAGAACATACATAACTCTTTTCTTTCTTTAGATGCAGTTTAGCAGAATAGCCTGCAGTTCAAATATGTGGTATGACCTTGTTTGATTACTGCATTCAGTGGCATCATATTAGATAGAATTGATTTTTTTCAAGTTTATCACTAAGACATTTATACGCAACTTTATTCTTACCCAGTCTTCAGTCAAGGTGGTATATTTATGATAAGTATGGGAGACATGGAATAAGAACAAACACACAAGTAATATAATTTTATTTTAGATTTTATGAGGTACTTTTTCATATACAATCTATGCAGTTATTACCCTACACTTGGGTATTGTATTAATTTTGCAGAATAGACAGCTGGAATGTAGAAGAGTTAAAAAGATTTACCCAAGGTCATAGGATTAGAGCTGACAATGGCAAGACTTAAACCTAGGTCATCCAACCCTGAGTTGAAGGGATTTTTCTATACTACATTGAGAAGTAGAGTGAGATAATTAAGAAAACAAGCATAGGCTTTGGAGTGAGGTGTCCCCGGGCCAGTGCTGCCATTTATTACATATGGTGGCATGAAAAAGTTGCTTAACATTTGAATCTTCGTTTTCTCATTTGTACGCTAGGTATGGTAAGGAATTAAATCTACTCCTCAGAGCTATTCAAGAAAGTTAATGAAATGACATCTGTATACCTCTGAGCACCATGCCTGCACCCTGTGATCTCAATAAATAATCATGGAAAAGTGCACAGGTAGTGATGAGGGAGTAGACTGACTGTTGTATTTCCATGCTTTCTCCTTTAAGGTATGGTGGCACTTTTTTCTTGCTATTAGTAGGGTGTAATTCTTTCAGAAGGAGAAATGGGCATAGAGATAACTGAATATTTAATAGAAGGAAAGGAAGGTGGTATATAGAATCCATGAGTTTGTGATAGGTTAAAATTTAGGAAAAGGATAGAAAAAGTCAGAAGAACTCACTGTAGTCAGGATGACCACCTTCAACAAGAATGAACAGCTTGCAGCTCCACTGTACCCAACAAAGGGAATCCCAGTTACCAGTCTTACTACCCATGCTGGTCACTCATATAGTCCCACTTGTCTGAGACATAATGAGAATATAATGATTTTTTTTCATGAAGCTGAATTTATTCAGCTTAAACACCTACTCTTTATTTTGATATACCACTTTAACTATTTTTGGATGTTAACATATTTTTTTTTCTTTTGGAAAGTAATAGTGCTAAGTAGTTGATAGATTCTTTAAGGTCCTTACTAGACAAAACAAAAAGTTGGCAAACATATGTCTGCTCTTCTTGTTAACTAATATTTTTTTAAAATCCCAGTCTAGAAATCACTGAGTTAACTAATCTTCAAGTTTTCTTATATTTCCTTGGAATCCAGTCTCCTAGATATCAAAGCAATCTACACAGATCATTCAGTAGACCACAGGCAGAGTCTTTCCAAAGAGATATCAATTCATCAGCAGTTCGACTCCTGTTTTCCTGAGACTGGCTATGACTATAGAATTTTGGTGACCACCCTAAAGTCGGTTTTTTTCATCAGTTAAGAAAATAAGTATTTTTTTTTTTGGTACGTTTTGATTTTAATATGAAATGACTCCCAAAGACTCATGTATTGAGGTTTTGATCCCTAAAACAGTGATGTTCAGAGGTGGGGGCTAAACAGGTGATTGGATCAGGAAGGTGCTAACCTAATCAGTGGATTAATCAGTTAATGAGTTCATAGCTGAATGGGATAACAAGAAATTGGGCATGGTTGGGGGAATTAGGTCACAAGTTCTGCATCATCTGAGGCACAAAAGCAATGGAACCGGGGCTGGGGATTTAGCTCAGTGGCACAGCGCCTGCCTGGCAAGTGCAAGGTCCTGAGTTCGATTCCTGGTACCGGGGCAGGGTAGCGGGGGAAGCAATGGAGCTATCCAACCATGGACTAGAATCTCTGAAATGATAAGCCAAAGTAAATTTGTCCTCCTCTAAACTGGTATGTTCAGGGTTTTTGTCACAGCAATGGAAAGCCACATACACTATTACATACAAATTCTGATATAAATATTAAACATTGTTAAAGTTAAGTAGGTCACTAAGTTATTACAGAGTAGCCAAATTACAGAGTACTACAATTACAGAGTAGTAAAATTTTGAAAATCCATAGGTAGATTCTCATCATATTCAAGTTAATTCTTAGTCAGAGAAGTAGTGTTTTTGAAAGGTACATTCACTATAGACATCTAGTGTAAGTGATTTATTTCATTCAAATAATCCTAATTAATGTGGCTTCTACAAGTACATTCAATTATAAGCCAGGGAATATGTTAGCCTTTGGAAAATCTGGCTCATTTAAAAATATGTGATTTTGAATATAGCAAATAAACCAATGGCTTTGCAAAATAAATATTTCCTAAGGGGGATGGCCAGGAAAATGTTAATAACTGGGAAAAGAAATTACTGAACAGAGATCCAAAACACAATACACTGTGACAAACAAAAGTGTTTAATTTTTTGTACTCTTCTTGACAGCAGTATATGATTTCAGTGTGGTGAGTTAGATTTAATATATTATTAATATATTTCACAGGTATTTATCAAGTGCCTAGTAAAAATCTGGAGCTACAAAGATAACAGTCTTTGTTCACCAGATTTCCACCATCTCTAAGAGGTCCTTAGTGTGTATATATAAATTATGTTAGTTTCTACTTGAGCTCATACCGTATCATACACCAAAAGATATGTGTACATATTTTTTAGGTCTTTTTGAGACAGAATTTCACTATGCAGTTCAGACTGGCCTTGAACTCATTTTGTAGCCCAGGTTGGTCTCCAACTTGCAGTCTTCATGCTTCAGCCTCCTTAGTGCTGGGATTACTGGCATGCACCTCTATGCCTGGCCACATTTACGTCTTTTAAAGGATCTAGGTATGTTGGAAAGTTTAAGGAACTGATGGAAGCAGGTGTTAGGGCTGGAGCCAATATTTAGAACATTTACAGCTTAATTTTTAAAACCATCTCTGAGGGATAGAACTTGGATTTCTTTTTCCTTTATTCTCATTTTATGTAGTCGTATTCTAGTAGGTCCTTATAGCACTTCCCGATTCAATCAAACACTGCTTCTGGATTTCTTGGTGCCTTACGTTGGCAGAGGCTCCTCTGGGAACACCAGTTCCTCAGGGAACATCAGTTTAAGGTTATCTATTTCAGCTATTTTCAGATTTGTTAATCCTATCTATCTGAGGAAAAGGGACCAATGCACTATTACTGTTTGCTGGGCTCTGAGATTACTCCTTGCACATTCATCCCTGGGGAGAACCTACCTTCTGCATTTAAGTTCTCTCTGTCTGATGTGAAGGAGGCCCTGGAATACTCCTGTGTACCTACGCTGCATAAAGTAGTTCCCTTCATCTGCCAAGTAGCAGGCCTATTTTGTTTCAGAAAGGAGCTGAAAGTGGGGCCCCACAAACTGAAGCAAACTCTGCCTGGTCTCTTTTCCACATTGCAGGAAGGTTACCCAGAGCACAACCTTCCACTTGTGATTGGGAGCTTTGTGACTGGGTGAGTGGTGCACCTTGCACCTCTTGCATCTTTGGCATCTCTTGCTAGGTCCGGGCAGACTGGCTTTAACTAGAGGTCAAATTTCAAGCCTCTATATGGTATTTTTGTTCTTTTCTGGAACCATAGACATGTATTTCCTTACAGAAGGGTTATGCCCAAGCGCTGATCCTCAGGAGGGACAGCTCAGCTTGTACAGTGGTATAGAGAGGAGGAGGAGTAGCTCAAATGTTTGCAAAGCTGCCCCGATTAAGCCTAGTCCATGTTGCTTTGACAGCCAAATCCAGCATACATTGAAGACCCCAAGACCCTAACTCCTTTGCTGCAAGAAGAGCCAACAGAACCATCTGTAGACTGGTTCTTTTTGCTTGGGGTGGAGAAGTGGAGAAGCCCTTTGACTTGGTCTTTCTGTGTTTTATTTCTGGCCACTTTAGGCCCTGTTGAAACCAGAGGATGCTTCGGTGTGGCTGTTCAGCACCTCACAGAAGTCCTAGCTCTTGGTCACAGAATCTCCCTCTGCTTTGGCAAGAATCACAGTTGCCCCTGGCCCCAAGACCCTTTGCGATGTAATAACTCCTGCTTTTGCTACTTCACATCTAAAAGAAGGACCCGGAGTGAGACAGAGTGGGCTTATATGCTTGAGCTATCCCGACAAACAGACCCAGGGTTCCTGTGAAGTTTAACACCGTGTCAGAGCAGGAGTTTAAACAACCCCTCTTAGAGCCTGCCAGGGAGGTATGTGCTGCCCCTACTCAAGATGTTACCACAGTACTGTGTTGATCCCACTGTCTGCTTCCTGGCCCTAGAGGGTTAAATCAGGAGGGTACAACACCACCCCTTCTACTTCCCGCCTCCCCCCACCCCTTACCTTTAAAAAGTTAAAAAATGTCTGCAGTTGAAATCTCTTAAAGGGGCGGTGCTGGTGAACGAGCACTCTTGGCACGAGTTGCTGAGAAGGCTGGCTAGGGGCGTGAGTTCGCTCCACCAGCACCAAAACACTGAAAAAAGAGGGAGAGAGAGAGAGAGAGAGGGCGAGCGCGAGAGCAAGAGAGCGAGCGCAAGAGAATGGGGGGGAGGGAGGAGAGGGAGGGGGGAGGCAGACAGACACACACTTTAGATAAGGACAATTAGTCAACAGCGAGACCCAGTAGGGAGAGAGGTTTAAATCAGAAGGATTTAATGAGGGTGCTCTGTGCCTTCCCTGAAGCCATGTCCTCCAGCAACTCCCGCCCCTCAGCGTGCCTAGCCCGGGGGGCTCTCTTCTTGTCTCTGTTGCTCCAACTCTCCCTTTCCTCCCAAGCTGGAGACAGGCGACCCTTGCCTGTAGACAGAGCTGCAGGTTTGAAGGAAAAGACCCTGATTCTACTTGATGTGAGCACCAAGAACCCAGTCAGGACAGTCAATGAGAACTTCCTCTCTCTGCAGCTGGATCCCTCCATCATTCATGATGGCTGGCTCGATTTCTTAAGGTAAGGCAGGGGCTTCGATGGATCATTTTTAACTTTTAAAGTAATCTCCACTCCCATTCTCTTCCTATCCCCATTCTGAAGGGGGAAGAAGAAAAAGAAGAAAATAAGCCAAGCAAATCGCTCTCTCAATGAGGAAAAAAAAAAAAAAAAAAAAGGTTTTCCTTCTCCTGGAATATTTGCTGTGAGGCTGTAACTAGTGATTGAGAAAAGCAATGTTTTCTATTAAGATGCACATGTTTGCAATGCAGAAGGCATTTCAGAAACTTATCAGTTATGACTGAAAAAATGTTGTGCTTACATATATTCACAATTAGCCTCCCCTTCTTCTGAAAAAGAAACAAGAGGTTCAGCGCAGTTACAAAAGTGAAGAAAAGGTCTGGAGCAACAAAGACCCAAGAGGAATGTGTGTGTGTGTGTGTGTGTGTGTGTGTGTGTGTGTGTGTGTGTAAGAACAGAGGGAGACAGACAGACAGACACGGAGACAGAGACAGAGTTCAAACGGGGATTGCACAAAGTAAAATTTTTCACGGAAAGGTGATTTTTGTCAGCTATCTCCCACTCCCTGACAGAAAATGAACTTATAGAGAAGCTTGAGCAGTAGGCAAGTCGGGTTGGAGTTTTAAAGTTTTATTTTATGTCCTCCGCTGTCATCTCCACACTTCAGGACTTTGTTAGGCGCTTTTTATAGACAGAATATCCTCCCCCCTTCCCCGCCCTCCAGTTCTTCCAATTTAAATCTCCTGTAGTAACTGCATCCTTTAGTTTTTCTTTAAAGAAAAAAAATCCTTGCCGGGGTCCCAGCATACAAAGGGGAGCGGTAATGGTCCTAGAAATACTGGGGGAGGGGGTAAATTTCTGTGCTTTGAACCCAGCACCGGTGGATTAGCAAGCCCGAGGTTGTGATCCCCTTGGAATCAAACTGTGCTCACCCTCGCCCCGGGTTGTTCCGCAGTTAGTCAACCGTGTTCCCTTCTCGTCTGGGAGAGTTGCAGTGTAAAAAGAGAAATAAATAAATCGTCTGCAATATCGAATCTAAGTGTTGAGTCTTTAAAAGTTCCTTCCAACTTGGAGTCTCAGCAGTGGGCTCCCCCAAAGAGCTCTGAGCGCTCTCCATCCTACTCCTCTGCTTTGAGGCCGCGTCCTCTGTGCGTCTTTCCTATTTTAAACTCTAGGAAATTCGAGTTTTGCTTCTCCGGATGCGCCCGCCCCTCAGCTCTCCACGTCTCCTCCTGGCCTGGGCTTGGTCGGCAGTCGCGGCAGGTAGCTGGGGGCGCTCCTTCTACGTGGTGGTGGTAGGGCTGGTACCCCGAGGACTGGGTGGCTGTCGCCACTGCCTCGGGGGGCTATTTCAATTCCTGCGGGTACAACTGCTAGGGGGGCGGGAAAATCTTTGCACCGCCAGGCTTCCTCCCAGAAAGCTCTTCAGTGCAGCGGAGCGCGTCTTCGAGCTCGTCTGAGAGTGGGTACAAAAAACGACCAGGGTTTTTCGTAAGCCCCACTTGCCTTTCACTCTTCCAGCTGCACGGACTCTTCCACCCGCCCGCCCCCTCCCCCCCCAGCCTGTTCTCGCTAAATACTTGCGTGCTGGAAAAAGAAAAAAAATTCTGGAAGGCAGCTTTTCAGGGAAGAATCCATGGTTGGGTGCATCTGTATTGGTTCTGCGGGCTTCTGGAAGGAAGGCTGTTGGAAATGCCGGGTTTCCCTGGGGTCCCACTCGCGCAGACGTCTCTTCTTTTCGAAGCCGTCCCACGCGACGCCCTAATTGCGCGCGCCCTTGAACTTGGTCCTGGAGTCCTCAGCCAAACCTTCCTTCTAGCCACCGGAATTATCAGGGTAGCCACGTCTCTACTCGATAACTAAAACGGAGGCTCCGTTTTTCTCTTTTTGCATCCACCTCCTTCATGATGCTCTTTAACTTCTCCATTTTGATTTGAGTTTTCAGAACCCGAAAAAGCAGAGCGTTAAAAAATAATTTACAGACTCGGAACTTAGCAGCAGATCCCCTTAGCACTAACAGTGTCGCCATGGCCCCTTCTCAAAGTAGTAGCGTTTGGCTTTTTAAAACCTACTGATGGAAATCTTGAGCTTATAAGTGTAAATGGTATTGTTGTGGTGCTCCTCGAATTTTCCTGGACGCGCAGGTTCTACATTTCGGCAAACTTGTCTTCCTCAGAGCTTCCCAAAAGCCTCAAGTAGGAAGGGAAAAAAAGCTCAGTTCGGGATGGGGAGAAACAGGTTACCTTTCTTGAGATCAGGCTGAATTATTTCAGGGATCACAGAGACACTGCCTTTACTTTGTGTGTGGGGAAGAGGTGTCCTCAGAAAGATAGGAGTTACCCCCAAATTTCTCCGCCCCGAGATTTGAGAAATAATGCAGTTGTTAAAATGTAATTGGAAACCGATTTGGCATTAAAAAAAGTCGGAATCTACTTGACCTTAGTGGTCAGGCCTGGTCTGAGGGCAAGAAAGCAAGATTTCACTTTTCCCACAGAGGTTACGGTGCCGCTTGCTGGCGGGGAGGTTTGGCAGGAGCCCCAGGCCGGCGGTCTGCGAGGTGAGCGTCTCCGCAGGGAGTGTTTTCCGTGCAGTGGCAGAAGCCAGGCAACCTCGCCTGGATCCCATGTTCGCAGTATGGTGTCCCCCAAACCCACATGCACACTTGGAACACACACAGTCTCAAACTCTTCAGCCATCAGTATCTGGGGCATCGGGGTGTCTGGGAGGGGGTCTCTGCGGGCCGCTGAGCAGAGAAGGCATAGCGGGGCTGAGGGCTCGGGGAGGAACCGAGAGGTTGAAGGCAAAGCGGGCTGGGGTGCCGGGCGCACACGGGGCGCGTGGGAGACGCCGCGCAACAGCCGGGGGTCCCACGCTGGCTGCAGGCTCCTTGCGGAGCACTGGCTAGGTCTTCCGCACAGAATGAAGAGGGCCTAGCTTCGCGCCCCGCGCCCTCTAGCCTTCTGGGATCCTTTCCTCTCTCCTTCTCTACCCCTGCAGCTCCAAGCGTCTGGTGACCTTGGCCCGGGGACTTTCGCCCGCCTTTCTTCGCTTCGGGGGCAAAAGGACCGACTTTCTGCAGTTCCAGAACCTGAGGAACCCGGGGAAAAGCCGCGGGGGTCCGGGCCCGGATTACTATCTCAAAAACTATGAGGATGGTGAGAAACTTGGTCTCCATTCCTGAAGGGTGGGAGGAAGTTACGGGGTTGTGAGCTAGCGCTCAGTGTGTGTGTGTGTGTGTGTGTGTGTGTGTGTGTGTGTGTAAAAGAGAGAGAGAGAGAGAGAGAGACTGAGAGAGAGAGATTTGGAGGAGAGGCTGTTTGAAGCTTCTCTGAAAAAATGGAAGCCAAAAATTCAGGGGATCTCAAAGTGGCATGATTAAGCAAAGGGCACTCACCAGGCTGACCTCGTCCTGGTTGTCGTCCTTTTGCTGGACTGCAGAGTCTCCAAACTGGGAATTAAACAAAACAAAACAAAAACAAAAAGTAACTTCTGGTAGGGTAGTTCTGAGGGGAGAAAATGTAATGAATTTCTTGGGAAAATTCACCCAGGTTTAGATTATAAAAGGGTGAAGTTCATATTTTCATTCATTAAAATTCTAGGCACATGTGCATCTTTTTCTTTCTTTTAAACCATATTGGTATAAGCACACAGAGATTTAACCTTTTTTGAAGCTCACTCTAAGATTTTTCTAGAATAATATCTTTTAGGTTGGTTCCTTGTTTAGAGAGTTTTGAAAGCTCTCTGTAGTGGGTTCTCCTTTAGATTGTCAAATTTCAGAGTTACATTTCCCCCCTGAGTTTAGAAATGGGATTGCAAATGTCAGCCTTTTTTTCCTGCCAGAATCAAATGAGTTAAATGTTGAAAGGGCTTTAAAAGCTTTAATTTCTATTCCAGTGTGAGGACAATGATTTTAGGTTGAACAGTTTCATTTTTACTAGGGAAAAAATGAAATGGTAATTTAAAATTTTGTTTAGATTTGTTGTTAATACCTATGAACTTTCCTTGTAGCTAGTGGGATATTCTTTCAGAGAAATATGGTGGGTCTTCATCAGTGGTCTTCAGCTACTGATGCAGTTAAAATTCAACAGAAGAGGCATTATTGTCTATTATCGAAAGACTACCTCTTTTCTGCTGTCCTGTCTCATAAAAAAGCTGCAGTTTTATTTTTAAGGGGCTCACAGACAGGTTCTCAGAGCCTATAGATTTTGTTATAAATTGTCTTTATAAGTCAGCTAAACAAGGAAGTTTACTTTTACTGTCTGGGATTTCACTGAATGGGACTTTTGGAGAGATATTTGGGTCTATTTCAAGAGTAGGTGGGGAAAATTTTTTAAAAGTACCAAAATAAAGACAGAAGGAAAGACTGTCTTGACTTTGAAGCATGACTAGGACTTATTCTTTTATAATATTTGCCCAAGAAGGGAGGTGTTTAAGGCTATATCTTTTCAAAGGTAGAAGGCATTGCTATAAAAATGTGGGTTACCAGTAGATTTTGCTGTCACTCAGCATAAAATACTGAAAGGTAAAAGATAATCCTAAAGAGCAACTCTGATAGTAATTTGAGCCCGGACATTATAGCTCCCAGGGTCACTTGTCTTCTCTATGATCAGATAGGAGAAGGGAAATATGAATGATTTTCCTGATGAGCCAGTTTTTCTTTGAATCCATTGACACAACTTCCTCTTTATTTTGTGGAAGAACTTTCCAGAGTTCTAGGAATCACTATCAGAAAAAGAATTTTAGAACTTTAAAAATTGACCCTTTTCTCCCAACTTGTACCTAAGATTATGTTACTGATTCATTGAGAGCAATGAAATCTGCTTAAAATGATATATGCAATTTGTTTCCCTTTGTAAAAGGAGAAAGTGGGCATCATGGGGAGAAAAGAAATTGGCAGAAGACTGTATCCCATAAAACTTCTTAGCATTAGAAAAAAGTGGGGACTAGAAAGTATCTAAGAGGCTATTTTCAGTCTTCCCATCACTTAAGGGGCCAGTACAGGATCACTCCATATGGAATCTTTCCCCCCACCAATCTGGTATTAAATATCTCTAGGAATGCAGTTTTCACTACTCCTGGGAGAGAGAGTTCCTCTGTCCCATAGATTTTTGCCTGAAAATTTCTCATGAATTTTCTCTTTATAAATCTGAAATTCTTTACAAAGATTTCTCTCTAATTTTTAGACATCTGCCTACAAAACAATTATTGTTTTTGGTATAGATATTAGATTATGAAAAGTTTCCTTTTAACTGTTTTTTTTTTTTTAATTCAAACTACCTGCATTTAATTCTTTAAAAACTTCCTTTAAAGTAGCCCTTCCAGACACTAATCTGTTTTATTGCTCTTAGTTGAACTCCTTTTTGATTTATGTCTCCCTGGTAATAAGATGCTCTAAGCTATATCAGTATTTGGGGACTTAACAAAGATAAAGAGAGTGGGAATGTCCTATCTGTGCCCTTTGAGGCTCAAGTATCCTCAGATCACTCACATTGTTTTTGTTGCTGCATGTTGCATTGCAGAATTCATGACAAAAATGTTTTTGGTATAGTCTCAACAGTTTTGCAAACATTATACTTTCCTGTGACTTTTCATCAAATGATAACTGTTATCACCATGAGCATCTTAAAATAGTTAGGCTTTCTTAGTAAATAGCCCTGAAGAAAGCACTTGGTTACCAAGGCACTGTATTAAAACTGTATTTGCTTGAATATAGTAGAGAGTAACAACATAAATTTGAGTAATAAAATATATCTAGTGCTATATTATGAAATTCGTTGAAAAGAATATGGACTTTGGAGTTAGAAAGCTTACACTGTGGGTATGGCTCTATCACTTATGAATGTGTGGTTTTGGGTTCACTGGTTCTTTATAACATATGGGTAGTGATAATCCCTGCTGTGCATTGCTTCTGTAAGTGCTCCAAGAGGTAACTTGTGTAAAATATTTTCTCTACTGCAAAGTAGTATATGAAGGCTAAAGATACTTATTTTTATTAAAGGCAACTTCTCAAAATTTATAACATATATACTTAATATTTTAAAGTGGGATTAAGGAAAGAATATGATTAGCTAAAACTGAAGGAAAGAGTTTGATTTAATAAATTGCTTGTGAGAGTTAAGAGAATATAGGACAGTTTAAGGCTTGCTGGTGAGAATCTAAGCTTTCTCTCTCTCTCATGTTGATAAGAGAACAGATTAAACTTTAGTTTTATTATATACCATAAAATGGAGCTTGGCAAAAATGCTTTTCTGGTTAATTTATTCATATTGCTACTCTGATGAGATTTATTGTTGTTAATTTGTCTTGAATTAATAAGACAATTAAGAAGTTATGTGGCTTCCATTTTGCAGATACTTTTTCAAGCACATTAAAGCAGTTACATTTTTTCTAACTTGGTAAAGTCATTGTTAATATATCACTTTGGTTACCTCTCTGGCTACAGCTTTAATAAATTACTTATTTCAGTCTCTGCTTAGGCAGTTTGAATTCCATGCAAACATAGTGATAATGGAGGAAGCAGAAATAGGGTAGTTCTCCATAGCCTATGACTCTTGCCCTGCCTAACTTTCTTTTCTATATGATGTGATACTGTACTTGTTTCCAACAACTAAATCTTGGGCTGATCTTTTTGTTCTTGAGTTTATTTTCCTCCAGTCTTCCCCACTTTGTTATGTATGTTATGTTTTATTTGCATGTTTCCATATGACAATAATCACCTCTTTAATGAAGAGGTACAGTATTTGTTACACATATCAAAAGCCATCTTAATATATCTGAAATGTATTCATCAGGTTATTTTGCAGAAAAACCTTGATAATTTTTTCAATTGCTTGTAAAAATTTCATACTCTTCAATGTGACTTTTGAAGCTTTCCACATTTTTGTCTCACCTTTTGAAAACTCAGTTTCCACGTATCTTTTAGTATAGCTCTCCTTGATTAACCACTGTCTCCTGAAAGTACCTTTATTATCCCACTGCTATACTTTGTTTAGCCAGTATATTTTTGCTTTGAATGTCATTCTCTTGGCTCTGTTCCAATCTCACTCCACTCCACTCAATTCTTAAAGATTAATTGCAAATATTCTTTATTTGTACAAAGCCTTTTTCTGAACAGTACATTCTAAGATTACTTATTCTTTCTTTAGGCCCTTTCTGCCATGTTTTGATATTTAGTTTTTTCATATATATATATATATATATTTGTTTTATTTTTCCAACTAGAATGCAAATTCTTCATTGGAAAGGACCTTAGATAATTATTACATGAGTGTCTAGCTCTACATATGACACATGCAGATCCTCAGCAAATATTCTTGGATACATAGTAGTGTAAGAGCACTATGGAAAGATCTTGGGATGAAGAAATGAGGGAAGGCATATTTGAAGATTCTATTCATTTTTTGACTTTAATGCATATTCCCATGAAATGTACTTTTAATACTTATTTTAAAGACAATGTTAACTATTTTAATCATGTACTTTTATCTTTGGTTGTTAAAGTTGTCTTGGCTTTGGGCTGTGCATTGGATTAACTTTACCACTCAGTTTAAAGCCTTGCATCAGAACTAGTTTTGTAAAACTTATTTGTTTCTTTCCTGCCTTTACTTTTGCCTTTCATTATTAACCTTATGTAGTTTTCAGTGCCTCATTTTCCAATTCTTGGTGTATCAGTGCTTTTCTATTCCTTTCAAGTATCTTTTATCTTCCCTGAAAAATTTTCTCTTTAGAGCTTCTGAAATTCTAGATGAATGTGAGTATACTTTGTACATTCTAAATTATGGTATAACTATTACTGCTGCTGTCCTTTCCCCAGGAAGTTTTCCCCTTTCATGAAGTTGAAATAGCTAGTTTTTCTTTCTATTCCCATTTCATCAATCAAGATACATGACATACAAACAGCACAACTTCCAAAACACATATTTGCTTTGAACTTACCTACCTTTAATTATCTCATCTTATTCACATAATGTTTCTTGGAATTCAGTTACATTGAACAAATATTTATTAATTACCTACTCTGTGTTTAGTTTCATGCTGGACAAAGAATGGTAGGATATAAAATAAATAAAAGATACTGTCCCAAATCACCATTAGAACACAACAATAATTACTTTAGACCAAATGCACTAGTCAGTGTTAATATTAGTAGATGAAACTTTAAAGCAAAATAAGATATCTGAATAGCCTCAAAGTATCATTATTGTAGTTGTTTTAGAATATGTCCACCTGCTGTCTTTATATGTAAATAGTAAAGCAAGACAACATAGAATGAAAGTCTAAGTAGAATGTAATTGATTGCTAGAGTGTAATGAGAGATGAATATGCTGGTCTGACTTAGGTGGGTGTTAGGTTGGGCTTATGACAGGTGGGTAGATTTTGGAGAAGTACAGGCAAGACAAAAGATCATTTCATTCAAGGGAAAGAGCAGGAGAACAAAGCTCAATACATGCCTGGACAGTAAGGAGACCACCCTGGCTCCATAGAAAGTACATAATTAAAAATCCTTAACTCATGCGCTATAACTATGACAGGTTCTTTTCTATGGGATCCTATTCGTACATTTTGTTAATTCATAAATGTTTATAATTAAAATATAAAAATAAATTACATATAGAAATTGTTCCAAGGAAAATTCATATTGCTAGAATTATTTCTAAAATATAATTTGGATTTTAAGATACTCTAATGTATTTTTGTTAGCTGTAACATATGCACTTCAAACAGGAGAAGAAAAAGAAAAAAATATGTGTGTGGGAGAAAAGGTTGATTGGCTAAATCCAGATCAGACTATGGGCATCTTGAATTTGGGACATAAAATCAAATTCTCCCTGGAAAAGGGAAGGACACATTTTCAACATGGGCTTTCAGTGACATTTGCCTTCTCCATCCCC
Source organism: Chinchilla lanigera (assembly GCF_000276665.1). Classification (NCBI taxonomy): domain Eukaryota; kingdom Metazoa; phylum Chordata; class Mammalia; order Rodentia; family Chinchillidae; genus Chinchilla; species Chinchilla lanigera. The sequence goes on along the minus strand of NW_004955507.1, from coordinate 5,196,779 downwards.
CTTCTCCCATTCATGTCCTTTAGCTAAAGTATGTTATAATAACTATACTTGACAAGGCTTGAGTTACGAAGCATACTTGAATCATTAATCAAATTCTTATAATGCAGAGTTTATAAGATAAAGTAAAAGATCATAGAATTTGCTTGATGTTTTTATTTACTTTTTCTTTTTATAGTAAAAACAAGCTAGTGTTTTTTAATATTCATCCATTCATTTCTTCATTCCTCCATTCAGTCAGCCATCTAGTAGGCATCTAGTACCAGGCCTCTGTTAAACACGGTCAGGGAAGATGAATGAGGTCCTGCGTATCACTGTCAAATTCTTTACTACTGACCTCTTGTCACTTTGGCAACATTAGTCAGGAGAGAGAATTTAAATGAATTTGGCAGGAGAAATAATATTCAGTATTGGAGAAAGTAGCACAATTTGTGTTGTACAGGAAATTTGATGATTTCTCTGTGTCTCCAATGACCAGGTAATAAATCAGAGAAAAGTGGTCATCTTTGAAAAGTTTATTTATTGGCTATTCAGATCCACTTAAATTAATTAAGTCACTTCCATAAGGAAAAAGCTACTGTTTCCTGGTCTCTACCACTTTCAGCCCTAAGTTCATAAAATTTATTTTATTTTTTCAAGTTTTAATTTTTATTAGTACATTTTTGTAGTATAGAATGATTACATTCTACATGGGGAGTTGGTATATGTATATAACAGATTTTAATTCTTTTTTCATCCTCTTCTCCTCCCCTCTGAACCCCTCCTTCCATCTCTTGATCTTCTTCCATTTTGCAAAAAATCTGTCTCCCTATTTCATATTATCTATTGTTTATTTTGCTCTTTATTTGTATTTTGCGTTTCTCATATAAGAAAAACTATGAAATATTTATACTTGTGTGTCTGATTTATTTCTGTTAGTGTCATGGTCTCAGTGTACATCAGTTTTCCTACAAATGACTCAAGTTTATGTTTTGTGGCATGAACTTTATGCTTTTTGGTCTCCATCATGTGTTGATACTACAATTTTTATTTATTCATCTGTCGATGGACATGTAGGCCCCTTCCAACATTTAGTTATAATGAACTGTGTTTCTATAAACATGAGTGGGTATGTATCGTATAACATGATGTCTTTAGCTCAAGATATCTAGAAGAGAAATAGAGGAGTCAAATGGAATTTCTATTTTTTGTTTTCCTGGGAATCTCCATGCAGATTTCCGGAGTGGTTGTACTACTTTACATTTCCATCAACAATGTAGATGGGCTCCTTTTCCCCTTGCAGCCTCAGCAGTATTTGTGATTTACTTATTTGATGATAGCTATTATCAGTGTTTTAATTTAAATTTCTCTAATGGCCAGAGATGTTGAGCATTTTTTTGTGTGTTTATGGACATTTGTACTTCTTTTTCTGAGAAATGTCTGTACATTGAGTAGTCCATTTTTTGGATGGGTCTTTTATTTTGGGAAATCTAATTTTTCTAAGGTGTTTATATATTTGAGATATTAGTCCTTTGGCTAAGTAATAGCTAGCAAGAAAAATTTCCCACATACTCTTTTGGTTATTTCCTTCACTGTAAAGGTTTTAATTTGTTATGAACCCATTTGTTGGTTCTTGATATTATTTCTTGTGCTTTTATTCCTCATCCTGCCTAGTATATTCATTCTATTATGCTTTTTGGCTTTGTTAATTTCTTTGTCTCTTTTCTCAAGAGGCAGAGATATCCTTGAGAATTTTTTGAAGTGCTGGCTTGGTGGTCATGACTTTCTTAAGGTTGTCTTTGTCATGGAAGTACTTCTCCATCAATTTTGAAAGATTGTTTTGCAGGATATATCAGTCTGGATTGAATTTTTTTTCTTTCACTTCAAGCTCTCCTGGCTTTAAAGGTTTTGTTAAGGAATCTGTTGTAGTTTTACCTTTAGAAGTGATTTGTTGCTTTTCTCTAAAAGCTTTTAAGATTTGGTCCTTGTGTTGGACTTCTGAGAGTTTGACTGTGATGTGTAATAGAGAAGTTCCAGTACACTTAGAAACAAGAGAGCTGAATCGCTCCCTTCCCTTTGTTCAGTTGTAAATGCCACACTGCCCTAATGATTATCTGTACTTCCGCAATCCTAAAACAAGGAAGTTGTATGAGACACTTCCTTTCTCTCTAGTCAGCCATAAACAGAAGACCACCCTAATGATTATTTAGGCTTAAGGTGAGAAAATTGTGTAGGTTGCTGACATCAGAAAAGGGATATGGTGGGAAGATGGATGTCTGACCCTATAAATACTGGGAGCCTCAATTACAAAAGCCTTTTTGTTTCTTTGCCTGCTCTGCTCTTCTGCCCGTTCTTGTTGCTGCCCTGTGTTCTTCGATAAATGTAACTACATACTACAAGTTGTACGCTTGGGAATTCTTTTCTCTCCTACCTGGGTCTTTTTGGTCCACTCAACCAAAATGATTGTGGCAATTTGGGATTCTGTATGTCACACTAACATGTTTGTTAAATTCTTTCTCTGTATTTGCAAAGTTTTCTATCATTCCTGTAAACAGTTTTTTTTAAAAGGCCACTTGTACTATTTTCTGATTTTTCACTAATTCCAATTTATCTTTGATTACTTTTGTGTGGGTAAAATAGTAGCTGTTGGGTCCATTTTTCATGTTCTCTTATAGATTTTAAGGTATTACTGAATAATTGATCATAGATATCCCCTCTATTTTAGTTGTGAAACACTGTTCTCACACTGGTTACTTTTGCTGCCCATACTTTCAAAAAGGAAGTTTCATCTCTTGCATTTCTATTTGGTACCATTTTATGGACTCTAGTCCTGTGCTAATTTGGTTATATTTTGTATAGTTCAACTAGTGTATTCTGTAAACTGCTGATCATTTTATTAAATTTATTATCTGTTCAATTATATCTTCTTTGAGCTTACCTAGCACTTTAGTGATCTACTTTTTAAATCTCTTCTTTTATCATTTCAAATAATTGAGCTGTGTGGCTTTTGATTTCTTCCTCTTGATGCTCCATAGATCAACTTTGGGGGAGCTGGGTGTTATTGCCTTGTCTTCTCGTGTATCTATTAAAATTATTATTTTCTTTGCTGATGTTTGTGGGTTGATTGTAGTGGAAAAACTTAAGTGATAGTATTTAAACCTATTTAGTCAGTGTCTGCTTTGCAGTGATGTACTTTGAGTATAGCTAGCTACAGGCCTTTGCCTGTATCCCAAGTGTGTTAGTTACTTTTCTCATTGGTGAGACAAAATACCCAGTGCCCAAAGTTAAGGGAGGAAAGGTTTATTTAGCTCACAATTTGCAGAACTGTCAGTCTATAATTTGCTGGCTCCAAGGCATGGTGGCACATGGCAGAGGGGCAACAGTTTGTGGTAGTGGAAGACAGCAAAAGGAATGAGAGAGAGAGAGAGAGGGAGAGAGAGAGAGAGAGAGAGAAAGAGAGAGAGAGAGACAGAGACAGAGACAGAGACAGAGACAGAGAGGAGCCTCTTTCTGTTCCTTACATTGTATGCAGTCTACTAGGATTAGGGCAGTGCCAATCCATACAGTGGAATAATCCAGCAATCACCCACCCTTATCCAAGCACCCTTAATCCCAGCATTGCACTAGGAATCAATCACATACTCTAGATTCAGCCATCTCTGAGGAAAAAGCCCTATAAATACATAAGGCTTTGTGGGGACATCTAGACACCAACCATAACACTGAGATACAATCACTTCCATTAATTTGGGAGGGATACTGAAGTGTGATTGACTCAGTACCCAATTTTCTGGGAATGGATCACAGAACTGTTAGTGCCACAAAGGTAATCCAGATATTGACATATAGAGAAAACCACTTAATAGCAAAAACTATGCCACTGTGGCAATAGCAATAAAATCAGCAATAATAAAGCATCAAAGATAAACTGTATATTGACATACCCCAAGAACCAATTATGTATGATCCTTAATATAGAAAAAGGATCTATAGTTAAACTGTAAACACTGAGACAATACAAATTTTGACATACTGTATCTACTAAATGCAATAATTATACCTCCACTGATAATAGAAAAGTATTCAATAGTAATAGCATGAAGTTAACTATCCAAATGCTTGAAGATTATGCCAGTAAAAGATAGAAGGGATGGGGAATAGGAAAATGAAAAAAGAAAAATTTGAAAATTAATCAATGGAAGATGAAAAGGAGGAGATAAATACAAGATAAAGGGTCCTATTAAAGTATAAAAATCAATTCATAGAATTAGAGGAAACTGAAAAAAAAAACAAGAAAAAAGGGAAAAAGAAAAAACAAAATGAAGGAAAAATGATTTAAAAAATTAAAAGAAGAAAGAAAAGAAAAAGAAACAAGTAGAAAATACCTAACACCCCAAAAACCAAGTAAGGAAAAAAATGAGTAAAAAAATTCCTCTGTATTCTTTTTTTTTCTTTTGGTTTTTTTCTGGTACCGGGAATCGAACTCATGACCTTGAACTCGCCAGGCAGGCGCTGTGCCACTGAACTAAATTCCCAGCCCCTCCTCTGCATTCTTGAAGGAGTAATTTCCTTCCAGGATCTACAGTCTTGGTATCCAAGAGGACAGTGTTTTCTCTCCCTAGGTTTATGGCCTGTGGATTTGTGAGGTAAACTCCCCGACTCTTGAATTCTCTCTGTTCATACATCTCAGACTGGGAACTATTCAACCCAATGCATGTTCTTGTTTATACTGGTAGATAGGGAAAGCATTTAGACCACTAGTCTCTACTGGATGTTGGCAGTGGGGTGGGGATTCAAACAGACCATTGGACTTAATTTCGGTACTTTCAGATCCAGCTACTTGAAAGCCCAGCTCATAGGCCCTGGCTTCTCACCAAGAGAACCGGGAACCATGTCCCTCCCAGCTTGATTTTAAACTTCTCAAATGGTTTGTGTCTAGCTTGCACCCTCTTTGCAGTTGTCTATTATGGTTGTCTTTCACACAGTCTCTGGGGGTAAGGTAATAGTGGAGACTGAAGTGAAGTTGTTCTGTGGCTCAGTCTTAATCCCCTCCCCAAATGGCTCCTGATTAAACCCTCACCAGTGTGTTGGGCACTGCACAGAACTTCTTTTCTGACTCTGTCTTGCCGCGAAGAAGTCACCTTTTGAATAAAGCGTAGTGTTTTTGTAGTTTACAATAGCTATGGGCTTTTCTTGGGGCTAGTGCTGTGGACCTGTTTCATTGTTTCTACGCGGAGCTGTTGACCCTCTGGGTTTATCTGCTTTTTCAGGGTGTTGCCCTCATCCACAATCAGGTCAATCAGTCGATCAGCACCTATGCTGCCCTATGCCAAGTGAAAACAAAACACAGAGTGGTCTTGGAGTTAGCACATGGATGTGGCCAGTGTGTATAATCCATGAGCCTGGAGTTTTCTGGAGTGACTGTGGCTCTGTGTTTCTAGTAGCTGTGCCTTAGGGGTAAATAATAAGAATGCTAATAATAGCTACTGTTTGTTGGGCTCTTACTTTGTTTTACATGCGTAATCTCATTTAATTCTTTTCAATCTTTATTCATTTTCCTCGTTGGTTATACAGATTAATGAGTTTCATTTAGGTAGGTTCATACATACATATAACACAATTTTTGATCATTTTTGTTTAAGTCTTAAAGCAACTTATGAGAAGTTTGTGTGTGTGTTTAAGTAAGCTGAGATTCAAAAAGAAGTATGACTGGTTAAAGATTATACAGATAAATGGGTGGTAAAACCAAGATTAGAATGCAATCTCCTACATGCTTAGATTATACAGTCAGTCGACAGAACCAGGATAATAAGCCAGTTTTGTACTTGGTGCACCATGCTTAGAGTTTATCCATTCTGTTTTTGAAATCCAAAAACCCATATTAAGTTCTGTGGAGCATTAAAAAACTATGTGCCATACTTTCTTATGTGTATATTCAAAGGTCATATGAGTTATGACATAAAATAGTTGTTAAAACAACAAAAGAATAATTACAGAAAGACACAAGGATAATGGAAAAAAGTTGTTATATATATTTTTTTAAATTTTATTTTTATTTATTTTTTAATTTTAAAGAATAAAAAAATAAAATGATACAGAATTTCAAAACAAGATGATAGGAAATTAACAATAGTTATTATAATGTATACTGTTACCTTCAACTACTTTAGCTGCTTAGATTACCAGATATAGGCATGTAAGACTGATCAAACAATAGAGGCATTAATTGTTCCTTTCAATGAACTAGTAGAAATTAGTAATACAGTTATCTTAGCTATCTTTTATATACATATATTCCTTCCTCCTTTTCTCCTTTCCCCTATCCCAACTGTTCTTTTCTTTTGAGCAGTTTCTTTCCCTTTCACAATGTCTATTGTACCTTTTGTATCTTATTTACTCTTTCAATTTTTTACACTAGGGAGACAACACAATGTTTACACATGCAAGTCTGACTCATTTCACTTATGAGTATGGTCTCCAGTTGTATCTATTTACCTATAAAGGCCTTGAGTTTATCTTTCTTTATAGCTAATACTCCATTATATAAAAATACCACATCTTTTTGTATCCATTCCTCAGTGGATGGGCATTTGGGTTGTTTCCAAGATATTTTTGAAATATCACAAATTGTGATATCTATCACAAGTTGTGCTGCTATAAGCATGGGTGCACATATATTGCTGTGATATGATGTTTTTAATTCTTCTGGGAAGATACCCAGAAGGTGAATAGCTGGGTTGCATGGGACCTCTAATCCTAGTTTTTTGAGGAATCTCCACATTGATTTCCACAGTAGTTATACTAGTCTACACTCCCAGCAACAGTGGAGAAGGTTCCTTTTGCCCCACGGTCTTGGCAGCATTTGTTGTGGTTGATTTTTTTGATGATAATTCTTTCTGGGGTGAGATGGAATCTTGTTTTAATTTGCATTTCTGGGATGACCAATGATGTTGAACTTTTTTCATGTATTTATTTGTCATTTGTTTTTCTTCATCTGAGAAGTGTGTATTCATCTCAGATGCCCATTTTTGGATTGGGTCTTTGAATTTTGGGGGCCTGATTTTTAAAAATTCTTTATATGTTCAAGATAGAAGTCCTTTGAAGGACAGTTGGCTAAAATTTGTTCCCAGTTGTGGGTTTTCTTTTTACTCTGTTGGTGTTTTCTTTTGATGTGCAAAAATCTTTCAGTGAGATGAGATCTCAGTTGTTGATTCTTTGAAGTATTTCCTTGCAGTTTGGATTTTTAGTATATATTGAAGGAATAGGATAATAACTACCAATAAGAGATAAGATTTAAAAGTTCTTTTGGAAGGAAGTATAATTTGGAAGCACATGCATTTAATGGAATAATAGAAATCAATCAATATGTTATTAAGACAAGAAAAATGACAGGAAAAAAAGCAGAGAAATAAGGAATTTTTAAAACCATTGTTAGAAAAATTTGAAAAGTTGCTGGGTAATATTTGAATTATGTTGTTTTGTATTTATTCATTGGAACCATACCCTGCCTTATTCTTCCTAAAGTTCTAAGTCTAGTAAAGCCTTTTGAAAGGAAAAGGGAACTGATAAGGATGAGATGTTAAGAGAACCCTGCCTTCCTACTGCCTTCTCTTATCTTTCTCTTTGAACTGAGATTTTGTTAAATTCAAGTAGAGAACACTTTTATAATCACCTAAAATGCAGAAATCAAGGGACTAAGAGGTAATATATTCTACCCCAAAGCTCAGGGGTTAAGTAACTTCACTAGTAATTGGCTGAGCTGTGGTTGAATCCAGGACAGCTTCACTCTGAAGTTTGTGATTTTCAGCGCTCCTGTTACAGCATAATAGCATACTGTTTCTCATTCCTCTCCAAACCCCTTCAAAGGCCTTTCCTCTAGTGGAAATGCTTTTGTATTAGCTTGAATCTGATTTGAAAGTTTTTTTGAGAAAAGGGCAAAATGATAAATATTGCTGTTTCCCCTGTGACTGTTTCTTGTGTGGTTTTGGACCCCCATCCATTCACACCTAGTCTACAGCCTCTCATCTGATTTCCCTGTCTTGAGCTTCTATCTTATTGTCTGGTTGTTTTTTCTGAGATTTTCCTTGTTGTCTAGCTAGAAGCCTTCAGGGTCTTGTCTGCTGGCTCAGATCCTCCTTGATCCTCCTCCAGCTTTCCAAGGCTCTCTGCAGTCAAGCTCTAACTTCTCGGCCAGCTTCTCCCTCTTCTTCCTTATAGAACTTGTATCTACTCATAAGCAGGTAATATAGCCTCCTCATATAGTGCTCCTACCCTCTCTGCCAGGCCCTTCATCTCTAACCCTCTGCCCGCCAGGACCCCTCTGCCAATTTCTACCTATTTCTGAATTTTACCTACTTTTGAAAGCCCTCCTTGAGTTTGTCCTTCTGTATATTCTTTATTACTTCAATTCAAAATAATTTTAATTAACTAATTAATTCATGAAACACTTATTGAGCCTAAGTTTCTAAGGTACTTATTGTCTAAAAATAACTCGACTATTTTCATATTCTGATTTTTGCTTTTGCATGGTTTTTGTGTCTGCTTATATAGACTTTGTTCTATTCCTATATTATAAGCTGTTTGAGGTGATTGTGAGCATAGTAATTGTATTAATTTCAGCAGTTTCTATACATAATGCTCTTTGCATAGTAACTCATCAATAAATAATTACTGACTGATTATTTTCCACTTAACATATAGTTTAACATTGTAAGGGATGTAACCTCTGTTGCATTCATTGTTTTTACTTTTCTTTTGTAATGCACAGGATTTTCTGGATGATTTCTAAGTTCTTTATTCATGCTTTTAATAATTTATATTCTTATATATATTATTAACTGCCAATGCAATGCATGATCATGAATACAATTCAATAATACATACATCAAATTAAAAGTGCAAACTTACCTTCTTTTCCTAACCCTATCTCCACTCCATATATATGTATCTACTTTTAGTGGTTTGGCACGTATCATTTCAGACCTTTTGTTATTCATACAGAAGTATATGAAATTTAAACATATAAGGGGGATCACGTTGTTTTATAACTATTTAGAAAACTTTTAGTTGGTAATTTTGATTTATTTTTTTCTCCGTAGTTCCTTTCCTTTTCTTCTTTTTTTTTTTTTCCTTTTTTTCATGGTACTAGGGATTAAATTCAGAGCGCTTGCATTGAGCTACATCCTCAGCCCTTTTTAAATTTTGAGACAGGGTCTTCCTAAATTGCTAAATTGCCCAAATTTGTGATCTACTGCCTTAGCCTTCTAGTGAGCAGAGATTACAGGTGTGTACCACCATGCCCAAGCCTGTCTATAATGTCTTACAAAGCAATGTTGAAGTATATTTCTCTCTCCATATTGGAACTTGAGCTAAATTATTTTTTTTCTAACATCTTTTTATACACTCTTCATCTTAATCCTTAATTCTCTGTGCAAAGAGAATGTATATAGCAAAAGTAACCCTATGTATCAAAATATGGTTTCTTTTAATAGGCCAAGTGCTTTGTAAAGTTTTGAATACAGATAGAAAGTGACACTAAAAATGTTTTGACTTTTGTGCAAATAGCATATTACTATGTGATTTGAAAGAAATCCTGATGAGAATTTCTTATTCTCTTTGAATGTTAGTCATATCATTAAAGCTGCTTTGTGAATTTGAATACTAGGCAGTCCGTGAAGAGAGAGCTATAAAGTTGGCATAATGGTTAGTTAACATATTCAAGAATCTGTAGCCATTTTTGAATACCTTCCTAATCAGAAAGTACCCATTTTTGTATAGCTTCTTAATCAATCATTTGCAGGAAAAAAGTAATTTTACTTTCCATTTGTAATTTTTTAAAAAGATTATAAATACTCCTCTGGTCCTCTCGGTAACTATCTATAGTAATCTTTTTTTGTGTAGGTAGACATCTCCATTTTATACCTTGCTCAAAGTAACATGGTTTTTAGGTAAGTGGTAGTGCTGTGATTAGAACTCAATACCTCTACCTTGAAGCCTGATACTTCCATATGAAGTGTCACAGTAAAAATAATCCCTCTACTTTGCTGAAGTGAACTGGGATAGGTAGTTGTGTTTTATGCTGGTTGGGTCTATCTGAAACAGGTTATCTGGCATCTAGAAGGGATCTGTGATTTCTGTGAGAAGTCATGTCTGCTTGTACATGTGCTGTGCTGGGATTCAGTTTATCCCTGGATTCTTTCATGTTTTTGAGCTATTCTTTGTGACAAACTCCTAAGCAGGCTGCAGAATCCATTCTTGGTAACTGATCTTCTTTATACTGGGCCTAAGGCCAAGCTGGGGTTAGAACCAGTCCAGAGCATAGGATACAGGGGACTTTGAAAGTGCTCTGTGGGATGCCAATATCACTGCTGAAATTTCCAACGAAAAATTTTAAGAAACATTTAAATGCATACATTGATTAGCTATCACAGTGCAGCCAGTGAAAGGGAGGAGATGTTTGTTTCATTTACTTCAGTGGAGGCCCATAATGAGTAAGCAGAGGAGCTAGAAATAGAATTTGAGCTTTCTGGTGATGAAGTTACTAAACCATGAGCACTTTAAAAATGCATGTAGTTTTTATCTGTCTCAGTGGTCAGATGGATATGCTGTTCTTGGCTGGGTGTTTATTTCCATGCCATTGTTGGAAAACCAGATTGCATACTTATTTGCTTGGTCATTAGAATCTCTTAGGAAGAGTACACTCAAAGCAAATCCAGTAAGCTACCAATTCAAAAGGAACGATAGAACAAGCTTAGCCAAGTTAAAATCCATAGGTGAAACTAAACATGTAACTTAAAACCACTGGAAAAATAAATGCTATTGTTTCATAGAACATTTGTAAAGGCAAATGAATGGCACCTCAGTCCAAAGGTCAGGATTTTCAACAACTTGCAGCAGAAAACTTACACTTATTAAATGTCTTCACTAGGGGTTTTTGTGTTAGTGTATGACTGAGATCTTTTGTTTCTTCTTTTTTCCTCATGGCAATAAAGTTGAAATTTAACAAGCTTTCAGAATGAAATTTCTCATAGAAGTTATTACCACAGGTTTTAACTTTTCATCACCTAAATGTGTAACAGAATGATTGAAAACTTGGGGGAGGGGAAAAGAGAGTTGAGGACACATTGTGGTGTTTATCAAGAATCAGTATAAATCAGGTGTGGTAATGGGGATTTCCTGTGTCATAGAGCTGCTGAAATGGTGCCCCTCTACTTTCCATCAATAAATTCTGTAAGAAGGTGTTGGCCTATCTGACACCTTGCAGAGGTGTTTTGCCACTTACCTGACATCCTGAGTTTCCTTCAAGTTGGAGTGAACAGTTTGCTAACTAGGAAAAACTCATTCTTGGGGATATTGTGTTCTTTGATTGTGGCAGGCACCTACCTGCAGTATAGGGCCAGACTAGTATATCAGCTTGTTCTTTTTATCACTGCTATAGGATTACTTATTACTTGGTTTCCAGGTCTTTTATTAATAATTATCATTTGTTGAGCTCTTAAATGGTCTTTTAACTGGGCCAAGAGCTTTTCAAAGTTGACCAGATTTGGTTCTCACACCCCCATGCAGCAGTTACTATTAATTTTTCCATTTGATAGAAATTTAAAGAGATTAATTAGTGGTTCCTATGCCTAGTAGAAGTACCTGGGGGGCTTTAAAAATATTGGGTCCTAGGCTAATTAAATCAGTCTCTAGGATAGAATGTCACTGTTACAATTTAAAAAATCCTCCCCAGATGGTTCCACAGTTTACACCAGGATAAGACCATCTGGGTGAAGTAGTTTATCTGAGTCATCCCAGCTGGTTTGTAGTGGCATTTAAATTTATTTATTTTTATTTTTTATTTTTTGATTTTAAAGAGGAAAAAAACCAATAATGAAACAACAATGAAGACAAAAACAAAACAACAGAAATAAGAGCTCACGCATAGCCAACTACTGCAGTGATGCCTAAACTTGTAATGTGGATATACCTCACCTGGTGATCCAGCTAAAAATGAGCCATTGAATTAATTCTTTCTTTCTTTCTTTCTTTCTTTCTTTCTTTCTTTCTTTCTTTCTTTCTTTCTTTCTTTCTTTCTGTTTCTTTCTTTCTTTCTCTTTCTTTCTTCCTTTCTTCCTTTCTCATTTTTTGAGAGAGGACCTCATTATGTAGTTTAGGATGGTCTTAAATTCACTATGTAGTGACGGCTGGCCTTGAACCTGTGGGGATCTTCCTGCCTCAGTCTCCTCAGTGCTGGGATTGCAGGGGTGCATTACTGGGCATGGCTTGTGAGGCTGAATTTCTGCCAAAGTTGAGGTGAGTTGTGCTGGTAGTGTGGGGACCAGATACTAATGTTAGTGTTTGTGGCAGACACAATGAGAAGAGTCTTCACTGAAAGGCAGCAGCAAAATGGGGAGCTGAGAGAAACTTACCTATTTTGCTTCCATGGTGATGTCAGGCTGATTAAATAAACTTTTCAGTGTCTATCTGAGGCTATCCTAGGCTAAATATCCTATGACTCAATAATGTTAAAAGTTATTTCCCTGTTCTTGGAAGCCATTGAAGTGTTAAGACTATGGTAAAACTAGTAAGATTTCATTTGTTGAGGTTTTCTCATGTAGAAATATATCCTGGTAGCAATGTGGTTATAATAGCTAAATTGGTTGATTGTCAAAAATACTCTTTCCTCTTTTAAAGGGCACTATAAGAGGAGTTCAGACAGAATGAGAGATTTTGAGAAAATGAATGAGACATAGTCTGTGCCCTGATAAAACTTAATCTTTAGTGGGAAAAAACTAACATAGGATAGATAATGAGATATAGAAATATGAGCAAATTACTGAGGAAAAAGCAGTCAGTTGAACTTGAAATAGTTAAGGCAGAATTCATAGTGTTACTAGACAAATTTACTGCTATTATTTCTAATTATTATGCTAATAAGAATTTAGGTCACTAGGCATTGCTGAGATTTTTAGTTTCTTCTGCTTTTCAGAATGGCTTTATAATTTTTGAGATAGGGTCTCACTATGTAGTTCAAGCTATTCTTGGCTATCTTTCTTTCTTTCTTTCAAGGCCTAGCCCAGGCTGGCCTTGAACTCTTGGCTATCATTTTGCCTCAGCTTCCCAAATGCTTGGATTATAAGCATACACCATACCCAGTAAAAATGACTTTATAATTTTGAGATTAAAGGCCCAGATATTTTTTATCAATTACATGCATAAATTCTTTTAGATTAAATATTTTTTTTTCTGGAATATCAGTAATCATCAGCCTGTGCTGATCATTTCCAAGGTGCTTGGCAGTGTACTAAAATCTTGACAAGCACTGACTCATTTAATCTTTTTAAAAAACAGCCCCACTGAGGTATAGTTGACATTCTCTACAATTCATATACCACTTAAAGCTCACAATTCAGTGACTTTTAGCATATGCACAGAATATTCACCACAATTTTAGAACATTTTTTATTACCCCTAAATAAAACCTTACACCTCATAGCCATTTCCTCGTAACTCCATTACTGCCTCAACACTAGGCAAACGCTAATCTATCTTTTGTCTCTCTGGATCTTTCATATGAATGGACTCATACAATATGTGGCCCTTTGTGATTAACTTCTTTAACGTAGAATAATGTTTTCAGAGTTCATCCTCATTGAATTAAATTATATTCCATTGTGTGGATATACCACATTTTAAAAAATTATCTTATTGAACATTTGGGTTTCTACTTTCTGGCTGTTATGAACTATAAATGTGATTATAAGCTTTTGTATAGATACATGTTTTCCTTTCTTTTGGGCCTATATCAAAGAATAGAAATAATAGATGCAACTAGAGACCATACTCAAAGTGAAATAAATCAGTTCTGCATGTGTAAAGATCATATTGTCTTACTACTGTAAAAATCTGAAAGAGTAAGTAAAATCTGAAAGGTACAATAGATATTGTGAAAGGGAAAGAAACTGCTCAAAAGGAAAGGATAACTGGGATGGGGGAAAGGAAAAAAGAAAGAAAGAAGGAAAGGTATATATATATGACAGCTAAGATAATTGTACTACTAATTTTTGTTTTTGGTAACGGGAATCGAACTCAGGACCTTGTACTTGCCAGGCAGGTGTTTGTGCCACTGACCTATATCCCCAGCTGTGTACTACTAATTTCTATTGGTTTATTGAAAGGAACAGTTAATGCTTAATTTTTTTTGACCAATTTTACATGCTTATATCTGGTAATCTGAACAACTACTTTTTTTTTTTTTTTTACTTTCATCATCTGAGTTTTTTTTTTATTTTAAAGATAAAAGGAGGGAAACATTAACAGACATACAACATTTTACAACATATCACAAGCACAATACAGACAATACAGAGTTACAAACAAAGTGGTAGGGAATTAACAATGGTGGTTGTATTACATATTGATATCTTCAAAGTGGCTTCTCATTGAACAACTACTTTGAAGACAACAATATGCAGTATATTCAACCATTGTTGAATTCCTATCATCTGGTTCTTTGGAATTTTGTATTGTTTCTGATTTTTTAAAGTTATCTTTTATTCTCTTTAAAATAAAAATTAAAAAAATAAAAATAAAAAGCTTATAGCAATAAAAAATGTTATTTTTTGGCTGGAAAAAAGAGTAGAAATATATGCTGTCATATGATAATATTGTTTAACTTTTTTGCATGTGTGTGGTACTGGGGTCAATCCTGGGGTGCTGCGTTGCTGAGGTACATCCCCAGCCCTTTTTATTTTTATTTAAAGGCAGGGACTTGCTAGTTTTCCCAGCTGGACTTGAACTTGCTATCCTCCTGCTTTGGCCTCTCAAGCATCTTGGATTACAAGTATGCACTGTGTTTAACTTTTTGAGGTACTGACAATCTTTCCAAATGGCTGTAGCATTTTACTTTTGAATCAGTGGGTTGTGAGTTTTTCTGTTGTTCCACAATCTTTCTAACACTTTTTACTGTTTCTTTTTGATTCTAGCCATCTTTGTGTATGTGAAATGGTACAACATTTTTGCTTTCATTTGTAGTTCCCTGCTGGCTAATGATACTGAGCATCTTTTCCTATGTTCTTTTACCATTTGTATGTCTTCTCTGAAAAAATGTTTATTTAGATTTTTTGCTCATTTAAAAAATATTTGTCACTTTATTACTGAGTTGTGAGTTTTTAAAAAATTTAAATTATGTTTTAAATTTATTTTAAAAATTTTATGGTGCATATTTTCAGCATGTAATGAATACATTCAATATGAGGATTTGGTTCATGTATGCAGTACATCTTAATTCTTTTTACTTTTTTCCCCCTCTGTTGGCCCCATCTTGAATTGTGAGCTTTAAAAAATATATATATTCTAGGTATAGGTCCATTATCAGATATAGGATTTGTATAAACTTTCTCTTAACTTGTGAGGTGTTTGTTCATGTTATTGATTATGCCATGTGAAACACAGTTTTCAAAAATTTATGATAATTTTAAAAAATTGGTCAAAGATCAATATGGTTAAATAGAGGAGTCATATCTGAAGGAGTCAGAGAAGATCAAGTAAAAACAGGTAATTGGACAAATGGGAGGAACATACACCCTGATGCAAAAAATCACTTTGAAAGAAGAGACTTGTAGATCAAATAAAACATACACAGGAGTTTAAAAGAGGGGAAGCAGCCCAATAGGGCTGGCCTGAAGGATTTCTGCCTGTATCCATCCCACACTCATCACAGGAGCAGCCATTTTGAGAAGTTCTCAAATAGCCGGCAGGATGCAAACAGTGTGACAGAGTCTAACCATACAGGATGGACTTGGGGTATATAGGCCCTTCACCTCATTGTTCCCTCTTGAAATGCAGAGGATGCTGCAGCCTGGCAGCATTTTCATAGCACACACCAGGAGTGAGTGATCAGGGCTGCTCCTTCCCCACCCACCCATTTCTTTTTATACTCTCAGTGGAAAAACAAGCGATTACTGCCTGTGTTGGGACTCTTCAATATCAGACTCCAGGTACACATGAGTCACTGCAGGGAGCCTGTAGTTTATCCCATGTCAACTGGGATATTCATCTGGCTTACAGAGCTAACACTGGTTCAGTTGGAGTCTGTACTTGTCAGCCTGGGCTCATTTGAGACTATACCCAGCTCTCACTGACCTGCTCCAATCCAAGACGTGCCAGAGTCTCTATTTTCCATCTAGCACCAGTACCAGGGCAGCCTTGCCTTACACAGGGCATTCCAAGCTTGTGTAAGTGTCTTGTACACCTAGCCTATGGCAGCATCTATTCAGCACCAAGTGTACTGTCTCCATGCCAACTGCAGCAGAGTCTTCCCTGTTGGTTAAGCAGCAAAGGTTAAGGCCCTGCCTGTTCTGTTTAGTACTCTGGATGCACTGGAGACATCACCCAGTCCCCTGTGTCCTCCCTGGGGCTGCAGAAATTTCCTTGTGTTAGTTTTGCAGATTTGTTTGTCCACTGAGCATCCCGAGTGAACAGGAACCTCCACATGATGTCAGGAACCTGTCCCATGAACACGGGAATATACATCAAGTAACCAGTGTCAGTCCCCAACCAGCAGGAACCCATGACAAAAGCCTCAAAAACCAAGGTCCCCAGGGACTTGCAGGAATATTCTGGAGTTATAAGCAGCAATAAATCAGCCTCTCCAAGATTTTGAATTCAGGCACTGGAAAATAACAATGTGGGGAATAAGGAGGGCAGTAGATCCCTGGGGCCCAGGAAGGATTTGAAGGGAAATTTGGAGCCAACAAAGAAATCGAAGAGTCAGACCACAACACAGAAAAAGGAAGGGGCAATCTGCACTTTCTCCCCAGCTCCTGGCTTGTGGCAAAAGAAAGATCAAATCTACAGAGACACAGTGAAAGTGAACAGCTCCAGAAGCCTTCAGGGAGAAGTCACCAGTGGGAGCAGTGAGTACCATGCACTACAACAGCTGGTGAGTGACTACAGTTCAAGTGTTTGCTCCTGGAGAGGGTTCCTGGTCAGATGCCATTTTAGAGAGGAGCCAACGAGCCTGTGACTCAGCAGCTATGTGTTGACTTCATCTCAGGGCTTCCAGTGTTAAACTGCCACAGTGACTGGGTGAGGGACATCCATGGGAGACATCCATGGTCAGGTAGCTGTGGTCAGGCTGGCAAAAGACACCCATAATATTATGATCTGACTAACTCAGGTCTAATTTCCATGACCAAAGGGCAGGCTTAGCCTGAATTTCTGTGTATTTGAAAGTCCCAAACCAGCACACTGCCCTAATCCTACTTCCAGCTTTCTGGGGCTGTCTAATACATATCTTGGATTTGATCACCTCCTTTGTCTACCAGGAAGAACAGAGTCAAGCCTTCAATTGGACAGTGCCACAAAACTATAGACTGTATAAGATAACCACAGGCTGGAAATGACAGAGAAATTTCCTTTTTATTTTCTTTGTTATTGGTCTTTTAAAATTTTTGTTCATTTTTTTTTGGATTGTTTATTTTCTTTGTAAATGTAAATGTTGTATTTTTTTTTTGTTCTTGTTTTTTTCTTTGCTTCCCTTATATCTTCTTCATTAGTTTCTTGAGACATAGATAATCTTCCTTTGTCCTTATAATCTTTCTTCTTTCATTTCTCTATTCCTTCCTTTTCTCTCTTTTAAATTTTATCCCCATAGAGTAAAATTGTTCTACTGAGGGAATATTTAGTGTACATAATTTTCTGATTTGTCTTAAATTTGGTTATATAGCTATAAGTTTTGTACCTAGGGTTAAATGTGGCAAATTATTAGTTATCACAATCTGTCACTTTCCAGCCTGTGTTTGATGCTATTGTTATTACTGATTGTACTACTTTAGCTAAGGTGACATAGTTGTTGTGATCAATTGATCTTCCTTGTATGATAATATCTTCCAAATCTCAGAGAGGCTGATTTATTGCTGCTATTGCCTGGGGTCATAAACAGTGCTACAGCCCAATATCAAAGGACTGCATGCTAGGCCAAACAGACTGCAACGTTTCATTCCTAATAAACAGACAAGGTAGGATACTGGGATGGACTCAAAGGCCAAAAGCTAGCTATGCCTAGAAGACATGTCTGAAAAGTAGTCATTTCCTTAAGAGGTCTCACTACTAGCGATAAAGCTACCTATCATAAGCAAATTACAAGCATCAATGCAGAAAACAAATAACAAGAAAAAGTAGAAAATGAGAAAACATGGAAGCAAGATGCAGTCCAGCTTCCCCAACTCATCCAAGGCAAATCCAGGGGGTGTTGAGGTGGAAGAAAGCAAAAATTACCCAGCTGAAGTTTCTGAAAAGGCCATAGGAGAAGTAACAAAAGAGATGAATGAGTTACTTGACAAATCCAAAACAGAAATAATTACACAGATAATTAAAGAGATGATGACCATAATGAAGGAAATGGTTTGTGAAACTAGAGTAGATAGAGATTAAAAAAAAATAGAAGAGCTTGGAAAAGATGGAAACCATGAATACCCAACATAGGAAAGAACAAGATAACATAAAACAGATTCAAACAGATATCCAGATTAAAAATTCTTTTGAGAGTATATTCAACAGACTCAACTAATGTGAGAATAGAATAGCAGATCTAGAAGATAGTGTTATGGCTAGTGGTCATCAAATGAAAGACTTTTTTTTTGTCTTTTTGAGACAGGGTTTCATTATGCAGTTCAAGCTGGCTTTGAACTCACTTTGTAGCCTAGGTGGACCTTGAACTTACAGTGATCCTCCTGCCTCACCCTCCTAAGAGCTGGGATTACAGACGTGCACCACCATGCCTGGCCTGATATTTCCTAAAGATACCAAGGGATCATGAAAAAAAATTAATCTAACACTGCTAGACAATGCAAAGAAGAATATAAGGTTAATTGGAATCAATGAAAAATCAGAAGATAGCACAAAGGACATAAGAAAACCTCTTCACAGAGGTAATAGCAGAAGACTTCAAAAACATGAAAAAAGAATTTGATATACAGTAAGTGAGACATATAGAGCTCTAATTAGCCTTGATCAGAAAAAAAAACAACCTAAAAGGCATGTAATAATCAAGAGTCTGGAAATTGAATGCAAGAACAGAATATTAAACACTGTTAGAGGTAAGAAACAAATCACATATAAAGGAAAACCCATCAGAATCACAACAGACTTCTCAACAAAAACACTTAAGTTAAACAGAGCTTGGGGTGAAGTCTTTCAAATATTAAGAGATCCAAAAGTAACAATAGACATTGTGAAAGGTAAAGAAACTATGCAAAAGGAAAAAGCAATTGGGATGAAGGAAAAAGCAATTGGGATGAAGGAAAATAGAAAAGAAGAAAGGGAATGTCTATTTATCTATCTATCTATCTATCTATCTATCTATCATCTATCTAATGTAAGATAACTGATTGTACTACTAATTTCTGTTAGTTCACTGAAAGGAACAGTTAGTGCTTATGTTTGATCAATTTTGCATGCCTATGTCTGGTAACCTGAGCAACTACTTTAAAGATAACAATATGCAATATAATAACCATTGTTAATTTCCTATCATCTTGTTTTGAAATCTTGCATCATTTTTATTGTTTTTTTATTCTTTCTAAAATAAAATGAAAAAGAAAACAAACACTAGCCTAGATTGATGTAATCTGCAAAGTTATCTTTCAAAATTTTTGGAGAAATAAGATATTTCCATGATAAAGAACATCTCAAGAAATTTATGACCACCAAGCCAGCACTCCAAAAATTCTGAAGAGTTAACATTAAGGTTATTCTAGAAAAAGGATATTCTACAAGGATAGTCTAGAATATTCTAGAAGAAGACAACAAAAAATTCCAAAATTCCTGATGAAATAATATACCAGGAAAGGCAAGCAATTAGAAGGGAAAGAAAGGAACCAACAGTAGGAAAATAATATAATGACAAGGATAAGGCAATATCTATCAGTTATAATCATCAATGTGGATGGTCTCAATTCACAAACTAAAAGAAACAGATTGGCAGAATGGATCAAGAAATAAGATCCAACAATATGCTGCATATAAGAAGCACACTTAATTCAAAAAGAAACTTATGACCTAAAAGTTAATAGATGGAAACTAATACTCCATGCCACAGAAACCCAGAAAAAAATCAGGAGTAGCTATTCTGTTTGTACAGAAAGTGGATTTTAAGCCAAGACTGATGAGAAGAGACAAAGAAGGTCACTACATACTTGTTCAGGGAACAATCCAAGAGGAAGAGATGACACTCAAATGTATATGCTCTGAATTCTGGTATGTCCAACTATAGAAAACAAACACTACTAGATATAGACAATTAGATAAGCACTGATATAATTGTAATGGGGGATCTCAACATTCCACTGTCACTAATAAGCTGGTCAACTAGACAAAAAAATTAACAAAGGAATACCAGAGCTGAATCAAACCTTTGAACAGGTGGATGTAATATGTATTTGGAGTGCTACACTCCCAAACAACAGAATACACATTCTTTTCAGCAGCACATGGGACATTCTCCTAAATAGACCACATATGAGCTCATAGGACATGCTTAAGGAAATGCAAAGGAATTGAAATTTTCCACGCATAGTATCAGATGATAGTGTAATGAAATTGGAAATCAATAGCAGATGAAACCACAAAATCTGCATAAACACATGGAATAACACCCTCCTGAACAACCAATGTGTCACAGATGAAATTAAAGAAGAAATTAGATAGTTTCTACAATTAAATGATAATGCCAAAACAACATACCAGAACATATGGGACACAATGAAAGCAGTCCTACAAGGGAAATTTATAGTGATGAATTCACACACCAGACAAACAGAGCAAGTTCAAATAAATAACTTAATATTGAAACTCAAGGTTCTAGTAAAAAGAAGAACAAGTTAAACCCCAAGCTCAGAAAAGGAGGGAAATTATAAAGATTGGAGCAGAAATTAATGCAATTGAGGCTAAGAAAACAATATAAAGCATCAATTGAAAAGTGGGTTCTTTGAAAGATTAAATATAATAGACAAACCCTTAGACAATCTTATCAAAACAAGGAATGGAAAGACCCAAATCCATGTAATTAGGCATGAAAAGGGGG
Organism: Chinchilla lanigera; assembly: GCF_000276665.1. Classification (NCBI taxonomy): domain Eukaryota; kingdom Metazoa; phylum Chordata; class Mammalia; order Rodentia; family Chinchillidae; genus Chinchilla; species Chinchilla lanigera. Next base: position 5,175,736 of record NW_004955507.1, on the reverse strand, counting down.
AAATCAGAAATTATAGAGATCATCAGTACCTTGTGCTCAAATAAGATGGAAAATTCAGAAGAAATAGGCAGATTTCTATGTACATACGAATTACCAAAGCTTAATCAAAAACCTTAAAAATTCAAAACAGTCCTTTATCAGTCAAGGAAACTGAAGAACTAATATAAATAACTACCAACAAAAAAAGTCCAAGTCCTGATGGATTTATGGCTGAATTTTTTAAGAACTTTAAAGAAATCTAATTGTACTACTCCTCAAAATCTTTAATAACATTGAAAGGGAAGAAATACTCTCAAAGTCATTTCTTGAAGCAAGCATTACCCTGATATAAAAGCCAGAGAAGGACACAACCAAACAGAACTACAGGTCAATCTCCCTAATGAACATACATGCAAAAATCCTCAATAAGATATTGGCAAAGAGAATGGAGCAAATCTTGAAAAAGATTACATACCTTGACCAAGTAGGATTCATCCCAGGGATACAGGGATGTTTCAACATAAGCAAATCAATAAATATAATACACCACATTAACAGAACCAAGGACAAAAACCACATGATCATTTCAATAGACTGAGGAAAAGCATTTGACAAAGTCCAATACCTATTCATGGTAAAAAAAAAAACTACAGAAAGTTGGAATAGAAGGTCTTTATCTCAATTTGGTAAAAGTCATCTATGACAAACTATCACAGACCTCAAACTAAATGGTCAAAAACTGAAAGCTTTCATTCTAAAATGAGCAACATAAGGATGCCCACTATCAATACTTCATTTGATATAGTTCTCAAAACATTAGCCAGGGAAATTAGATAAGAGAAAGAAATAAAAAGAATATGGATAGGGGAAGAAGAATTTAAATTATGATTATTTGCTGATCACGTGTTACTCTACATAGAAGACCTCAAAAACTCCGCCAAAAGTTCCTAGATTTAATATCTAAATTTGATAACATAGCAGGATACAAAGTCAACACACAAAACAATAGCACCCTTGTACATGAATAAAAAATTCACTGAGAGTGAAATTAGGGAAACATTTTTCTTTTTTTTTTTTTTAATTTTAGAAATAAAAGGAGGAAAATACTAACAGACCGACAACATTTTACAAAATAGCAAAGGATCAGTACAGACATTACAGAGTTACAAACAGAGTGGTAGGGAATTAACAATGCTTCTTGTATTACATATTGATATCTTCAATGTAGTTTCTCATGAAAACACATGTAGACATACAAAGCTAATCAACCAATGCCTCACTGACAGTTTCTTTCAGCAAGGAAGTACAAGACAGTAGAAAAGCCGTGTTAACTATCCTGCATATACATATATACAAACTTTCTCCTTCCTAGGGAAACATCTTTCACAATAGTATCAAGAAAAATGAAATGCTCAGGAGCCAATCTAATGAAGGAAGTGAAAGATCTTTACTTTGAATACTACAGTGCTTTGAAAAAGGTGATCAAAGAGATATCAGAAAATGGAAAGAGATCCCCTATTCTTGGAGAGGCAGAGCCAATATAGTGAAAATGGCTGTACTTCCAAAACTGTTATAGATTTAATGCAATTACAATGGAACTACTAACAGCATACCTCATAGAACCAGAGAAAACATTCCTAAAATTCATCTGGAACCAGAGGAGATATGGAATAGAAAAAGCAATTTCGGGCAACAAAAGGAAGTAGCCATCACAAGCCCTGATTTGAAGTTATAGTACAAAGATACAGTGAGAAATAATGTGGCACTAGCAAAAACCAAAACAAACAAACCAAATGAAACCCAAGGATCAGTAGAACAGAACAGAACATGCAGAAACAACTCTAGGCACACTCAGCTACCCAACCCAAAGGGGCAAACACCTTTAACTGGAAGAAAAACATCCTCTTTAACAAATTGTGCTGGGAAAGTGTCAAAGATTAAATCTGGACCCAAGTCTCTCCCCATGCACGAAACTTAAATCAAAATGGATCAAAGTTCTAAATATTAAAATAGAAACAATCTGCCAGATGATAGAATAGGTAAAACTCTTGAAGATGTAGGTGTAGGCAAAGACTTTATGAACAAAATCCTGATCACACAGGAAATATTATGAAGAATCAATAATGGAGAACTCATCAAATTAAAAAGCTTTTGCATAGGAAAAGAAACCACCAACAGAGTGAAGAGATAACCTACAGAATGGAAAAATTTTTTTTTAGCAGCTACTTCTTAGACAAAGAACTAACATCTAGAATATATAAAGAATTCAGTACCCCAGATTTAAAGACCCTATCAGAAATGGGCATCTGAAATGAATAGACACTTCTCAGATGAAGAAATACAGGTAACAGATAAATATATAAAAAATGTTGAACATCATAGGTCATTTGAGAAATGCAAATTAAAACAACATTGAGTTTCCATCTCATTCCAGAATGAATGATTACATGAAGAAATCAGTCAATAAACAGTGCTTGCGGAGGGAAAAGGAAGTCTTCTCTATTGTTGTTGGGAGTGCAAATTGCTATAACCATATGAAAATCAGTATGGAGGTTCCTCCAAAAACTGAAACTAGAAGTTTTTCTTGCCCCGGCTGTGCCCCTTTTAGATATCTTGAAACAGTTAAAAGCATTATACCACAGTGATATATGCATACCCATATTTATAGTAGCACAATGTATAATGGCTAAATCTTGGAAACAGTCCATATGCCCATCAATTAATGAATTGATACAATGTGTGTTTCATATACATTGAAGTACTACTGTGCCATAAAGAAGGATAAACATGAAGTATTTTTATATAAATTGTTGCACCCTGGGACCATAGTTTTATGTGAAATAAATCAGACACACAAGTTTAAATAAATATCACATTCTTTTATGTGAGAAATTGAAAGGGCAAATAAAGAGCAAAATGTATGACACTTGAAAGTAGGGAGAACATGGCCAAATGGGAAGGGGAGTGAGGGAGGTGGGAGGAGAAAGGAAAGGAAGGGAAAAGCAATTAAAAAAAAGAATGGAAGGAAAAAGTAGAAATAAATCTCTTTGAAGTGGGGATGGGCAAAAGAAGAGTTGAAGGGAATGGGAAAAAAGACAAGATATATTATGGACATGTATGATGTTCCTATGGTGAATGTGATCATTATGTATGGTAAACATGTACCATTAAAATATAAAACAAAACAAAATAAAACAACAAAAAGCCAAAATAAATTTGTGGTTTCCCTGGGAGGTAGATTCTATTATTATTTCTGCTTTATAACACAGGAAATTGAGGGTCAAAGAGGTTAAAATCTGACTTATTCTTATATAGATAATAAGTAGCAGACCAGGATATTATTATTTCCCTCCCACCCTTAGTGAGTAGTTTGAGTCTAGCACTTAATTCCTAATGCCTCCTTCAGGTTACTTTTTTAAAACAGTGAACAATAAGCATAAATGATGAAGAGAGAACACAATCCTCATAGACCTTCTGGGCCCTGGCATTTGACAGTGACGTTGAGTAACATCTAACTGAGATTGTGTATCTGTAGGTGTCTCAAAGGGACTGGGTTTTCCTTTTACCAAAAACTCAACAAAATAGGGTGATTCTCTTTGGTCTTGGACTTCATGATATTGGGAGGCAGGGGAATGAGATTTTCAAGTTTTCCACAGCATTACCACTTTTCTAGAAGTAGTCCATCAGAGATTGCTTACGGAGGAATTCATTACTAGTGATTGCTTCCAAGAATTTTTTCTTTCATTTTACACTTTTTCTTTCATTTTACTGAAATGTAAAAACTGAAACATTTTACCAGGGTTTTCTCTCTTATCTACTTTCTAGACTTTTCTTAGAAGTCTCATTGTTTTTTTAAGATAGAAAATTATTTTGATACCCCATCTTTTACCTAAAGGAATTGTCCTTTTGGTTAGTTCAAGGAAGGAAGGAAACCTTTTTGATGGAATGCCTACTTTCTTCCCTGCCTGTTTAACTGCCTTTTGTATTTCTCTCTTTGTTTTAAGTATTGCTGTCCAGTCCAAGGCTTTTTCTAACATGATAATCTCCTAAATGGAGTTGGTGACACTATCATTAATAGGAATTTCTTGACCCTCTACACTCTGTGAGATGATTTATACATTTAGCTTTAATTAAGAAATAAAAATTCCATATATTTTTCAGTTTTTGTTTTTTATTAGCACATATTTGCATTATATAATGATTACAAGTTGCCTGTCTTTATGGCAGAGTAATACTTCCTTATGTATAAATACCACATTTTTAAATTCTTTCATCTTTTGATGGACATATAGGCCATTTCCAAGATTTAGGTATTATAACTTGTGCTTCTACAGAAATGGGTATGGCTATACCAGTGTAACTCTTTTGGGAATATGCTAGAAGGGGAATAGACAAGTGAAGTGGAATTTCTTTTTAGTTTTTTGAGAAATCTTTATACTGATTTCCATAGTGATTATACTGGTTTACATTCCCTTCCAACCATCTTCTCTCCCACCTCTAGATCTCCTTCCCCTATTTTCATTATTATTATTACTATTCTTATTTCTTTTTTGTTTATATTTGCAGCATATAATGATTACTTTCATTGTGGGTAGTTGGAATATGTATGTGACATATCTTAAATCTTTTTATGTCTCCTTTCTTCACCCTCACACTCTTCAACTTGGGTCTCTTGGTCTCCTTCGCATTTGCAAAAGATCTATTTCCCTGCTTCTTCTTATCAACATTTTATTTTGCTCTTTACTTTATTTGTACTTTGGATTTTTCATATGAGAGGTACCATACAGTAATTAAGCTTGTGTAATTACCATATAGTAAGTAAGCTTTATTTCACTTAAAATTATGTTTTCAAGATGCATCCATTTTCCTGGATACTTTCCTAAAAAGTAGCATTTCATTATGAATAGATAATATTCAATAGATAATATTTTTTTTATTCATTTGTCTGCTGATGGACATTTAGGCTACTCCCAAAGTTAGTTCTTATGAATTGTGATGCTATAAGCATTGATATGCATGTTTCGTTCTAATAGCATGTATGTAACTGTTTGGGAAGATACTTAGAAAGAGACTATCTGGGTTAAAGGTAATGTCTAATGTCATGTTTTTGAGCGATCTTCATACTTATTTTCACAGTGGTTGTACTTGTTTACATTTTCACCAGCAATATAAAGGTCCTCCTATACTTATTTCATCAACGTTTTTATCATGCATGGGTGTTGGATTTTGTCAGAATGTTTTTCTTCATTTGTTGATGTTGTCATGTAGGTTTTGTTCCTGCCTTTGTTTGTGTGGTCTATTATATTTATTGATTTGTGTATGTTGAACCATCCCAGCAGCCCTGGGATGAAACCTTTTTAGTCGTGATGGATGACCTCTTTGATGGTTTGTTACATTCAATTTCCAGAGCCTTCTATGGAATTTTGCACCTTTGTTGTTAAGATTGTCCTTAGTTTTTTTTTTTTTTTTTTTCTTCTTGGGTGTTTCTGTGGGTTTTGGGATCAGAGTGATGCCGTCTTCCAGAAAAGAGTTTGGCAACATTCCTTCTTTTTCAGTTACATTAAAGAGTTTGAGGGTACAGGTATTATAACCAACTTAAAGATCTTTTGGAATCCAGTAGTGGGCTTTAAAAATGGGTATTTTTTTTTATTATTGCCTCAATTTCATTGCTTGTCATTGGATTGTTCAGAAATTTTATGTGTTCCTGTGTTGGTTTTTGTAATTTGTATGAGTCTAGGAATATTTTTTCCAGATTTTCCTGCTCATTGGAGTACAATTACTATTTTCTGGATTTCGACAGTATCTTTTTTGATTTTTGCCTTTTTTATTTATAGTTTCACTGATGTCAGTCTTTTCTTTCTTATTTTTGCAGCAGGGTAAGTCTGGCTGTGGTCTTACCTTTTGTTTATTCCTTCAAAGAACCAGCTCTTTGATTCATTGATTCTTTTTATTATTTTGATAATATCAATTTCATTAATTTCTACCTTGTCTTCATTATTTCCCTTTCCATACTAGGTTTAGGTTTCAATTGTCATTTTTTGAGTGTCTTGAATTTTATTATTAGGTTATTAATTTGAGTTCAATTTGTTTTCCTAATGTGAGCATTACTTATATATGTATTATATACAACATGATGTTTCAAAATATGCATACCTTGTGGAATGGCTGAATTGAACTAATTAATATATGTGTTACCTTGTATATATTTTTTTGTGAACACTTTCATTAATTTTAAAGAATTAATAGACTTTTGGAGCTAAGGTAGTATGTTAGAATCAAACAGCACTTCCTATATCTCTGCAGCTTGGAATTGTACAGCTAGAGAATAGCTACCCAAGGTTGTTTGGAAACCAGTAGGAAAATGTTTTTATTGAGAGATGAAGGTGAATTGGGATTTGGGATTAGACTGTGGAGGCCAACCTGAGAATTAACTTCAGAGTTGAATTAAGGAGTCTGGATTCATCCTTTAAAACAAGGAAGTCAAGGAAAAATTGTAACATTTTAGAAAGATTCATCTCATGGCCACTTATAGGACAGAATGGAACAGTAATGTATATGCTTACTATGGAGCAACTAAGGACTGCTGAGGGACCAAGGAGGCGCTAGCGAGATAGGAGTGGATTACGTTAGTCAATCAGCAGTAGAAAGAAAAGGGATAATTAAGGAGTCACTACAAAGGAAGAATTGACAGGATATTCTGAACAAGATAAGGAGACATTTGTGTTTTTTTCTTTTCTTGAGAATTTACTGTGATCAAACAGTACTTGCAAACTGAAGGATTTGTTAGCATGAGCATGAGTCAAACATTGCTTAAACAAGTCAAACAAGTCAGCCAGTGTAGCACGGGATTTTGGCACTTGGAAACAGCCCCCACATCTTCCTCCTCCTCCTCCTCCTTTCTTCTGACAGGGTCTTGCTTGTTCAGGTTTGCCTTGAACTCACTCTCTAGTCCAAGCTGACTTTGAACTTGTGGTAATCTTCCTGCCTCAGCCTCCCAAGTGCTGGGGTTATGGGCATGTGCCATTGTGCCTGGCTCTCTCCTCCTCTTTTTTAAACCCTCTTCCAGAAGGCAAACTACAACCAAGTTGATAGTTGAGAATGGTTAAAAATATTTTCCAAATATTGGGACTTTTGTATTTATAGCTTCCCTTTATAATAATATAGGACACGTCAGCATGACAGATAGTATTTATTTAGTTAACATGTAGAAGAAATGTTTTTTATATCTAATACTGTACATCTTAACCTGCCCTGTACAATTTTATGTTTTTGGTTGTAAATGGGGCCTGGGTAAGTGAATGAATGGCCTAATTAGTTCTCATCATTGTTCTCATAATCTATTTTTATTATTAATTACATTTATTAAACACTTGATGTGAGGCAGGGATTGTGCTCATGTTATAACTACTATTTTATTTAATTTTCATAACCACTTTATTATGTGGATAGTACTTTTATTATTGTACGTATGAGAAAGCTCAGGTTCAGAGATGTTCAATAACTTGCTCAAGGTCATATAGCTAGTTAATAGCAGAGATAGTACAGGAACTCAGATTTCATCAAACCCAAAGCTCTATTATATCTGATGAAACACTTCCAAACATAGGTTTTAGAGTTAACAATTAACAGCATATTATTATAACTGCTACAGATAAATCTGGTAATGGAGACAGAGTAATTTAGAAAATACTTCACAGAAGGTTTCCATGTGCCTATTATTTTTCTACATATTGAATATATTTTGGTAAGTCAATAGCAGTAGAAGTAACTGCCAAGGTAGGCATTATTGTGGTAAAGAGCATAACAGAAAATTTGCCATCCTAGAACCAATAAATAAATTTGATAAAGTTGGGTCTAAAATCGGTGTAAAAAATCAGTTGTGTTTTTATACAATTAAAATGAACTATCTAAAATGGAAATGGAAATTAAGAAAACAATCCCAGTAACGTCAAACAAAATGAAATACTTAAGAATAAACTTAATTAGGGAGGTGAAATACTGGTACACTGGAAACTATGAAATATTGATGAAAGAAATTGAAGAGACACAACCAAATTGAAAGCTATATTGGAAGACTTCATATTGCTAAAATGTCCATACTACCTAAAGAGATCTAAAGAGTCATTTCTATTCCTAGCAAAGTCCAGATGGCAGTTTGTAACAGTAGAAATGGAAAAAATAATCCTAAAATTCATTTGAAATCACAAAAGATTTGAACAGGCAAAATAACCTTTAGCAAAAATAACAAAATTGGAGGCATCATAAGTCCTCATTTCAAAATATATTACAAAGTTGCAGTAATAGTAAGATGTTAATAGTTAATAATAAGTTAATAGTTATTGTAATTAATACTTAACAAATAGTTAATAGGAAGATGGAATAGTTAAGATGTGGAAACAACCTCAGTATCTACTGAAGGATGAAAGGATAAAGAAAATGTAGTCATAGAACTGTGGCCTCTTTGTTAGCTATTGTTAAATAACCATGAGTGTTTCTAGCAATAGTGACTCAATTTATAATCTAAAGAATACCTCATGTTTTAGTAGCACTAACAGGATATGGATGGATGATTCTGCCAAAGGATATATCTGATTCTTCCAAGTTCACATTTCAATGTGTACAATGAAGTTCTCTATATATGGAGGTACACAGTGTATTCAGTATCATATAAATGACGGGCATTCTAAAGCCTCTTGTCTGTGACCGTATGAACCCATACAAATGTACCATTATGTCAAATTTGCCAATAATTCTATATTCTGAAATTATTAGTTGGTAAAACTGTCCTGTTTTGAAAGGGAGGAAAATAATAAGGTATTGAGGAAATTCATTAAATTAGTTCTGAATAAAATTAATAATAATAGTAAAAAAGTTCCAGCAATACCAATAAAATACTAAGGGTCAGGAAAATGTGTTTAAAGTAGCCATTTAAAAAAATAAATGAAACTTTACCTAGGTGCAATAGTATGTGCTTGTAATCCTACCTACCAGAGAGACTGAGACATGAAGATCTCTGATCCCAAGAGTTTGAGGCCAGCCTAGACACCACAGTATATATAAACAGAGTTCCCCCACCCCAGATGTATATATACTTCAGGAAAAGAAAAATTTGCATAAATATTTTAATACTAAATTTATTAAGACATCATGAGATCAATACAAGTTATCTTTGGCCTCTACAATTACAAGTAGTAATCAAAGTGGTAGCCATTAGCTTCCAGACATTTATTAGTATAGCTAGTTGCTGCTTGGGTTATCTTGGTCATTGAGATTGCTGCACATGCATTTTCAATTTTTTCTCTTAAGCCTGGCAATGTAGTGGGTTTTCTGACAGATATGATATCCTCTAGGGCCCCCCACAGAAGGATAACACTATCTGTTGTAAAAACATCATATTATTTATCTTTTCCTCTTTTGTGTATATATTTTTTGGTGGAATATATATATCAGATATATACATATTATATACCCTCATTTCAAAATCTATTACAAAGTTGCAGTACTAGTACACTGTCAATAATTAATGACAATTTAATAGTTATTATAGTTAATAGTAAGATGTTAATAGTTAAGATGTTCAAACAACCTCAGTATCTCAGGATAAAGAAAATATGGTCATAGATCTGTGGCCTCTTTGTTAGCTATTGTAGTAACTATATATATATATATACACATATATATATATTTGCCTACATGCTCATTTGTATGATAATCACACAAATCAAAAATAACTACTCTAAAGAGCTTAGAAAGGTACTGAATATCCTACAGAATAAAAACCCATGTAACTACATGAAAATATATCTACCTACTAATTATAAAATAATGCCAGATTAAATTATGAGATACACAAGATAGCTAAGATAGTTGTACTACAGATTTCTATTACTTTAGTGAAAGGAACAGTTAATGTTTAATTGTTTAATCAATCACATATGCCTATATTTATCTGAGTAACCACTTTGAACATATTGATATGTAACACAGCCACCATTGTTAATTTCCTATCACCTTGTCTGAAAATATGTATTGCTTGTATTGTTTTGTGCTATTTTGTAAATGTCTGTGTGTCTAGTATTTCTTTCTTTTATCTTTAAAATAAAAATATACATAATAATACTTTGTACTTGAAAAAAATTATGAGATACACTTCTCTACTATCTTGTTATAGTTTATCTATTTATGGCCTTGTCATAGTCTCATGGTGTCCAGTGGTATTTTTTGTTTCTTGGCTTTGGAGTTGGCAATGTAAATGGCTTTGGTTCGCTGGATGCATAAGTAGGGTTTGAAAGAATGGGTTTGAGCTCTTGTGTCCTCTTGTCCATGAGAATGGTAGCCTTTGGGACAGTGAGGCCACAAGACTCCGAGGCAGGCCTGCATGCAAGTCCTAGCCCTATCTGAACCAGTTGAAACCCAAATGGTTTTCGGACACAGAAGCAAGACATAGATGCATATTTTGTGTCACAAAGATTTTATTGTTTTTGTAACACAGCAAGAACTGACCCTGAGTCCTTATGCAATAAAGAAAATGTACAGCATAAAAGGAAATGTGGTATACAGACAGTAAAGTATTTTTGAGTCTTAAAAAGAAGGCGGTCTTATCATATATGGCAATATGGATAACCTGAAGCACATTATGCTAGGTGAAATAAATCAGTTGCAGAAAGACAGTGATGTTATAGATGTGAAGTATCTAAAATGGACTCATAAAAGCAGAGCATAGAATGGTGTTTGCCATGGTTTGGAGGGAGGCAGAATGGAGGACCTACTAATCAACAGGCATAAACTTGCAGTAATACCCTATGATTAAGTTCTAGAGATCTGCTATGTAACATCTAGCCTACTATAGCTAACAACACTGCATTGTATGTGTAAAATTTGTTAATAGGGTAGATCTCATGTTAAATGTTCTCACTATAATACCATAAATGATTTTCATCGCAATGATATTATAGAACCCTAAAGTTTATAATGTACGTATTAGGGTTTGAAAGTATTGTTCTCTGTGACTGTTTTTGACACTCTTAACTAAATTATAAGTGCTATTCATTCCATTTTAAAAATGAAAGCATCTTCCATGTTTTAAAAATGATGATGAACCCACAATAGATAGTTAATTCTTTTGATTAATAGATCTATAAATTATGAAGAGTAGGGACCTTCAAACTAAAGAATAGAAACATTTTTGAATACTTACTATGTACCACACATTGTGCTAAATGTTTAGTTTTATTTAAATATTTACAAAATCCTGAGTGAAAGTTATTACTTACCTTTATATCATAAGGTATCAGTTTCAGAAACATAACTGAGTTGTATGAAGTGACCTGATTAGTGAGATGAGAAAACAAATATTTGTTATTAATTTTGCTATTTTCTTACTACTCCAGAATAATATTTCTTTAACCATACTAAGTTATAGTTAGACAGAAAATTTACTTTTATCATTGTAACCATTTTAAATGTGCAGGTCAATAGTATTATGCCACGTAGTATTGTCTATGAATAGTATCTTTTTTACTTTTGTTATTTATGTTTTACATTAAAATTTCTATATTACACATATAATATTTTACTGTTTCCTAAATACTTTGCAATACAGTCATCTATCCCTATTCATGAAAGATTGGTTCAAGAACCAAAATCTGAAGACAGTTTACTCCCTTACAGAAAATGGTGTACTGTTTACATATAAATTATGCACATGTACCTTATCTCATCTCAAGATTACTTAAAATATGTAATACATTGTAAAAACTTCTCATTCTGGATTATTTAGGGAATAATGACAAGAAAAGTCTATACATGTTCAGTAAAGATGTATTTTTTGAATATTTTGCCAGTGTTTGGTTGAAACCATATATCGTTCAATCTTCAAAAGATTCTATGAAATATGGATTCCTATTCTGATTTCAATGAAAGAGAAACCCATTTAGAAATTAGCTGGTTTGTCCATGTTCACAAAACTATTAATTGGGTCAGATTAGAACTTGAGTTTAGACCTCCATCACTATGTTTAGTACTCTTCTTATTATAATCTATTAGTATGATATTCTTCCAAAAATTTGGAGAAGAGGCAGTTGGCCAATGCTGGTGATTTACAGATGAATAATACTATGCTTGACTTGAAGAGAGATATGTGCATTGGTGTTGAGTAGAACATCAATACTAACTTGGAAACAGGAGCATAGCCTTGTAGTAGAAGAAGACATACAGAACTAAATAACTCTCAGCCAGAATACCCATTTTTATCTCTCCTTGTACATTTGTAGGATATTGTACCTTTTATCTGGAATCAAAGGACATTAGCAGGGTTTTGTGTACCTGTGAATATCTGCTAAGCTGTATTAGAATTTATTTAAAATTTTACAATTTTATGTTTCATCTTAGATAATTTAATATTTATATGGATCTCCATTCAGGTTTATCTAGATGAAGATGGCTGCCATAGGATTTTAGTATCCACATTCATTGGTTGTTAGAATTGTGTTGATGTAAGTTATTCTACTTTAATTGTTTCATGTTTTGTGGGGAAAGAGTAGGGAGGGACAGGCTTAATGTACAAACAGTATGAATACATTTGACCACATGAAGACAGAAACTTATCATAAGAGGGTTCTAGGAACAAAGTGTATAAATAGTTTAAATAAAGAAAAGTGGTAGAAGAATTGAGTGATTCATAAGGCCCAGTCAGATTTAAGATTATGATCATAATGATGGATGATATGATTATGATGAAGTTAATATTTATTACATTCTGTCAGGTACTATTCTGTGTATTTTATAGATAGTACAGCATTACATTATGATATAGTTATATTAACTAAGCATATTTTTTCATTTCCTCTATGAGGAAACAAGTGTAACCTGTGTCACAAAGTGTTAGTCATAGGTGCTCTGCCTGCAGCCACCATCATAGGATGCTTCTGACCTCCTGGGAATGACAAGTCCACTCCATGGGCTGCTGGGACAGGCTAGACTTGGTGCCATGTCTGCTGCTGCCATTGTTGGATGACTCTGACTTTCCAGAAAAGCCGGGTGAGCTCCATGGGCTGCTGCAAGAGGCCAGACTTGGTGCCTCTCATCCCACTGCCATTGTGGGACATGTCTGACCTCCTGGGAAAGTAAAGTTGACTCCATGGGCTGTGGGGAGAGGCTACATGGTGCCCCACCTTCCACCACTATCTTGGAATGCATCTGACCTCCTGGGAAAGCCAGTTACCTGGGGGCTGCTGGGAGGGCTGGACTTGGTGCCCTGCCTCCCACCACCATCACAGGATGTGCCTGACCCCATGGAAAAGCCAGAAGGAGTCTGACCCCTGGGGAAAACAAGGACCTTCAGTGAGCTGCCTGGCAAGGGTGAGGCTTGGTGGTCTGGGTCCTGCATTAAAAGTGACAAGACAAAGGCTCAAAATGTAATCTCAGAACTCCACACCACCCAGAACAAGTTCAGGAAACATGGACATAGGAGAACTCAGAAGTCATGAACCTGAATCTTCTGAAATGATAGCAAGTGAAGTAAAGAAACAACTCCATCAGACCATAGAAGAAATCAGATCAGAAATAATCTCTCAGGTTAAAAAAGAAGAAATGACAAGAGTAATGAAAGAATTGCTCAGCACATCTAAAGAAGACATAGATAAAAAAATAGAGGAGCATATAAAAATGATGGAAACTTTGAATGATTAATATAGGAAAGAGAGTGCATGAAATAGAATCAAAGTGATATCTACAAAATTGAAAATTCCTTCAAAAGCTGGCAAAACCACTTGAATGAAGCTAAAGACAGACTTTCAGACCTTGAAGACAGCATTACAGCTAATGATCATGAAAGGAAAAATCACTTAAAAACAAGAAGGAACCAGGAAATAACAATTAAACAAAGAATAAATAAAATTGATAAAAATTAAACAGCTGCAAGATGAGGCAAAGAATACAATGTAAGACTAATAGGTATCAATAAAATAACAGGAGTCAACACACGCAAAAGCATGCTACTTTCTATGCCTAGAGGCGGAAAAAGTCCAAACTTTTTTGATAGTGTTTTTTTATTAGCAATCTTTTTTGAAGACACCCTCAAATTTAGTTTGTGTATTTATTTATGTTTATGCTTACATGAGGGTATTAATTATATTCCATACTAATATAACATATACACCAATTATAAAGTATAACAAGATTAAAATGTTTAAATACATGTTATGTCATTTTATCCTTATATCCCCTAGTATATATAAACCCATTTTGTAGACTAGTAATATAGAAATCAGTTGTTAGATTAAATTAGAAGATTGGGTTTTGTTCCTGTTTCCATTGCTTTGCCCAGTCTATTTCTTAATTCTAGGCCTCTATTTTTAAAACTTTAATTTCATAGGCTACTTTTTTCTGGTAAATAATTTAGGTAATCTTTGCTGTTTCTTAAAATGCAGTTATTTAGGGTTGTGGGGAATGGTTAATATGAATATTAGTTGTAGGATTTAGGGCATTTGGACATACTGCTCATTTCCATCACTCATATTTTATTTGTGATATATTAGCTTAGTAGGTTTTTCTCTTCTTTTTAGTAAGGGATGTTTTTATAATCTTGAATATCTATGGAATAGTCAAATATATTTGTGAAACACTGGTGTAAGCCAACATTTCTTTGAGGATCTTTTATATACTAATATGTAGTATAATTCTCCAAGAGTTACAAAATATGCTTCTTCAAGAGATTAGTGTTTCATAGAACATGTGTTGAGAAATCTTGGTTCTGAGAATTTTTTGGTCAAGTGGTATAAGTTAAGGACTTTGGCTTTAGAGTCAGGCAGACCTACATTTGAACTCTAGCTATGTGATCTGTGAAAAAGAAATGATAAATGGCTAACATTTATTATTTCATTTCACTCTCACAGATGTTCTGTAAAATAGATTCTCTCATTATCTTTATTTTGTAGATAAACTAACGAACAAGATGATATATAACTTCTCTAAGGTCACTTGGCTCATAAGTGTGAAATTTAAAAAAAAAACTAAGATAATCTGACTCTAGAACCTGTACTTTTAACTAGTACTTTATAACTGCCACATTGTGTTAGTATAGAATCACATCATATTGTATATAGGAAGTACAAAATAGTAGGTACTTAATAATAAGTAGGTAATACTACTACTACTAATAGTACGTATATAATAGTAGGTACTTAATTTATGATCATTAAGTTGTGTTTTTAGACAACTCGCTATATGCTGGCCTGTGACATGAATGACTGTATTGAACTGGAAAAATCCCACAGGGTTACAGGCAATAGGAAAATAGGCAATAGGCAATAGGAAAAATCCCTCCAGATGTGCCCATCTATTTGGGTTGCCTTGGCTGCACTGAATGAAGAATTTCCTTGGGTTGAATATAAAAATATATGATATAGTTAATGTATGCAAGTAACAAAACTTCCTTTTTTATATTCATTATTATAGCTTTAAAATCAAAGAGGACAAGTGTCCTGTGTGCAGATTGGACATGCCTGCTAGGGTAACAAGTCTACCCAGGAAAGTTCTTAGATGACTGCAGACACTCTTTCTGCTCCTGAAGGTGACCGGAGTGGCTCTTGGGCCCCCTGTAACAGTGGAGACAGCAAAGTCTGCCAGTTAAGTGGAGTGGTCAATTAATTTCAAAGGTTTACTTCTGTCTGGAAAAGACAGTACATCAGTTGACTGCTCACTTTAGAGCCACAGTCAGAGCCCATTCAGAAGATTGTGTTCTGCATAAACAAAAGTAAACAGGAAATAACAACAACAACAAGAAGAAATATTTGCTTGACATAGCTTAGATTATCTGTGCTATGCAGTCAAGTAAGTTCTTTCAGGACATTTATTTTGGTGCTTCCTAATTTAGTGTTAAGCTACTGTCTTCCTGTGGGTCTAATGTCATCTTTTGAGTAGATTGTTCTAGGCAGTCATCAAACTTGTGGCAGAGAGTACTTTATTCAAATTATCCCATAATGACAAAAACACTTATACTAGTTCATGGTTTTCAATGAGACCCTCTCCTCTCCACCCAAACTTGGTTGTTTTTTCCTCAGTTGTCTACTCTGACAGGTAGAAAATGAAAAAGGTAGATGTTTTGGTTTATTGGAGAAATGTGGGCTCTTTCATTTAAACTTGCTTTTATGTGTGCTTTGTTTTTTTGTCCTGTTGATATAAATATATGAAGACAGAAGCCAGTTAGCCTGTGACTAACATGAGGCACGCAGAAGCAGCCTCCTTGAATGATAAATAAGCTCAACTGCAGGAAGATATGTGGTCTGATATTCATTACTGAAAAACTTCCATTGGATGGACAGTTTGTCCTGATGAGTTAGTTAACTTTTAAGAGTTTTCTGTCCTCTTAGAAATATGCTCTTCCAGATTGGATAAAAGCATGTTTATTTTGAACATTCAGCAGTAATTTTGGGTCTGCCATCTCATAGCGTGGTTTGTTTTGGTGCCAGCTGCATGTAGCAGAAAAGTTAATTAGATGTCTCTTGTGGTGTTAAAAGGGGAAAAAGTCATGTGGGAGAAGAGAGAGAGAGGGAGAGAGAGAGAGAGAGAGAGAGAAGGGAGTGTGGAATTTCTACTTTTCCTCATGATTAAGAAGTCATGAGCACACAAACTAGTCTGTATGGATCTATTACGAACTCTGTAAGGTTGTTTTTTTCCCTAGGGAGAGCTTCTCATCTGTGCATGTGAATTCCCATTTTGATATTCTGAAAATATTTAGACAAATTATTTCACTAGTCCAAAACTCCTTTTCTATCCCAGACTGAGCCTATCTTTTAATTCCTATTTGAGTCCTGCTTTTACTCCCAGATGTTCTCTTCTTGCAATAATTTTGTCAAGCTGATTCTTGTATAAAGTTATAAAGCACTAGGAGAAAATACCCATGCTCTTTTCCAAAGTACTACTTGCTGCTGTTTTAAGTGTGTAGGAGGTCTCTAAATGAGATTTAGGTGAGAAATTACCTTGTGAGTGGATAGAACCTGCAAGAGCCTTTGCAAATGATTAAAAAGCATCCCCCTCCTCCACACTATTCCTTTTACTGGTCAAAATTACTTAGATAAAATTTGCCAATTTTAAAGCGTGGAATTTAGTGAGTTTTGACAAATATATTCATTTGGTAACCCTTACCCTAATATGGTGCATGATTGAGAAACATTTTTATTCCTCAGAAAATTTCTTCTTGCTCTTTCAGTTATTTCATTTGCAGAGAAATGCAAGTGAAATATAATAACTAATGATATTAAATTATGTGTTCATTTTTGATAGTAAATGAATACATGAAAAAATATTTATGAGGCTGGGTGTGGTGGCACACACCTGTGTGTATACACACACACACACACACACACACACCCAGATATATATACAGATATCTATCTATTGATAGATGATAGATAGATAGATAGATAGATAGATAGATAGATTTTCCTTGGTGAAATTACTGCTCATATCCCCTTCTTCATTTTTAAATTGGCTTGTTTATGTTATTATTGAGTTGAGATTTTTTAATGTATTCTAGACAAAAGTTCTTTGTTAGGTAGTTATAGTTTTGTAAAAATTTTCCATGCATTTGTTTTCTTTAATTTATTAATTTTTCATATATAACTTAAAAATACTTTTATTATTGCCTATTAATTTTATAAAGCACTGAATCTCAATGTCATATTTTTACATGCACATAATATATTCTGATTTTATATCCATCCCCAATACTAACCTCCCTTATAGTGCCTGTACCACTACATTTATGCTCTTTCTCTTGTCCAATAATAGTTTCTTTTCTTTCATGTTATTATTGTATTTTTGAAAAATTCCACATATTAGGGTTTGAATGTCTTTTTTTTTTTTTTGGTTTTTCTCCGGTACCGGGACCGAACTCACGACCTTGTGCTTGCCAGGCAGGCGCTTTTGCCGCTGAGCTAAATCCCCAACCCCTAAAAATTCCACATATTAGGGGAAACAAGTGGTACTCATCTTTTTGATTCTGGTTTATATTGTTTATCATAAATTTTTTTTGTCTTTTTGAGACAAGGTCTCACTACAGTTCAGGCTGGCCTCCAGCTCACATATGTAGCCCAGGCTGGCCTCAAACTCACAATGATCCTCTTGCCTCAGTCTCCCAAATGCTGGGATTACAGGTGTGTGCCACCACACCTGGCCTCATAAATATTTTTTCATGTATTTATTTTCCATTTGTATGTCTTCTGAGAAGTATCTATTCATTTCAGTTGCCCATTTTTTATTGAGTCTCATTTTAGGGGGTTCAATTTTTTGCATTCTTTATACATTGTAGATATTAGTCATGTGCCTGAGGAATAGCTGGCAATAAAATTTTTTTCCATTCTGTACATTGGAAAAAAAATTGCAATCTACATAATCAATGCATCTCCATTTCCATGCATTTTCCTTCAGATGACATGATTTTGCCTTTATTTACAGCTATTACTGCCCTTATTTACATACACACACACGCATACACCCATATACGTAAAATTTTATATATTATATATGTAATATATGTAATTTTCTTTCTTCCCAATCATCTGCTGATGTGCATCTAGATCATTTCATACCTTGCATATTGTGAATTATGCCACAATAGACATTAATGTGCAGATATCTCTGTTGTATGCAGATTATAATTCCTTGGTGTATATACCAAGGGTTACATGGTAGTTCCATTCTTAGTTATTTTTTCGAAATTCTATACTGATTTCCATACAGGTTATACCAGTTTACATTTCCATTAGTACCGACAGTTATAGAAGGGATCCTTATGCTTATGTATTGCTTTTTGTTGTGTCTATCATCTATCTATCTATCTATCTATCATCTATCATCTTTTATTAGTACCCATTTGCAATGCATAATATTCACATTCACCTAAGGGAGTAGGCACATTTACTTAACATATTTAGACTCTTTTTATTTGCTTTCTTCTTTTCTCCCTTCCCCTTCTCTTCATCTCTAGGTTTCCTTCTACCTTGCAAAAGATCTATTTCACTGTTTCTTATTGTCTTTTATTTTATTTTAAAAATATTTATACTTTGTGTTTTTCAGACAGGCAAACTAATGGGATATTTAAATTTTGTGTCTGATTTATTTCACCCAACATCATGATCTCAAGGTGCATCCATTTTTCTACAAATGATACAAATGTATACCTTATGACAGAATAGTGTTGCATTATGTAAAAATACCATATTTTCTTTATCTATTCATCTGCTGGTAGACACATAGGGCACTTCCAAGATTTAGTATTAAGAGTTATGCTGCTATAGCATACGTGAGTATGTATGTATGTATGACTGTAATATGATGTCTTTAACCCTTTGGGGAAGATTTCTAAAATAGAATAGTTGGTTTGAATGGAATTTCTAATTTAGCTTTTTATAGAATCTCCATACTGATTTCCAAAGAGGTTCTACCAGTTTACATTTCCATTAACAATGCAGAAGGGTGCTTTTCCCCTCACATTATTATCAGCATTTGTTATTATTTGATTTTTTGATGATAGCCATTCTTTTGGAGTAATATGGAATGTTAGTGTTGTTTTAATTTGCATTTCTGCAATGGCCAGAGACATTAAATATTCTTTTGTGTATTCATTGTCCATTTTTACATCTTCTGAGAAGTATCTATTCATTTCAATTATCCATTTTTTTTTTTTTTATTTTATTTTAAGGATAAAAGGAGGGAAACATTAACAGACATACAACATTTTACAACATATCACAAGCACAATACAGACAATACAGAGTTACAAACA
>NW_004955507.1:5027088-5149988 GCF_000276665.1 Chinchilla lanigera | reverse complement strand
ATTTTTTTATTGAGTCTCATTTTAGCGGGTTCAATTTTTGCATTCTTTGTATATTCTAGATGTTAGTTATGTACCTGAGAAGTAACTGGCAAGGAAATTTTTTTTTCCATTCTGTAGATTGTCTCTTCACTGTGTTGATTGTTTTCTTTGGTTTGCAGGAGCTTTTGAATTTGATAAAATCCTGTTTGTTGATTTTTAACGTTATTCCTTGTGCAATTGAGGTTATATTTAGAATGCCCTTAACTGCTTATCTTCAAGTTTTCCTATTTTATTGCCTAGCAGATTAAGTTTCTGTTTTGCTGTCCATGTCTTTGATTCATTTTGATACATGCTGATAGATATGTGTCTAGATTCAGTCTTCTGCCTTTATGTGACCAGTTTTCCCAGCACCTTTTGTTAAAGAGACTTTCTGTTAGTGCTCACATTTGACTCCTTCATCAAAGATCAGTTGCCTGAATGTGCTTGTGGTTGTTTCTGCATCCTCTATTCTGTTCCATTGATCCATATGTTGGTTTTTGTGTCAGTACCATGCTATTTTTGTTACAGTAGCTTTGTAGTGTAACTTGAAATACAGGATTGTAATTTTTCCAGCTCTGCTTTTATTGTCCAGAATTGCTATTTCTCTTCTGGATCTTTTCTCATTCTATACAAATTTTAGCATAGTTTTTTTTCCCTCTCATTCTGTGAGAAATGCTGTTTCCATTTTGATTGGGATTGTGTTAAATGTGTATATTCAGTTTTGATAGTATGGCCATCTTGGCTATATTGGTTCTGACTATCCAGGAAGAGGGGATATCTTTTCATTTTCTCATGTCCTCTTCAGTCTCCTTTTTTGGAGTACTGTAGTTTTTGTTGTAGAAGTCTTTCACATCTTTGGTTAACATTTAATTTTTCTTAATATATTATGAATGGTATTGTTTTCTGTTTTGGGGAGTTTATTGTTGGTTTACAGCAACACTACTGATTTTTGTGTATTGAATTTATATTCTGTTATATTATTCAATTTGAATATTATTTCCAGGAGTCGTTTGGTAGACTTTTTTTTTTTGGTCTTTTAATTATGTCAACTGTGGGGCTAGGGATTTAGCTCAGTGGCACAGCGCCTGCCTGGCAAGCATGAGGTCGTGAGCTTGATTCCCAGTACCAGAAAACAACAACAACAACAACAGAAAAAACAACAACAAAAAATCAACTGTGAATAATAGTAGTTTGAGTTCTTCTTTCTTGTACATATCCATTTTATTTCTTTTCTTGCCTGATTTTTCTTGCTGTTTCAAATACTGAATTGAACAAGAGTTGTAATAGTGGATGTTCTTGTCTTGTTTGTGACTTTAGAGGGAAAAATTTCAGCATTCCCATTTAATATGATGTTGGTCATAGGCTTGTTATTCATGGTTTTTATCAGACAATTATGTGATTTTTGATTTTGTTTCTATTTATATGATGTATTACATCTATTGATTTGCATATGTTGAACCATCCTTTCCCTCCTGGGCTTAAACCAACTTGGCCATGTTGTGTGATCTTTTGAGTGATTTGTTGCATTGTACTTGCAAATATCTCACTGAGGATTTTTGCAAATATGTCCATTAAAGAGATTGGTCTGTAGCTTTTTTTGTTGTTGTTGACATCTTATCTAATTTTGGAATCAAGGTAATGTCAGCTTCCAGAGTAAGTTTGGAAGAACTCCTTCTCTTTCAATTACATGAAAAAATTTGAGGAGTATTGGCATTAGATCATTTCCAAAGTTTTGTAGAATTTGTGGTGAACCTGTGGGTCCTGGGCTTTTCTTAGTTGTAGGTTTTTTTAAATTACTGAGTCAGTTTCATTGTTTGTTATGGGATTTTTAGGGTGTTTTATGTATTATTGGTTTAGTTTTGGTAATTCATCAAGGAATCTATTTCCTCTAGATTTTCTGATTAGTTGGAATATAAACTTTCTTAGTAGTTACTAACGGTTTTGTGGAATTGTTCAGTGTTTTCTGTGACTTCATCTTTTTTATTTCTAATTGCATTGATTTAGATCTTTTATTTCCTCTTTTGCTAAGTTTGGCATAGGATTTGTCTATTTTCTTTATTCGTTTGAAGAACCAGCTCTTTGATTCACTGGTTCCTAGTTTTTTTTTTAGTGTCAATTTAATAAAAAATTTATAATTTTCACTCCGATTTTTATGATTTCTTTCTTTGAGTTTGGGTTTGAACTATTCTTGTTTTTATAGGACTCTGAGGTGCATCATTAGGCATTTATTGCAGTTTGCCCTATTTTTCTGATCTGGGCATTTATAGCAATAAACTTCCCTCCTAGGACTGCTTTCACTGTGTCCATAGGTTCTGGTATGCTGTACTGGCACTATAATTTAATTGTATTGTTGAATTTCTTTTTTGATTCCTCCTGTGACACATTGAGTATTCAGGGGTTTGTTGTTTAATGTTCAAATGTTTGAAAAATTTCTGAGCTTTGTTTGTCACTGATTTCTAGTTTTAGCGTGTTATGAGCTGATAGCATAAAAGGGATAATTTTAGTTCTTTTGCATTTATTTAAGGAAGCATTATGGCCTAGTATGTCATCTGTTTTGAAGAAATTTCTGTGAACTGATAAGAATAATGTGTGTTGTATTTTTGGATGGAACATTCTCTAGATATCTATTAAGTCCATTTGTTCAAAGATGTGGTTAAGCTGATATTTCTTTAATGATTCTTTGTTTAGTTGATCTGTCTGTTTGTGTAAGTGACGTTGGCTTTATTTGTTAAAAAATATTGTCTACCACTTCAACCCATTCAGTTTATTTGTGTTGAACTCAGTCACTGTATTGTAAGGAGAGAGTTTCTACTGTTATAACAGCATCCACAGATCCAACTATACATTAGTTGTGAACATTTAAACTATCTAGTTTCTTTAGGGCTTTTATGATGATGGAATATTGAATTTTGTTGGAGGCATTTGCTGTATCAGTTTTGATGATCCTGTGGTTTGTTAAGCCATTCTTGAATGCCTGCAGTGAAACCAACTTCATACTGAATCCTTTCAAGGTTGTCAAATTTGGTTTTCAATACTTCATTAGGGATTTTTGCATCTATGTTCATCAAGGATATTGTTCTACAGTTATCTTTTTTGAGTGTGTATCCTTCTCCAGTTTTGGTATCAGGGTGCTATTTGCCTTGCAGAATAAACTTGGAAGTGTTCCTTTCTTTTCTGTTTTGTGGAATAGTTTGAGTAGCATTTGTGTTATTTCTTCTTTAAAGGTTTTGAAAATTCAGCAGTGAAGGGCAGGGGATATAATTCAGCAGTGCAGCACCTGCCTTGCAAGCATGAGGATATGAGTTTGATTCCCAGCACCAAACAAACAAACAAAAAGAACAGTGAATCCATCTGGGTTTTTCTTTATTGGGAGACTTTATCACTGCTTTGATTTCATTGCTTATTATTGATCATTTAGATTTTTTACATGCCCTTGATTCAGTTTTTATACATCCTTTGTAGAAATTTATGTCTTCTACATTTTCCAGTTTATTAGAATGTAAGTTTTTTTTCAACTGCCCTTAATGATGGTCTGGATTTCAGTGTTGTCTGTTGTGACATCCCCCTTTCATCTCTAATTGTACTCATTTGGATCTTCTGTCTCTTATCTTTTCAAAGAACTAAATCTGTTTCATTAATGTTAACCTTTAAGTTATTTTTTAATTTCAGTTCTGATGTTTATGATTTATTTTCTTCCTATGTACTTGGTTTTGATTTGTTCTAGTTTTTCTAAGACCTTGAGACACAACACCAGGCTCTTCATTTGAGATATGCTTGATTTTTAAAAAATGTAAACATTCAAAAGCATTAACTTCCTGTTAGAGCTGTCTTTGCTCTATCCCAGAGAGTTTTGCATGTTGTGATTCCATTTTTATTTGCTATAAATATTTCATAATTTCCCCTTTACATTCTTTTTTTTTTTTTTTTTTTTTTTTTTTTGGTATTTCTCCGGTACCGGGAACCAAACTCACGACTTTGCACTTGCCAGGCAGGTGCTTTTGCCGCTGAGCTAAATCCCCAGCCCCTACATTCTTGAATGATCATTCAAAAATGTATTGTTCAATCTCCATTGTCTGTATCTATTTTTACTGCCTCTTTCTGTTGATTTCCAGTTTCATTGCATATAATCTGATAAAATGTAGTAAATTATCAGTTTTTGAAAATTTATTATGACTTGTTTTATGACCTAAAATATGATCTGTTTTGGAGAATGTTCTCTGAGTTGCTGAAAAAAAATGTGTATTCTGTAGTTGTTGGATGGAATATCTGTAGTTGTTTGTTAAATCTGTTTAATCTATGATATAGTTTATGTTCCTTGTTTTTTTGTCTGAATGACTAATCTGTTGGTGAGAATGGAATATTGAAGTTCCCCACGACTGTTGTTTTGGGGCCTATGTGTCCCTGCATGTGGAGTAGTGTTTGTTTTGTTAAATAGGCACACTGAATATATACTTACAAAGGTTATATAATCTTAGTGGCTTTTCCCATAATCAGTAGGTAATGGATAGCCTTTTTTGTCTCTTCTAAGTTTGTCCTGAAGTCTGCTTTTTCAAGTATGAGTATAGCTGTTCCAACTTGCTTTCAGATTCCAGTTGCAGATGACTTTGTTTTCCATTCTTGCATTTTCAGTCTTTCATATCTTTGCTGTTGAGGTATGTCTTGCAGCCAGAAAACATTTCAATCTTGTTTTTAATCCATTCTGTCAATCTGTGTCATTTAACTGAAGAATTAAGACTATTTTCAGAAGTAGTGTAGAAAGGTATGTACTAATTCTTGTCATTTTATTGTTTTATTAATATTTGATTTTTTCCTAATTCTTAACAGCTTTCTTCTCTTTGCATAGTATTCCTTTATATATCTTCTGCAATGCTGGCTCAGAGACCATGAATGTCTTTTATTTATGCTTTTTGTAGAAGGTCTTTATTTCTCCAGTTCTAGAGAACAGCTTTACTGGATATAGCAATCTACATTGATAATTATGTTCTTTTATAGCTTGAAATCCATCATTTTATGCCCTCCTGGCCTTGGAGTTTCCGTAGAGGAGTCTGCAGTTATTTTGATTGATTTGCTTCTATAAATGACTTGGTGTTTCTCTCTTGCAGCTTTCAATATTTTTTCCTCTTTCCATACTTTCAGGATTTTAACTACTATGTGATATGTGAAGATTCTTTTCTACTCTTAACTGTTTGGGGTTCTAAAATCATCCTTTACCTGGATGTCTTTATATTTTTTTAAGATCTGGGAGGTTTTCTGTTATATCATTGAACAGGTTTTCTACACCTTTAGACTGAACCTCAGGGCTGTCTTCTATACCAAAAATTCTTAAATTTGAGCTTTAACTTTCTCCTAAAGTGCTTGGATGTTCTGTTAATAATTTATTTTCTCTTTATTAATGTATGATAATTTATTAACATTTTTTCAAGCCCTGAAATCTGTCTTTTGCTTTTTCATTTTTTAAAAGTATCTTTTTATTTATTTTAAAGAGAAAAGAAAACAAAATAACAACAACCAAGACAAAAACAAAACAACACAAAAACAATAAAAATGATACAGAATTTCAAAACAAGGTGATAGAAAGTTAACAATCGTTATATTACATATTGTTATCTTCAATGAATAATTTGAACAATATGTATTATAACAACTATTGTTGAATCCCTAAAGTATCTATTGAAAGGTAAGCCTTTTAAACTTTATTATGTGCAGTCTATCATTAGAAAATAATTTGTGCTTTTGGTGTCCTAGTGCTTCCAAAATACATTTTAAATAATCGGAGTCTACTTTCAAAGAATATTATTTTGTTTTATGTGTAGTATAAGTGCCATATTTCTAGTCCCTGCCCCACTTTTGTTTGATAATGCTGGGGATTAGACCTAGGGCCTCTTGCATTCTACCACTGAGCTCTACTCCAAGCCCACCATATCTCTTCATCTGTCTCTCATACTATCTATGTTATAATTTCTTCTAAACATATATTATATAGAAAATTTATTGTTCCTATTTTTGCCTAAAACCTTCAACAATGTTTTAGAGTACTTAAAAATAAAAAATACTTTGTTTTACTTACACTTACTCCTTTTTTGACCTTTTCAATTTCTTTTGCATTAAGTTCTGATATATATCATATTTCCTTTCTTGTAGATCTTTTTCTTAATATTTCTTAAAGAGTATGTATGTTTGCAAAAATTTGTTTGAGAAAGTATTTCTCTTTCACTTTTGAAAGATATTTTTCATTGTGTGGTGTTCTGGTTTACCATTTTTTCCTTTTCAGTTTTTTAAATATGTCATTACAGTTTCTCCCATAGTTTGGTTGCTTTTATGATTTTCTATTGTCTTTGTTTTTTAGAATTTTTATTAAGAGATATTTAAGGGTACATGTATGTATGTATTGTGTGTTTGTGTACACGTGTATGCGTTATTGTTATTTATCCTGCTTAGTATTACCTGAGTTTTAAAATCTGGGCATGATTTATTGTCTGTAATTAATTTTGGAACATTTTCACCAATAATATTTTTGGTCCTGTTCCAATTATACATACAGCATAACATTGAATATTTTCCTTTTGCTTTTAGATTTTTGTTATGTTGTTCATGTTTCTGCTCTGCATTTCATGTAGTCTGTTGATCTGTCTTGCTCCCATGTATTCTGACCAAATGCCTGCTCCTTTTATATATTTTTCTATACTTAATATGTCCTTTTCCTTTGAATACTTTAAAAATTTTCATGTCTGATTTTTAGCAGTTTTATAGGCCTTGCTGGTGTTTTCTTCTTTTTGGGATTCTTTATCTAGTTTTTAAATCTAACTTAGAGGTTTGGGGCCATACCTTGAAAAGTATTGTTTACTATTCTCTTCCATATCTTTTTATGATGTACGAATTAATTATATGTTAATCCATTTAATATTTTCTGATGCTACAGTGCTCTATTTAAGTTGCTTTAGTTTCTCTCTGTCTCTCTGTATCTCTGTCTATCTCTGTCTCTCTATCTTTCTGTCTGTCTCTCTGTGTCTCTATCTCTGTCTCTGTTTCTCTGTTTCTCTCTCCTCTTGGATAGTTTGTATTGCTGTGTCTCTGCCTCTTCAATTTAGATTACTGAGTTCTATTTTTCTCCCTTCCCTTTATGTAGATTGAACGTATTATTTAGCAGTGAGGTGGGGACTGAAAGGCTCATCTTGTTTTCTCTTCCTCAGTTATCACTGCCCTACATTTTCTGTCTGACCCATTGTTTCATTTATTTTAATCCTTTTAAAAATTATTTTACAGTAAAGGATTAATCTGGCTTTTGTTATTTTATAAATATTGGATGCTGAAATTTGTTTTGTGATTTTAAGCTTCCCAAAATGTCTGTTTCCAAATCTCTGCCTACTGCCTTTCAAGGTGCTTATACTTTCAACATTAGATAATCATTAATTTGGATCTTTTGGTATTTGAATATTCCATTTAAGTGCAAATGTGTTTCATAATAAAGAAAGTAGAGCTATATAAGCACCTCACTAAATATTTGTGGATCATCTACAAATACTACAATTGCAGAACTAGAAGCCTGGCTACCTGAATTCAGGATTGGATCCACTACAAAAAAGAATATCTTGGCTGCTCTATTTAACGTATCTGGGTCTGGCTTTATTATATGTTAAATTAAGCAGGGAGGGTTGAGAAAAGAGTCTAGTCGGCCTGTGGCTGAGAGAAAAGCTCTGTGTAAGTCAAGAAAATGTAGAAGCTTGGAATTAGAGGCATTCTACGAGTCAGGGAAGATCACAAAACGGGAAGAATAAGGAGGCCTCCTTCAAAGTTTACCCTTAAGACTAGTATTTTAATCAACTAGGGCTGCTAAACCAAATATCTATTTGCAGAAGATGGAAAATGGACCCATACCTCTCACCATATACTAAATTAAAATAAAAATAGATTAAAGATCTAAACATTGAAACAGAAACATTAAATCTACCAGAAGATAAAATAGGTAGAACACTTGGAGCCATAGGTGTAGGAAAGGGTGTTCTAAACAGCTTCAGTTGCACAAGAAATAACAGCAAAAGGCTACAAATTGGATTATATCAGACTGAAAAATTTCTGTACAGCAAACTAATCAATCAGGACTGTGAAGAGGCAACCTACAGAATGGGGAAAAAATTGCCAGCTATTCCTTAGAGAATTAATATCTAGAATATATGAATAACTCAAAAAATAAAATTAAACTATCTAAAATTAAAGATACAGTCGAGAAATGGGTAAGAGAAATGAACAGATACTTCACAGAGTAAGAAGTACAAGCAGTCAACAAGTACATGAAAAAATGTTCAACATCTCTGGGCATTAGATAAATGTAAATTTAAATAACCCTAAGATTTTATCTTATTCTGGAAAGAGTAGCAATCATTAAGAAATCAAACAGTAAAAAGGGCTGGCATGGTTGTGGTGAAAAAAGTAACCCTACATTGTTGGTGAGAATGTAAGGTAGTACAATCATTATGGAAGTCAGTATGGCGATTTCTAAAAAACTTAAATTAGAAATTCCATATGACCCAGCTATCCTCCTTCTAGATATCTTCCCCAGAGAGCTTAAAAAATCATACTATAGTAATACATGCATACTAATGTTTATAGCAATAAAATTAATAATAGCTAAATCCTGGAAACAGCCTGTATACTCATCAACAGATATTGGATAAAGAAAATATGACATATATATGCGATGGAATACTACTTGGCTATAAAGAAGGACAAATTTGAGGCATTTGTAGGAAAATGAATTCACCTGGAAAACATAATTTTGGGTAAAATAAACCAGACACACAATCTTAAATACTGTATGGCATCTTCCATTTGAGTGAGGCAAAGTACAGACAAAGAGAATAGAAAAAAATGGATAGAGAGGGTTAAGGGGATGGTTCTCTTGGAAGAGAAAAGGAATCCAAGGGAATAAAGGTGAAGGATAAGGAGGAGGGGCAGGGGAAATAAGTAAAGCTATGTCATGTACAGGAGCTTAATAACCTCAGCAAAGCTAAACCTTATAGGCCATAAACATGATCTAACATTAATAATATCAAGAAAGATGAAAATTGGGATGGGGAATTAGAAGAGGAGGGAGGGAGGGGGGAGAGAAGGAGATTAATAAAAGCAGCTGCTTTATGTACATATACCACTCCCCAAGATGTGTGTACACTGCATATACTGTGAACATGTACTAATAAAAAATACAGCAGGTTTAAATACCAGAAATTTATTTATCATAATAGAAATTTATTCCTTATGGTTCTGGAGGATAGAAGTCCAAGAACAAGATATTAGTCAGTTTAATTTCCTTGGTTCACTGATGGTTTCTCTTTTTTCATTGTGTTCTCACATGATCTTTCCTCTGTATGTGAATGTGCCTCATATCTTCTTGGGTGTTCTGTTAACCTTCTTCTAAAGAAACCAGATTGGATTGGGTTAGACTCTGGCTTACCCTCGTGGCCTCATTGTAATTTAGTTAATTTTTAAAAGTCCCTACTTTAAAATTCAGCCAAGTTCTGAGATATGGGAGGGGGTCAGGGCTTCAACATTTGAATTTGGGGGCCAACACAATTCAGTCTCTAACAGCTAGTATTTCCATAAAGTCTTCAATTATTGACTCTATAGACTGAACTTTTGTGATTCAAGTTTGAAATGTGCATTAGCTTTATGTTATTATGACAAAATACTTGAGAAAAGTCAAAGGAAGAAAGATTTATTTTGGGCCATGTTTTCAGGTTTCAGTCTGTGTGGCTTGGGCCAGTTGTTTTCAGGTCTGTGGATTATGGTGGAAATATGACAAGAGAATGCTGTTCAGCTCGTTGTGGTCAGAAAGCAAAACAGAGAGCTCATCTCTATAACAACCCCCCCACCATTAAGCTACGAATCCATAAGTGGATTAATTTGTTCACAAGGCCAGAGGCTTTTGGCCAGAGTATTCATGATCTACTCACCTTCCAGAAGTCCCACTTCTGAACATTGCTACATGGGGGACCAACCCTTCAGCATATGAACTTTGGGGGACATTTAAGATTCAAACCATGACAACATGTCATCACTCTAGGACTAGAAATAGCTGATTTTAACTACTGATACCTTTATGAAATTTGTGAGACATGGTACAACCTGATGTTCCCCAATATAGCAGAGAGGTTTGCTCTCAATATGTGGCCAGTATTGGCCATATATCATCTATATGTTAGGTGTATGATAGGAGTTATAGAAGTTATAGAAGTGGGCCCATGCTTCAGTCTTTAGGAATACACACACACACACACACACACACACACACACACACACACACACACGGAGAAACTCAACAAAATTTCCTTAAAGTCCAAGCAAATCTTAAATGATAGTGTTAAGTGTTATGAGAGCTCAGACACATTAGAACTAGTAAGATCTGAAAAATCAAGATAGGGCTTTGTGAGGAAGATGAAACTCAAGATGTCCTCTGAAGGATGAATATTTTTTGGATATGGTAAAGGGGAAAAAACTAAGGTGAATAAAGTGTTCATCTCTTAAAGAAAAATTTTATTGTCTAATGAGAGAGGAGTCTTGAGACTGGATCAGTTTCAGGGCGTAATTAGTGAAAATTGGAATTGTGCCTATTTTCCTGTCACTTAGGCATGACAGTGTAATATTTTCCTCGTACTTATAATTCTTGTGTATATTTTGAGATGGTTATGATTTTTCAGTTTTGAGTTTTTAAGAACCTTCTTAATGTGTGTTAACCAAATTTCGGATATAATTTTTATGCCAAGTAAAACTTACTGAAGTTCCTTATCCCTTCAAATTCTTCTGTGGTTTCCTGCCTGGATTAAAAGCATCATCATTTAGTTTTTGTCTTAAGGAAAACTGCAAAATATTCTTTACTCTTTCCTGAGACTAATTTCCATGTCCAGCGTAGTCACCAGGTATAGCTATTCATTCTTCTGGAATTCTCTTTCCTACACTGCTGTTGTATGAGCCTTTCTTATTTTTCTCCTAAGTTACTGTGGTAAATCAATAGCCTTCCTTACTTCGCAGCCCTTCTACTCTGTTTCTCACACCCATTAGAGTTATTGTAATGAAGTCCCTTCAGTAGGCCGCTCTCTGATTTAGAGTCTCTGAGGTCTCTTCAGAGCCTAGAAAATAAAGCTGAAACCAGAATTTTGTTCTCAGCCTGTTTATCCAGCTTTCTGCTTACTCTTCTAAATCCTAGTCTTAGTGTCATAAGTATGATGACCAATAGAAAAGAGAGTATTCTAAACAGGAAGCAGAATTAGCAAAGCTAAGCATAATGTGCTTAGATTCTCCATCAGAAAGACTTCTACTTATCTTTTAAGGAAAAATGTCACCCTTTTTCTTACATATCTTCAACTTCATCCCCTTTCTTGATTTATGAATTTATAAGAACGTACTATATTGTTTTGTTACTTCTGTTTTTGCAGGTTTCCATAGTAGACTAGAAGTTCTATGAAGGAAGGGTCAACATTTATTCACTTTATTATATTCCTAGTGCCCAATATAGTGTACTGAGCACATTAAAGGATCTGTTTAGTTATTTAAATTGATCATCAGCTATACTCTTGAAAGCCTACTTCTTTCTGAGCTAGCTCTGTAGGTCCCCAGAAATTGCCACTAGGAGGCTCCAAAACCATCTACATGAAAAAGTTTGGTTCGCCACCAGGTGAAGCAAGGAACTGCTGATGCTTGACAAACTCTTATCCTAAGTTCAGATATCTAAATTTTTGTCATAATTAAAAAAAATTCTTGAGTGTTTTTGTTACTTTGGCCTTAGCAGTTTTGGATTACAAGTTTACCTTTGGAGAATTTGTACCTAAATGATGATAGGCAGGAATATGAATGTTCTACTCCCAGCTTATCCATGCATTGGAAGGAAAGTCAATTCTCAATTCTCAAAGAGGCTGAGGTTTTTTTGGGTATAGAATGAAGGCAAGGGCTACAGCTCCTAATCCAGGCCTAAATATTTCTTTTCTTCTTCATCGAATTGGATGTATTAAGGATAATTGTTTGATCTTTTCTTTGCCTATCATTCATTTAACTTTCAAAGAATGTTGATATAAAATGTTCCAACAGAAATTGCCATTTAAGGCTATTGCAGTTTGATAATCAATTATTTTAAGTTATTGGTTGTACTTGGCATTCATGACTACTGCTTTGATATAGCTACTTATAAACTATTTCTTAGAAAGTTGTCTCTTTAGGTGCTCTCGACATTGGGGTAACCCTCAAACTTCCAAGTGTGTGTTACTGTTTGTACATGAGGAGTAGGAGAGGAACAGGCAGAGCTGCACTGATATCCTTATGTACCTTTGTCTTTTCTTGCCATCTCTAAATGTATAGCATTTATGGAGGAGTTTGTTTTCTTTGGGGATTTCTCCTGAGTATACCAGTCTTTTTCCCCGTAAAAAGAAATTCAGTTAATCTAGTCCAATCTTCTACTCTGTGTGAATTCAACCCAGTATGGTTTAAAATGGCCCCGGATACACCAGGTGAATGAGCAAATGTCTTAAGTTTTGGTCTGGGCTGCTTATGTAGGTACTCTTGTCTGAGCCCAGTCTTCTTCCAAGTTCTAGTGCTTTATTTTAAGCTTCATGTATCAGTGCTGATGGTTATTGATGATTTATGTCAGTCTTTGTATTTAGTACTTTGTGAAGAATTAACCTGGCCAAAGAAAATATCTTTGTGGATGAAATCTTAAC
Organism: Chinchilla lanigera; assembly: GCF_000276665.1. Classification (NCBI taxonomy): domain Eukaryota; kingdom Metazoa; phylum Chordata; class Mammalia; order Rodentia; family Chinchillidae; genus Chinchilla; species Chinchilla lanigera. The sequence goes on along the minus strand of NW_004955507.1, from coordinate 5,137,269 downwards.
AATTGTGGAAGAAAGAAATCAAGTAGATGTGATATACTCTGATTATTTGTTTAGATAAGTTGGATCCAGTTCGGTAGGGTATTTCACTTGAAAATAAAGTTCAAGCTGGTTGTGTATGAGTCCTGGTAGACAGATGAAAAATTAGAGTTATGGTCAATACTGTGCGGAGGGCCTTAGAAATATTTAGCAGATGCATGATTTATGCTGATTAGTTGTGGTGTAGGCTGTGCTGCTGGGTTCAGCCTCTAACCCAATTTTATTGCATGCTTTCGTGAACATTCTTGAGATGGAGCTGTGATGTCTTCATCTTGGAATGATGCAAAAGTAGAGAAGTAATGCAGACCATAGAGTAAGGAGTTGGAGCAGAGACTTGAATATTCATGGACATCTGCCAAGTATCCATATATATTTGCATACATTTAGTAGATGTGGATAAAAATACATGCTGAGACAGATTCTGCCAAGTGTCATTTGTTCTGCTGGGTGATGTAATGGGAAGAGCACCAGCAGTCAGAAGGCCTGGATTCTAATCTTTGTTTCATGCAAATGACTGTAAAGCCTTGGGTAAACCTTTTCATCTCTAGCCCTAGTATCTTATTTCTGAAGCATAATGTTATTCTACACTGTACCTTTTCTTCTAGAGCAGCAGTCAGAGAAGTTTAGCTTTGCAGACCAAATTTTCACCATCTGTTTTCATATAGTTTTATTGGAACACAGCCATGCCTAGTCACTTATATATTATCTCTGGGTTCTTTTGCATTAAAATAGCAGAGCTGAGTAGTTACAACAGAGGCTTTATGGCCTACAAAATCTAAAATATTTATTTTCTGTTCCACTATGGACAAAGTCCACTAACCTCTTCTCTAAAGAACCTTTTAAAAAATTGGAGAGTTTTCTACCATTGAGACTGAGAATGCTACTAGCATTGGGTTGATGTGGTCCAAGAATGTCAGTTGTCCTGTGGGACAGGATGTAATGAAGAATTTATTGCCTAGAATTCCAAAAGATCCGTGATGAATATTCTGTCTCCTTTTTGATTGTAAGGATAGCCTCTTTTGAAAGCTACATCAATACTTTTGTGACTAAAACCAATAGTTTCCCAATTTAAAGGGTTAGAAAACTTTTAAAAACCACTCTCCTAATCTGGGAAAATCTGTCTACCTAAAAATTTAAGCATCATTTGTACTTAGTGGTATAATATTATAAGTATTCCCTCTAAATAAGAAAGAAACCAGCAATGCCCACAGTATACATTTACAGTAGAGGTTCCAGGCAGCACATTAATGCCATCTACTGAAAAATCTGAGATTTTACTTCATTTGCAAGCTAACAGAGATGACCTGCCAAAATATCATGGATGTTGGCAGAAGATATGAGATTTCCATGTTAGAGAAAAAGGACTATTTCATGGGAAGGACACTGGCCAAAGTATCAGCAATTCATTTGCATTAGTTTTCTGAGTTTCAATTCCCACAGGCAAAAAGAAGAGGGGTAGATGATTATATGAGTACATTTTGTGCTGTTATAACAGCACTGCACACTGAGTTATTTATAATGAACAGATATTTATTGGCTTATAGACTTGTAAATTGGGAAGTCCAATGGCAATGTTCCAGCATCTGGCAGGGACCTTTTGGCTTCATGATCACATGGCAGCAATCATTATATAGTGGAAGGGCAAAGAAAGGGCTAGAAAGAGAGATCAAGAGTGAACAAATCCATTTCTATGATAATGACATTAATTAATTCATGAAGGTGAAGTTCTGGTGACCTAAACATCTTTAAAGGTCTCATTTCTCAATGCCAATTAAATTTTAATTGAGTTTTCATGGGGAAAAATATTCAGATTTTTGCAGTGTTACTTGCTGCAATGGATTTCAAGGGAACAGATCTCTGAGCTTAGAAAACCTGAATTTTTCAAAATGGGCAGTAAACAGATCTGCCCTTAAAGGAAAATATTATCTTTATTGTATTGGACAATAAGCACACCTACCTTTTTGCTCTGGAGGGAGATTCTTTGTTCATCTTGCAAGGCTATTCACTCTCCCAAGAAATAAGAAAGGTAAAATAAATAGAATATATAAAAATTGAGAAGAAACAAAATTGTTATTGTTAGCAGATGATATGATTATGTTCATACTAAATTCATGAATATCCAGAAACTTGGAGTTGGCCATGATTGCTAATTAAGGTTCTAAATACCAAAACCAGTTGCGTTTTTATAAAGTATGGACAAAACTTTAGGACATATCATATAAATCACACCATTTATAAAGGCAGCAAAGCCAAAGTACTTATGAATAAATCTAACACCACTGCATTGTTTTAATAGATGAATTATAAAAATTTATTGAAAATCATCCAAAGAAGACCTACACGGAGATACAAATCATGGCTAGCAAAACTAAATATATTGAAGTTGTCTCCAAATTTACTTATTTTTTTTTAATTTTTTTTTATTTTAAAGATAAAAGGAGGGAAACATTAACAGACATACAACATTTTACAACATATCACAAGCACAATACAGACAATACAGAGTTACAAACAAAGTGGTAGGGAATTAACAATGGTGGTTGTATTACATATTGATATCTTCAAAGTGGCTTCTCATGAAAACAGATATAGACATGCAATACTGGTCAACCAAAGACTCATTGACAGTTTCTTTCAGCATAGAAATAGAAGACAGAAGAACAACCATGTTAACTATCCTGTATATACATATATACAAAATTTCTCCTTCTTTCCCTTCTCTTTTCCCACATCCCAGAAGCCCTTTACTCTTCGGTGGTTTCCTATCATTTCACAGTGTCTATCATACCTCCGAGTTTAAATTAACTCTTTCAAGTTTTACACTAGTGAAACAATGCGGTGCTTGCACATGTGTGTTTGATTTATTTCACTTATGAGTATGGTCTCTAGTTGTGACCATTTAAATATAAAGGCCTCGAGTTTATCTTTCTTTATAGCTGAGTAATATTTCATTATATAAAAGTACCACAATTTTCTTATCCAATTCTCGGTGGATGGACATTTGGGTTGCTTCCACATTTTAGCAATTACAAATTGTGCTGCTATGAACATAGGTGCACATATATCACTGTGATATGATGTTTTTAGATCTTCTGGGAAAATACCAAATTTACTTATAAATTGAATGAAATTCAATCTATGTGTGTGTGTTTGAAAAACTTATTTTAAAAATGATTATCTCAATATATTCAGAGAAAGCATTTGCTAAAATTCAACATACATGCATGCCAAAAATTCTCAGAAAACTGAAAGGATAAGGAACTGCCTTAACCTGATAACATGCAAGTACAGAAAAGTCCTACAAGACTCTATGTTCTTTTCCATTAGGCAGACTATATCTTTTCATTCAGTTCTGAGCACATCTCTGAGATATGATAATAAAGGTGAGAGAAAACAGACTTGTCTGTATTTGGCACCTGGTCAGCTTTTAAATATTGTCAACATAAGTGATGACCTCAAGTACATGATCAATATATTTAAGTATGATTCTCCCCATGGCAACTTCAGTGGGATAGTCAAGTCAGAAAGTGGGAACCTTGTCTTCAACAGAAAATCCATCTTCATTTTTCAGGACTCAGATACTGCTAACATATAAAATGGGATGATGGAAGTATTGAATATGTTGTGGAGTCTGTGAGAGTACTCAGTGTGTTGTGGAATACCATGTAGAAGGCTGAGGCAAACTTTTAGGATGGAACCTCATCATCTCTGATTTTTCTGCTAACATTCCCATGATTGTGATGGGCATGCACTATAAGAGAAGTATGACATCTCCCTTTTCAGTAATGCCACCCACACCAACAATTGGTTAATCCCTCTGGCCAATGTCATTCATGATAATTTATCATAGAGGGACTCATGACCATAGTCTGTGCTACCACTGTAGTCCAGAATAATGTGGATGATGACTCTGGGACACTTAGTATAACAGTTGTGGATCTGTCCAGAACATCATGTTTGCATCCACCTTCATTGTGTTAGTTTTGGATCTGACATACTATCTGGATAAAGCTGCTAAGAATGACAACACCCCGGATATGGGGAAATAAGCATAGAAAGCCTATGCAAGGGGATCTTGGGCTGCATTGAGGACCACAATATTGCCTGTGACTTAAATAGTGACACTCACTCTTACACCTTCAATGCTTAGGTTGGAATTGTCCTGACTGACCACTTTATTAAGCTCATGGCATGATAATGAACTTGGCTTCAGCAACAGGGCAGTGGACTGTAGGTTCACATAGACTCCAAGGACTAAGAGTCCTATAGACCAGCAGGCCCAGCAAGAACATGAAAGGAACAGAGAGCCCCTCAGCTTCTGGGGAGTCCCTATCACAACTCATTTTTCAAACATATTGAGATTCCTACTCACAATTTGTATCGTAGATCCCCTGAAGAAGGGGAGCAGTTTAAGGAGACCTGTAATGTAGGGAGCTACATATATTCAGTAAATTCAACTTCAACCAATAAAAAGCATAACAATAAAACAAACCGTCAAGCCTATAGCTGCATCATTCTTAACAATAAGAACAAGGATGTTTTCTATTATCACTTTTATTCAACATCATATTTTTTGTTTTTTGAAATTGGGTATTGCTATATAGTTTAAGGTGGCTCTGAACTCACCATATAGCCAGAGCTGGCCTCAAACTCATGGCAGTCCTTTTTCTTCAGCCTCCTGAGTACTGAGATTATAGGTGTACACTACCACACTCACTGTCAACATTGTAACTGAAGTCCTAGCCATAGAGGAATACAAAGAAATAAAAGACATGTGCACTGAGAACATAGACATTAAATTGTTGATAATATAGATATAATATCCCAAAGAATCTATAAAACCTAAAACTAATAAGTGAGCTTACCAACACTGGAGGCCATAATATTATACATTGTAAATTCTGTGTTTATGTATGAACTTACAGTGAATGTTAGAATTTGAAATTTATAAAAATACCCTTTAAAATAGCACCAAAAATATATAACTATAGCAAATTTTATAAAGAGTATTTATGCTATAACCACAAAATTGGAGTGAAAGAAATCAAATAAACAGAAAGAAAAATGTGTTCATGGGTTAGAAGTCTCACTGTTACCAAGATATCAGTTTTCCTTTGTGTGAGGTATAGATTCAATATGATTCTAATCAAAACAATAAACAATTTTCTTAAATATGTGTATGTTTGAATAATGAGCTAGAATAGGTAAAAACAGTTATGAAAAAGCAAAACAAAGTTTGGACAAAGTTAGAGACTTTTATTTCAAAGCAATATAAAGATAATCAAAGGACTATGATATTGGTAAAAGGACAGACATAGGTCAGTGGAATAGAACAGGATATTTAGAAGCAGATCCACACTAATAATGTTGACTGATTTTTGACAAAGGTGCACAGGCAAGTCAGTGGAAGAAATATAGTCTTTGACAAATGATTCTGGTACAATTAAAAGTTCTTATGTGAAAAGTTAAACTTTGATACATACTTGATAATTCATAAAAATTAACTTAAAAATGATCATATAATTAAATGTAAACTACAAAATGTGTAGAACAAAAAGTATTAGAAATGTATGTGACAAAAAGTAGAGTTGACAAAAAGTTTTTTAGAAATATCAGAAGTATGATGTGTAAAAGAAAAAAATTGATAGACTTTATTAAAAAGTTTTAAAATTTTCTCTGTAAGAACCTGTTAAAAAATAAAAAGTAAAGCAAAAAACTAGGGTGAAAATTTTAAAATCACAAATCTAATAAAGGATTCACATCCAGAATATAAAAACAAGTCTTAAAAGACTGGCGAATAAATAACCAAATACAAAAATGGGCAAGATATATGAACAGACACTATACTAAAGAAAATATATAGGTGGAAAATAAGTATATGAAAATATATTCAACATTATTATCATTAAATAAATGGAAAGTAAAACCACAGTGAGATACTACTGCACATGTATTAGAATGTCTAAAAAATTAAAAATATCAAATGTTTTTGAGGAAGTTGAAGGAACTACAAATGGTCTCAAGATTCAACAAATGTGTCTAACTTTATTGTGATGAAAGTCACAACCATATTGAAGGCTTGGCAGAGAAAAGAGGTGACCTAAATCTTTGTTTTAACTGTACAGGGTATAGCTAAAGAAAAGTAAATTGTTTAAAAACTAGATAATGTAATTGGTAAATTTGTTTCTCATGGGAATATGGATTAGTAATTCTAAAATTACTTTTCATATAGATGTTTACTGAAAAAATAAGCAAATATAGTCTGAAAGGACCAAGTTTTTCATTATCAGAAAAATACACTATGAATAAACAAATTTGGAACCCTGGAATATACCTATAGTGCTAGATTGGAGTTGGAAGCATAAGCATGAACTACTATGTTAATTTTCTTATCTATATCTGTATAACTATTAAAATATACAAATATAGATGTGCATACATGATTTAATAAACATATATACCTTTCCTACCTCTGACATCCAAGTAGCAATGAACATATGTTGTGCTTAGATTTTGCTTTTAAAAATACTAATCTCCAACCAAGCCTTCTTAGAGAAGTAGATGATTCTGGGATGGACAGGGAAAATACAGAATGAGTCAGGGACACTTGTGATGCTGGAAAGTGCTGTTAAAAACAGAATGAAGACTTGTTAAAAGATCACAGAAGCCAAACTGTAAGAACACTCAGTAGGCAAAGCTGAAACAATAATATAAATGTATATTATATATAAAAATATGTATATTATATGTTGTATGTTACTATATATATTGCTTTTAATATTTCATATGGTGATTATCTTTCTGAGTGGGTAGAGAGAAAGGAGAATGTCATTGTAGAGAGGCAAGCAGAATAGGATTAAAGGTGTTGCTGTGTTAAAGTACTTCCCTAGCATGCCTGAGGCCCCCAGTTTTGTTCCCAGCACCGCAAAGCAAAGCAAAACAAAGCAAAGCAAAGCAAAGCAACCAAACCAAACCAAACCAACCAAGCCAAAATAAACCAAGAGAGGTAAGCAGAAAACTTCAGATATTTCTCAACTCTTTTATCTCTTTAAACAAAACTGAAGCAAATATAGTAAAATATTATTAAAAAATAGCTGAGGGTGAAGGTACATTGGTGTGCGTGGGTATTAATTGTACATTTTGGAACATTTCACAGTGAAAACCATGTAAAAATGACATATTTTTTTCCTAAAGGTGTTATTTTGAATGCCACAGGAATACATGGATTTCTCAATGGTGTCTAGGATTGTCTTAGTCATCAGAATGTTAAATAGATGGTAATAAATGGAATTGAAAAGAAGGGGATGATATTGAAAGACATTCTCAGGCCAATATGAATAAACTTGGTGACTCAAAAAGAAAAGGAAAAGCAAGGAATAAGAAATGGTCAAGATGGCTGGGGATATAGCTTGGTAGCATAGCACCTTCCTGGCAAGCACAAGGTCCTGAGTTCAATTCCTGGTGTCAAAAAAAAAAAAAATAAGAAGAAGAAATGATCAAGAGTCAGAGAGTAGAAGACCAGGGAAATTCATGGACAAAACAATTTTAGGGAGAAAGTAAAGAAGACCAGGGAAATTCATAGACAAGACAACTTTAGGGAGAAAGTCAGTAATGGGTACATGAGGGAAGGTATATAGAAGCTCAGCATAGATGCTGTTCTATCAGTCTGTGAACCTCTCACAGGTCTGAGGCATAGTCAGGATCTCCCATTTCCTGCTTCTGTCAGTGAGGGCAGTGACTCATTCTCGGTTTGTTTGTGGGCAGTGAACACATTTTTTTCAAGCCTTCTCATTTTTTTTTTTTTTGATCCAGCTGTACAATAGCAGTATAAAAATTACTTCAAAGTGCTACTCTATAATCTAATATAAACTACAGAGAAAAAAAGAATATTGACTATGCCACAATGGCATTTTTTGAGGTAGGCTCATGCTGGTTTTGAACTACTGAGCTCAAGAGATTCTTCAACCTCAGCCTTTAGAGTAGCTTAGACTACAGTAGCCACATGCCACCACACTTGGCTTGCCTTAATTTTTGAAAAATCTCACAGTTCTGTTTATTTTTATTGCTTAAAAGTTTTTAAAAATTATCATAAAATACACACAAAAAAGTTGACTTCAGCCATTTTTAAGTGTGGTTCAGTGTTACTGTGTTGTTCATATCCAAGTCTGTGATTCCTTTTCTTGCCATCTCAAACCATCTTCTAAGCCCATCTAGTGTATTTTTCATTTCAGTTATTCTGCCTTTCAACTCTAGAATATCCACTTTATTCTTTTATAGGAAAAAGTTTCTATTCTTATTTTGTTTTTATATTTATTGTCATTTTTAGTTTTTTCTTTTAATTATTCAATCATAATTATTTTAGGTTTTAATGCATGTTTATGATATTATCTTTGAAATTTTTGCTTGGCTCACACAGAGTTCTATTAATTGTTTCTTTTTTCAAACATGGGCTAGTGCCCTGACCCTCATTTGTTGGGAACTGAACATTTCAGATATGTCAAAGCCAATCTGGGTTTTCTTTTTTACCCATGAGAATTGCCTTGCTCTTTTTAATGGATCATTTAGACTCAACCCTTCTTTCCTGTACATTTTGTCAGTTTTAGAATTATGACTGACTAAGACTTATAAACTGGATTCTTTATAATTTTATAAAATTCTTAGTTTTACTTTTAAGCTTGATTTCTTAGGGTTTGTTTCTGAGTATTCATAGATTACTGATCAGCCAGTGATTGTTTATAGGTTGTGTTTCAGATACAGAGGCTTCCACTCTCTGCCGATGGATTTCTGTGTGGTAAACACACTAGGCTTTGTGACAACTTTTAAATCTTCCTCATCTTTTACTTTCCTTATGAACTCTTGGGTTTCCCTTGTGTTTGTGTGCAGTTTTCTAGTTAGCCAGTTATGTGTCAAGAACTTGTGTCGGGTGTCCTCTTCATGTGCTAGTCTTTAGTTAGCTAAAGTTGCGTGTAAAGCTTATCTAGCTTCTCTAAACTCCAGAATCTCCCTGTTTGAAATGTTTGGCTGGTCTATTTGTCTTTTTAGTATTACTTCAACTAAAACTACAACCTTAGGCTTAATTGTGGGTTACTAACTGTGGGTTAACTCATGAAAAGATATATGGAAGAAAGAATAAAGAGCAAAAATGCAAACACTTCCATACTTACATGTCCCAATGCAATTATAGACACTAAATTGATTCTGGAACATTAAGTTTAATTCAAGATGATCTCTTCCTTGTTGTACCCCTCAGCGTACATTTTAAGTCCTTTAGCATCCTTGAACTATGTAGCAGGGTAAGACCCATAGGAGAAGATAAAGAAAGACCTATGGATAGATTTGCACTTGGGCTAAAATGTAGAACTACTTTGATTATAGAACAGCAAAAAATATCAGCAAAAGTAGGATGGCTAGTAGAATGAGCTAGTAGTGGTCAGCACCTTCCCAGTTAGCTAGGTCAGGAAAAAAACCCAAGGCACAATTTAAAATGTCTTTCTATAATTTCATGATTATTTGAAATTCATATCTAAGTTTTCTGGCATTGAGTCTATATTCTTTCTATTATGTCTGGTAGATACACAAGACAAGCACACATTTTCATGGATCCCATAACATCCTTCAGTTAAAAATTACTTTGAAGAATATTTTCCTCTCACAATAATTTTTCTGATATAATTATAACAATCTGATAATATTAGCAACCACTAAAACATGCCTAGTATGTTCCTGTCACTGTGATAAATTCATTAAAAATAAGCTAGTAATATTTTTATTTTTAAAAGTTAGTTAAGGCATTAAGAGATTTCGCTGTTTGTCCAAGAGCTGTTGTTATTCAGACTTGTATCAGTGTGGGATACAAATTTATACTCATGTGAATTCAAAACCTGTACCTTTAACTAGTCTGCTATATTGGGTTATATGAAGTACCCAATCCTGTACCTGGCAGGTTTTATTGCCTGTATTAGAATCCTATTATCATGCCTCTAGTACTTAGTCTCTGCTTGAATGTTTCCTAGCATGAGAAACTCCCTTTCTTTTCAAGTAGTTCTTTTCCTTATTTGATTGATGCTGTTTTTACAAAGTTTTCTTATGTGGAACTGAGATGTTTGTATTTGGTACTCTTAAAAGATTGGTAATCTTTCATGTTGTTTTCTGGATCAACACCACATAAATCAGCTTTCTCCTCTGTATGAAACAAGTTGTGTTTTGTTTTTCTTTCTTTGCCAGACTCATCACTCATGTAATTTTTTTTTTTTTTTTTTGGCTATTTTAAAAAAACAACATTATTTCCTATCTTTGCAATTTCTTTGGGCATGCTGTAGATCAGTGGTGGTGAACCTATGGGATGTGGGCTGCAATGCATTGTTTGTTAGCATTGAAAGCTCTAAAAGGTTCACCATCACTGCTCTAGATTATAATTGTACTTCTGAGATTATTACTGTTATGGTTGATACATTGTGTCAACTTGGGGAGTCTAGAGGTTTGGCTAAGTGACTCAGCAGGAAGCCAGGGTGCTTACTTTGTATACATCCTGAGCCTGTGGAAGAGGAGGGCATGGAGATTATGTGAGAGCTACACACCCCTTAGGTGGGGGTAGTCTGTTTACAAAGTAAGGCAGGGAAAGAAGCTGCTTGCCTCCATTCCTCCGGTTTGCTCTGGCTGCTTTGCTGTTCGGCTGCCATTCCCCTCTTTGCTCTTGTTGCTTTGCTACCTTCTGCCTCGGAGCCAGCCAAGTATGGACTGAAACCTCCACAAACTGTAAGCTAAATAAACCTTTCCTTCCTTCATTTTGAGTGTTGAGTATTTTGTCTCAGCAACGAGAGAAAAGTAACCAAGACAATTACAGTTAGAAATAATTATACTACCACAAACCAGGATGCTAAGAATAGAATTAATAACAGCTACCTTATATTGGACTCTTAATATGTGGTATGCATAGTGCAAAATATCTTTATGATAACGTATATAAAGAAAATAAGATTTCAAGAGGTATTTATCTGCTATTTCAAGAACTAAGAGACCACCAGATCAGAATTTGAACTGAAGTCTGCTTGCACTTTAAACTCCCCAGTGTTGCCGGGTACAGTGGTGCATGCCTGTAATCCCAGCACTCGGGAGGCTGAGGCAGGCGGATCGTTGTGAGTTTGAAACCAGCCTGGGCTACAAAGTGAGCTCAAGGCCAGCCTGAACTGCATAGTGAGACCCTGTCTCAAAAAGACAAACAAACAAACAAACAAACAAACAAACAAAAAACAACTCTCCAGTGTGTTGCTGTTGGCTGGCATGAACCGCAGTGGCAGTTATGCCTTCTGTATTCTATGTGCTCTAGCTCTACTAATTTAGACTAAGATTGTGTTAATGTTTCTGGCAACAATATCATAGCACTGAGTTATATTAAAGTTATATTCAACAAAATCCAGCAAATTTTAATAAGACCTTAAATACATGCACTTCCATCTGGTTTGGCCTTCTCATATTACTGTATAAAACTTTCAGTATAAATACAGGACTTCGGGGCTGGGGATTTAGCTCAGCGGCAAAAGCGCCTGCCTGGCAAGCGCAAGGTCGTGAGTTCAGTTCCTGGTACCAGAGAAAAACCAAAACCAAAAAAAAATAAAAAATAAAAAATACAGGACTTCATGTTCATGTTTTCATCCTCCATCTTGTGGATTTTGGTCCAAGTTTTTAGGTTGCCAAGATAATTTCCAATTTTGAGTCTGTCATAATGATATCAACTCTTTCTTTGGGTAAACATCATGTGCATCTTTGACACATATCCTTGCTTTGTGTTTAGTTAGCTGTTGATACAATTTCAAACAGATAAGGGTTGCACAAAGATTCTATACAGTATATTTGTTTTTTCTGAGTAGTTTTGAAAAGTACTTTTCTAAAGTCTAGGACATATGCTTGGCCATGTTTATGGTTTTTTCCTTAATCCTAATACAATAATATGAGCGCTTTAGTTCAAGAATCTGTTACAGTGATGATAATATCAGTTACAATTGTTTGATGGGAAATAGTTTAGTAGGTATTTTACTCTTCTAATGAGACTTCTAGTCAAAGACATTAGGATAGTTGAAACTCCTCATTGTTTACAGTAGGTTTTAATGCAAGCTTTATAATCTTTTGGAAGAAACCATCATCTGTACTTCTTTCCAGATAGATACTGTATAGTATACCAGTATGACAGTTGAATTCAACTTTGATATTTTAATTCTATACTTTCATTATTTAATATAATTCCATTATAGTAAGTCACTGACTTACAAATATTTGAGTTGCTAACTTTGACAGATACCAACAGACCTTGCATTTAGTTTTCTTATGCTTTACTTTATATTTGTGACAAAGGTGTATAAGACTCACTTTATCAGACTTCTAAATGAATCCAACTTAAGAATGTAAGTTGAAGGCTTCCTGTATTAAAAACTGTTAAGCTCCAATAAGCAATGTATTAATTATTGTAACTCTCCTACTAACCTGTTTTGAAACTGTTTTGTTGTTATTTTTTCTCTTTAAAATGAAAAAAAAATTATTAAGACCATGGGTTTCTAAATAGCAGTAATTTCTGGAAATAGCTGGACTTGTCTTTAAAAATTACTGGATTTTGGGACTAGACTGTGTGAGCATGAGCAAATCACTTAAACTTTGTAGGTCTCAGTTTTTTGAGATATAAAAGAGGGAAAGTACTATTACTTATTTTTTGGATTACAAGAGCAGGGTAGGATTGTAAAACCAGGTAACTGTAGTGGCTTACTTGATAGCTTAGTTACTGTCTTGTTGCCAGGACAAAATACCTGATACCCACAAGTTAAAGGAGAAAAGGTTTATTTTAGCTCACAGTTTGTAGAGATTTCAGTCCATAACTGGTTCCGAGGCATGGTGGTATGGCAGAGGGGCATGGCAGAAGAGAAACAGTCCATGGCAGTCCAGAGAGAAGGCAGCAACTCTGCCTTCCAACTTCACCTTTATATTCCATCTAGGCTACAAATTTATCGGTTGGTGCCACCTACATCTAGGGTGGGGCTTCCCCTTACCCGCTCCCAGAACTATGCTAAACCAATCAGTGGAGTAACCCAATTATCAATTATCACCAACCCTTAATCCATATTTATACACCTCAGAACTAGCCACCTCAAAAAAAAATCCACCTATGAGTGCATAAGGCTTTGGGAGGATAACTAGATACAAGCCATAACATAGGAATAATGTGTTTGTCTTGCATAAAAAGACAATCTAGTTAATAAAGACTAGTTTATAAAGAGTCTTTAGTCTCTTTCCATTTTTTTGGTTCAGTATCCTTAGTGTTTAGTCTTTTACTGTCTTTCTTCTTGACTCATGGCTGCAAAATAAATAATATAACTATGGGCTTCATGTCTATGTTTGATGTATAAAAAGCAGAAAAGAATAAAAGAAATTGGAAAGACTGGTTGTCTCTTAGTGAGGCCTTGATTTTTAATTCAGCAAAGAACATGATCTTTGGGATGTCTTTTATTTATTTATTTATATTTTTATTTTAAAGAGAGTAATTAAAAAAAGAACAATAGCAAAATAACAACATGACAGACATAAACAAAACAAAGCAAGAACATTAAAATGATATAGGGTTTCAAAACAAAATGATAGGAGTTAACCATGTTGTTATATTACATATTGTTATCGTCCTTAATTTTTTTAATAATAATTTTTTTGTATTCTCTTTAATGGTTTGAACAATCTTCCATTCTTATACCTGGTAATCTGAGCAACTTAGTTGGGATGTTTTATTGTAACTCATTGGCCAGAACTGTTATATGGGTACTCTTTGCCTGAAGGAAAGTTAGGAAATTGTGCAGTATAGTTTTCAATCTCTATACTAGAGGAAGTCAAGGAAAAAGAATTGTGTTTGCCTTTGGGTCAGCCAATCAAGAATATCTGTGACATCCTTTAGTGGGTGTATTGAAAGATTCAGTGAGACATTTTATTTAAATAGTTATGTATAGTTTAAATAATAAATGATTCACTCCTGTCTCCTGACAGTTTTAAAAATGGCAGTGTATCACTGAATTAATTCATTCTTATTTTGTTTTGAAATTTTTTGTTTTAATTTGTAAAATGAACATATTTCTGCTTTTGGGAAACATCCTATAAGATTATTTCCTTTTTTATTTTAAAAGTAAAAAACAAAAACATTAACAAACAGACAACTATTTACAAAGTAGCACAAGTATAGTACAAGCAATAATAAATTACAGACAAGGTGACAGGGAGTTAACAATGGTTGTTGCATTACATATTGATAACTTCAAAGTGGTTACTCAGGAAAACAAATATAGATGTGAAAGATTGATCAAATCATTAATCATTAACTGTTTCTTTCAATAAAGTGGTATAAGTCAGTAGTACAACTATGTTTGCTATCATGTATATACATATATACATAACTTTCCCCTTCTTTCTTTTCTCTTTTCCCTCATCCCAGTTGCTCTTTACTATATGATTGTTTCTCTTTGAAGGAGCCTGTTTTGGGGGTAGTCTGTCTGCTTTGACAGAAAAATTATACTGAAGTATAAAAAGTGGCTTGTCATTAATAGGAAAATAGTTGAGGAAGAGGCAGATGTGCAGAGTGGCTCTAGATCTCTTTTTGTTGACTTCATTGACTCACAATTTTTTTTTTCTGGATTCAAAGAGTTTTTACTGGGCTACAATGAAGTTATTTCCCCAGAGGTATATGAAAAATAACAAGAAATCTTGACCAGGTTACCCCTTGGCTGGTAACCCTAACCTGGATGGAGTGGCCTGGCTGGGAGATGAATTTGAAAGTAGGCCAAGTATTCAGAATGCACATGGTGGAGCTATCACCTGGTCCTACAGCGTGAGATAGAGGAAATTATCTTCATAGTCACTAGTTTTCAAAGTTATATTGTTATTCTCCATAGAAAATAATAAAAAGATGTTGAGAAAAGGCCACAGAAATTAAGGGTAGAGTTGAGATAAAAAGGAGAATGTATGAGTAAATCTTTCACGAGGCTAGAAGGACCTAAAGAACAGAGAAATCTTCAAAGAATTTGGAAATAACCAGAGGAACTTGCAGAATGTGTTGTGGGGTTGAAGATTATTACTTCTGCATCTCTTCAGTTTGATGAAAATGCTGGTAGTTTATAAAATCTGTCATTTTGGATGAAATAAGACTTTGGTGTGTTTTTTACTTTGTTTTAGATTTTGGTTTTGCTGCCTGCCTTCTTTCTTTTTTTCTTTCTTTTTTTGTAGACATTGTTCGAAGTGATGTTGCCTTGGATAAACAGAAAGGCTGCAAGATTGCCCAGCACCCTGATATAATGTTGGAGCTTCAAAGAGAGAAGGCAGCTCAGATGCATCTGGTTCTTCTAAAGGAGCAATTCTCCAACACTTACAGTAACCTCATATTAACAGGTAAGGCCACTGGAGTTGGCTAGAATCCTGGAGCATTATATTGATGACCTTTGTTAGTTAGCAAATTGATGCATGGGGACACTAGTGTGGATTCCAGATGAGCTCGCGTGTCTGTCTTTACCCACTGTATCACATTTTTAATTATGATGACTCTTGTTTTCCTATAACAAATATTTCTTATAGTTTACAGATGTATTTTGGCTTAAAGTTGTAGGCGATTCAGCATGTTTTCTCAAAGGACAGAACCAATGAGAACCCAATGAAACTTTGTAAAAAATATGACTTTCTAGATGTGTACCGGCAGACTTGAAAGAGTGATTAAATTTGGTATCTTTTAGGAAGCAGCTATTTTCCTCTGTCTGTGTATGCCCCTTCTATGAACCCAGTGAATATAAAGATGTAGTGCAAATGAGATACTGATCTTCAGAAGAGCAGAGACTGTTTTATTCCTGATGGTGTCTGAAAATATCTGGGAATTTGATTTTCTTTTTAGGAGTACAGAGACTTTGAGACTGAGCCATATTCCCTTACATCCATAGTTCTATGAAGAAAGCAAATGTGTGTCAGAGCTACAAAGAGATACAACCTTTCTCAGGGCTGTCTGCAAACTTTGCTGGTAAAAAGCATGCAAGTCACATGCATTTATTAAGCTTTGGAATACATTGTATGTAATCTCAGACTCTAATGTGAGAATCATTTAGAATTTGAGATAAATTAAGAAGAGCAGTCCAGGTTACTTCCATTTTCTTAAAAGCATGCAAGGCATATCTGCTTATTGATCTGAAAGAACTTTAACAAATCTAAATTGTGTGTTTTTCCTTATTTCTTTTTTAAAAAATTTATTTTAAAAAAATAAAAGAAGGAAAACATATTAACAAACAGACATCCATTTACAAAATAGCATAAGAACAATACAAACAGAACAGAGTTACAGACAAAGTTGTAGGAAATTAACAATGGTTGTTGTATTACTTATTGATATCTTCAAAGTGGTTTCTCAGGAAAGCAAATAGAGACATGCAAGATTGATCAAACAAGTAGTCATTAACTGTTCCTTTCTGTAGAGCTTATTCTGAATATTAAAAAAGAAAAGGATGGAATATCTGACAGGCTATGGATATCACATACTTACTTGTGTGAACTCCAAGTTAGAAGAATTTTAACTTTTTAAATAGACTCCCTGGTATTTCACCAGGAATTGCTGAGTGGCAACCAAATCGTTTTGCTTTTCAGAGAGCATAGGATTCTCTCCGCTTCTCATTTTTTTGTTGTTTGTTTTGCCTTGTTTTTGGAGACAGGGTCTTGCCATGTAGTTCAGGCAGATCTTGAACTCACTGTATAGCCAGGCTGGCCTCAAACTCACAGCAATCCTCCTGCCTCAGCCTCCCAAGTGCTGGGAGTACAGGCATGTGCCACCATGCCCAGCTCCACTTTTCATTTTGAACCTGGCAGAAACCCAAGAGCATGAGATAAAAGCCAAGTTTAAATGTGACTTTGGTGAGAAGAGCAGAAAATTATGGATTTCTTAAGTATATGTCCTGCTTTTTGCTGTTTGATAACTCATTAAGCAAGGAACAGTTAAAGTAATTTATAGCCAATGGATGTGTATTACTAAAGTGGTTGGTGAAACTGAGTTTAAGTTTAGGTGTTTGAGAATAACATAAATTTTTCTCTACATTTCTTCCATCTACCTCAGATATAAATCTGTATCTATCTATCTATCTATCTATCTATCTATCTATCTATCTATCTCTATATATCATCTATATCTATAGCTGTCTATACTTCTTTCCAATTAAATGATTAGAAATGAAATATTTTGTTCTACCCTTATTTTTATATTTTTAGACATATACTACCCTGTGTTCTTTAATGTGGCATGGAAAAGTCTTAGGGTAATTCTAACCCTAAACTGTGGATTCAGATTGTGGCTTGAAGGCATATTATCTTTGGAAACACAAGTATTCTATTGAGTTCAATGGAATCTTTTCCAATTCTCAGTAACATAATCCCTTTGGATGTTTATTCACAGTTCAAAATGTTGGAATCAACATTGTCAACTTTTACCCTGACAACTTGCTTACTTTCTACTAAACAAACTTACCCTGGAGAAGAGCCTTTTTCCTGCTCTCACTCTCTCAAGCTGCTTCAAAGAGTTCTCAGGCATTTTCCACATATTTCACCCAAATGCCTGTGCAGAGGTGGTACCTTGCAGCACACGGAGCATTTGGTGTGCCCTGGTTTGTTTAAATGAAAGTTCAAAAAGTTTTGGTTCCAGGTGTTGGGAAGAGATGGCATCATTTCAGTTTAGCACCGATGACTAAACTATTTTAATGGCCTTTTACTAAGCCTTTGATTTTACACAGTGTGGTTTTCTAATTGTTATGAAGTTTAATCCTTGATTTCTTATATAAATCTTGAGAACATGGTCTCCAGACAGCTAAACATAATATTTAAACATAACTAAACTAAGTTTTGTAAATATTTCCCTTTTCAGTGATGAATGTATATTGGTAAGGAGGGTGAGGTTGAAGGAGCAGAGACCTTTCAAATGAAGTGACTTTCTTTACCAATGCATTCAGAACACCTACTCTCAGACTTCTGGTTGGTGATATGCAGCTTACTTTGTATAATTCTGGCATAATATCTGAAATATTTGCAATGTGGTATTTATGTGGGATTATGATGAAGAAATTGGGCCACTAAAATCTCAGACAGATCTTTTTCAACCCCCTTCCCGCTATTTACAGAATTTCATATACATGACTAGGAGTGTATAATCATTTTCTAACTAGTCAGTGATATATTTTTTATTTTTAAGATGGTACAACCAAGATCCCATATAGTAAAAACATTAATAAGGTGTTTGAAATGTCAGGTGCTTAAAAGCATGTCCTCTACCTCACAAGAAAGAGCTTATTTTTATGTTTCCCTTATAGCTGACGTGATTGTTAGCTGTTAAGATGAGCATATGTTTGCATATCATACATTTTAGCTAATGATATTCAAAAAATAGTTATACTTCATATAAAGACAAAGATTATTCTAGCTTTGCAGGTCTTTTATCTTGCTAAAAGAAAACAACTCTACAGTCAATAATAATGACAGTTATAGGAACTACAGTACATATACATATATAATATACATATATATTCTGTTGAATTAGTCCTCAGTACATCATACTTTTAGAAAAGTGGATTGTTTTCATGTATTTCTGCATAGTTTGAAGCTTATTTTAATATTCTCGTATTGTGCTGATGTAATTTTATCTTCATCTAGCATGGAGGGTTTTTGTAATAAGCTGGAGTCACTGCACTCCAGGTCACTGGAGTGATTCCAGTAGAGCATCAGTGGTGGAAATACTTAAATGGTACTGAGTAGAGCACCACATTTTCACACTGACTCACTGCCACGAGTACACATGCTTGTCCTGCAGTTCTAAATATGAGAGCATCATCATCGTGCACCTCACTGAAGGAGTGGCAGATGAGAGCAAATGAGTGAGAATTGGCAGATGTCTTTAAGAAAGAACAGAGATCAGATGTCATACACTTGTGATTCTTAATATAGTAATGCTCTATAAATTTATTAAATATTATGTTATGCACACAATGAATTAATTCACCTGAAGACCACTTTTAAAGGGATAATATTCAGATGTTTTAAATAATTTTCACAGGTTCAGATTCAGTCATTTGTGTTCAGTCTCCTCGCTCTTCGCTTTTGAAGGTGTAAAATAAAGTTTTCTGATGGATCCCTCTACTGTAATAAACAAAAAAATAAAAATTAAATCAGCTTTAAGGATAAATACATTTTGTAGGATTGTTTAGAATGAAATACCTGGAGGGCAAGGAATATAATATTTGTGTAGCATTTTGGATCCTATGTAGAGCCTAATAAATGATTGTGAGCTGAGGTCAAGTTTTTAACAATGTATTTGTGTTGTGAAGTGATCTGGTCAACCTTTCATATCCAGGTGCTTGAAACTACGAAGCCATTATAAATGGATGGCATTACTCAGACATACTCCCTTATTCCTTTGCGAGGAGCCTTATGTGATTGTCATTTTGGGGTTTGTACCTTTTTCTTCAGTCATTAGACTGAACTAGACTGAGATTTATGTAGTCTGCTTTCCTGTGTTACGGTGGCAAGTGAATTGAACAAAAGATTTTGCTTCTCTGTTGTGGTCCAGTTTGCTAACTTCAGTAGAGCCAAAAGGCTCACATCAGTGAACAAGAGCTGTTCTTTCAGTTTCCAAACCATAACACTCAGGGGACTGTTTCTAGGTAGGCATAAGACTGCAATAGCCAACAAACACACAAAAAATATTTTTTGAGTTGAATTCTTTCTCTATAGCACCTTTCTTGATCATTCTAACCTAAAGAGATATTTTCTTCATTTTCACTGTTATTTAACAATTGTCTATGCCATTAATTTGGCAAGTTCCATCAATACTTATTGATATCAATTATGTGTCAAAATTAATTTTGTTAGTGGTTCAAAAAATCACTTGTGTTCTCTAGATGTCTCCTGTAGCTTTTCAGTAAAGTGATCCACTTCATGTTATTTATGACATTCCGGGTCATTCATCTGCCCCTATTTTCTATTTGCCTTTATCCTCTGTTTGCCTCTCTGCCTTCCTCTTTCCTGTCCTCAACTTAAGTGAATGTTTTATAAATTTATCTTTAAAATCTATAGCATCAGATGTATTCCATATTTCCTTCCATCCTACCCACATGTGGGGAGAAGTCTGATGTCTTCAATTTTCCACATCTTCTTTTAGCTCATTTAAATTCATCTTTAAAACTTCTTTTTAACAGTAGCATCACATGTTATATTAGTTTGAGGGGGTAAGGAAACATATAGCTTGTTGACTTTTTGCTTTGTCCTAAAAATAAAAATATGGGTGCTGGGGATATAGCTCGGTGGCATAAGTGCTTGCCTGGCAAGTCTGAGGTCATGAATTTGATTCCCGGGACCAGAAAAAAGAAATAAAAATATGTAATGTATAATAAAAATGTAGTGTGTACTAAAAGTCTTTTTTTATTAATGCAAACCTAAGTGGGTGTGATTGAATGTACAGCACAACAAAAACCCGTGGGTAGCAGAGTTTTTAATATTAGGCTTTTACTTTCTATGATATTTACTATCAACTTCATCAAATAAAGTAAAATAATGTTGAAAAATTATCTGAAAAGTGATTGCAGCATTGTTATTTATTTATATGCTTATTAATGTATTGTAGAAAAATGTGAACTATACCACCATAGAAGATTTATCTTAAAGAAGTTTTTAAAAATAGGATTCTTCTACAGGGCTAGAGATTATATCACATATGTGTATGTATATTCTAAACTGGGACTTCAACTTTCAATGTAAGAAATTTTTTAATATAAAAATTTTATAGACTAGTCCCTCTGTGTCAGAGTTCTCCAGACAGAAACCAATAGCATATATCAATATATCTATCTATATCTGTACCATTTCTGTCTCTATCTATATCATCCATATCTGTATCTATATGAGAAGGGGGCGTTGTCTCATGGTGATATGGAGGTCTAGATGCTACATAACAAAGCCTCAGGACCTGGGAAACTGATAGTGTACTTTTCAGTCTCTGGCTGAAGAGGTGAGAATCCCAGGACTGCTGATTTTAAATTCTAGGTTTGAATAGCTGGATAACCTGAAGTTCTAAAGGCAAAAGGCAAGAGAAGAAGAATGTCTCAGGTCTAGGAGGGAGTGAGAGCAATTTGCTTTTGTTTTTCTTCTTTTTTAAAAAAATTTTCTTCTTGTTCTTTCTGGGCTCCTAGCTAATTGGATGGTGCCTGCCCATATTAAGGGCAGACCTTTCCTACTCAGTGGGAGGTCTGAAAACAGCCCCCTGCAATATACCCAGAAGTAACACTTTATAGTTATCCAGGTATCCCATAATTCAATCAAACTGACACTAACCATTCTACCATTATTGTATTTTAGAAGTAATCAACCAATAAAATCTCTGTATTAATGTATTCTTCATAACTGTTGAAAATAGTAAGCATCACTAATTATTCAAACACACTTCCTGGGAATTTATGATTTTGAAGATATCTATCTATCTATCATCTATCTTGAAGATATATGGCTTCATCACTTGTGATTGTGGTTTTGGATTTCAGAATTCAATAGTTTATTTTAAAATCTGGTTACATGTAAGTGCAGGATCTTTATCCAGAATAGTGAGTACCAGATTTGGGAGGGTAAAATTTTCTGTACTAGGGTCCAAGAAAAGAGCTTATTTGTATAATTAAGAGGTTCTGTAACTGGTCAATTTCTGCCTTTTTGGGGATGGATAATCAAAATAGTTTGATTCAGTTCCTAAGTGCTATTTACTAAGTGCTTAGTGTATGAAACTATTTTTAGCTGCCTTTTCACATTACTTCATTAGGGGAACTTTGGGCACTCCATCACCAGACTTCCTAAGGTTATCTCTGTGTAAATTGTCTCCTGCCACCAGATCAGGCTTTGGCGAGTTTATACACCTGTGGATCTTGGCTCTGTCTCAGCTAATCAGTTATGATCTGTACGCCATTGGCCCCAATATTTTGATTTTTCTATATTTTGATAATTTATTACTTTATCTCTTTCATGTATGTAGGAGTTGTAAGTAAAGAGAAACTGGAATTGTGGTCTTTAAACTTTTTTCTGCTTAATATTTAATTAATTATGGTAAATTATGAGCATGTAACTGAAATTATAAGATAAATGATCGTGCTTCCCTTTTCTTTGTTGTAGGAAAAAATTGAATGTACAAATGCCATTGAATTTATCTAAGCTAGTGCCTTCCTCTTAGAAATTAATTTTTATCCCCAGCTATAGGGGTAATACATGCCCCTTGAAGGAAATATGAACATTTTCTTAATCTAGAAATAATAAATGCACTCAGTTAACTATATGCATGTCTCATATCCACATTTAATCAATTGCCAACTGAAAATATGTTTTTTTTTTTTAAAAAATGCCTATACTGATCTTACCTTTTCATATAATTATTTCCTAGATAATACAATTTAGCAACTACCTACATAGCTTTCATATTGTATCAGTCATTAAATATATATTAGTCATCATGGCTTACTAAAGGCAGTGGTGCGAGGAACACTAGGAAGAAGTGCATCTGGATGTGCAAGCACTCAGAAAAAGGGGGTGAACAAAGACTCAAATACGGGAAAGGCAACTTGAAGGAGAAGCCTGCCCGATGAATTCCAGCACTACAAAAACAGCACGAGGCTTTTCTGTAAAAGTGACTCCTTCACAGCAAACTAGAGTTGGAGAAGAAACCCAGTGCAGCACTTGCGATACTGCCAGAGAGTGTTTAATCAGGCTCCATTTGGGGAAGGGGTTAAGACTAAGCCATAGAACAGCTTCACTTAGAGTTTCTAGGGTTACCCTCCCATAGTGACTGAGGGATTATGATGGATTAATTAATGGTCAACTTGTAACACCCAGCTGAACTGAATCTGCGTGGTGTGCTGGGTGTGGAAAACTCACCTAAGGTTGTTGCCAACAGCATAAAAAGAGAACTGGAGGGGAAGATGGTGTGCTGCTGAGTCTCCTGGAGAAGCTTATTATGCTGGTTTTTATGATATGAACTCAGCTGTTTTTATCATCAGAGGAGCTTGGGTCCTCACTGTCACTGAGGATGGCTGCAGATTTTTTCAGGGGAGCTCTGGTCCTTACCTTGAGCATCACTTCCTGGCTCCAGTGCAGATTCCCTCAGCCTGCTAGCACAGATTCGTCATGCTGTTGGCACAGACTTTCTAGCTTCCACCACTGACCACTGACCTTTGAACCTTCCTTGATACAGACTTGCACGGGACACTGTTGTGGGCTCTAGGCCTGCAGTTGGACTTGTGCAAGACATTGCCATCGGATCCAGGCCCTCAGCTGGGTTCACTGGGCTTCTAGCGCATGGTGGTCTGTGGACAAAGGGAACCAGGAGTGGGAGGGGAGAGTGGGGAGGTGCATCTCACAAAGTGATAGGCCATAAACTTAGGTAGAGAAGATTGTGTCTTGCTGGATTCCATGACTGCAGATTCTGGAAAGAAATTACTTATTCAAAAGCATACAGAATTTTAAAAATTTTTTAAAATTATTTTATCCCTCTTTTCCTCATTACTTTTTTAAGTTTAGAGTTTATTGTCTTTCCCCCCTTCTTTTTCCTTAATTTTTCTCTCTGTTTTTTCTTTTTTGTTCATTTTTTATGTTAATAGTATCTATTAAATTCCTTTTAGTTTAGTTTTTTCACTCTCTGGATCCCTATCCCCTTTATATTTACTAGCACAACCATCAAGCTTTACGACTCTTTAAATAGTTAACTCTATGCACTTACCTTTGAATACTGCTCTATTGTTAGTGGGGAGGTAAGGTTGTTCCACTCAGTAGATATTTACTGTAGGTCAATATTTGGCCTGTCTTAGTGTTTATATTATTGTAAATCTCTTTTCTGTGGTTAAGGGCAGTACATTACTGGTTCATAGGATATATCAATATACAATTTGTCTTTCATACTATTATTGTTACTATAACTGAGGTGACATAATTGTTGTGAACTGACTTTCTCTGTATGCCAATATTGGATTGCCTTTACATCACTAATGCTGTGACCCATTCCTGGGTAACTGAGTACTGGGTCAAATATACTGCAGTCTCCACTCCCAAATAAATGGAGGGCACTGTATTCTGGACAGAGGCAAAGATCTATATTACCAATGCTGAGAGGGCATCAATGAAAAGCAGGTATTAACTAAAGAGGTTTCTATGCTAGCAACAAAACCTTATACTATTATCAAGCCTCAAGCCTCAAAACAACAACAATAAAAACAAAACAAAACAAAAAGTAGAAATGTGAAAAGACAAGGCAACAAAATGTGTCTCTAAACTCTCAACTCCCCCAAAATTGAGCCCTAAAGAATCAAGAGGTAAGAAATCAAAGCCACACAACCATATTATGTGACATGGTAAAAGACAGATCAGCAAGGTACTTGAGCAGCACAAGTAAGATTTAACTAAACAGATGATATATCTAATAAATGAAACAATGAGTAAGACTACACAAGACACTAATAAAAAGCTAGCTGAGCTAAACAGAATGACACAAAACAACAGCTTTGTACTAAAAGAAATTAGAGACAATAAAAGGTACAAAAAAAATTCAGGAAATTATGAATTCTATCAAAGACATGGGCAGTAGAACAGACTAATGTGAGTATAGAGGGTCAGCACTAGAAGACACAGATGTTGCCAGTGACCAATTAATGAGAGATACCTTAAAAACATGAGAACTTGAAAAATAGATCCACAAGCTGCTAGATGATGGAAAGAAGACTAACCCAGAATTAATTGGAACTAGTGAAAAATCAGGAAATAGAAGAAATGGAATAAAATACTTGTTTACTGAAGCAGTAGAAAAGTTTTCAAATGTAAGGAAAAATTCATCTTCCAGGTAAAGTGACAGTATATAGAACCCCAAATAGCCATGACCAGAAAAGAACTTCTTCAGGACACAAAACAGTAGTTCTCACTTGCTTGTTCAATTTACGGTGAACATTGAGAAAAAGAGGTGAACAACTAGAAAAATTCCCAGTTTTGCTGGAAAGAAAATGTCTGCAAAGCTGAGTTCATGGAGGGTGTGTTTGCTGAAAGGATTATTATTAAAAAGAAGCCAAGCACTTTGTATCAGGACAATAGGATGCTTGAAGGCATCTCAGGAATCAGCAAGATCACACCCTTTCTATCCTGAAAAGTGTAAAAGTATAAAACCTTTGCTTTGAGAAGAGGTTCTCAGGCAACCCAGCTCATGGAGGTTTCTCAGTAAAGCATTTCCTGGGGTTTAGCATTAAAAAGGAAACAATTGCTTTGTACAGGGACAAAAAGTAAGATACCTTGAGAGCATTTCAGTAATCAGCAAAACTACATTGGCTTCACTTTTAAAAGGTTCAAAATTGTCAATCTTTCTTTTGAGAAGAGAGTCCCTGGAACCCCTGCTTGAGAATTGCCTCCTATGGAATTTGTTCCCAGGGATTAATTTCATCATGCTCAGCTATGCAGGCCCTCAGATGGTCCTGCAATTTTTTGTTTTTTTTTTTTCTGGTACCGGAAATTGAACTCACGACCTTGCGCTTGCCAGGCAGGTGCTGTGCTGCTGAGCTAAATCCCCAGCCCCCGGTCCTGCAGTTTTGGTACAAGGGAGCCTTCTGCTGACAGGAAACCTTGGTGTCATCCATATGATGTTGGTTTTACTGGCATTCAGAATGTAAGACTTGTGGGATTGGGGAGCTTCCATCCAGGTTTCAAGGGAAGGTCTGCAAGACCTGAGAGGCAGTGTGTGAAGCTGTGGGAATGAAGCCAAGTGTGCAGTGAGAACACAAGAAGTCAGATATTCTAGGAATTTTGAATGTCTGCCAAGGAAACTGTAGGTTATAAATGGAGCCAGCCCAAGAGAGAGAGCTCCTGTGGGCTGAAACTGGCAAGGCAATAGAGGGCCATCCAGTCCTTTTGGAACTTACTTTTTACTTCTATATACACTGGGTAGTAGATAGAGAACTATAGAACTTAGTCCTTGTCTGGATAAATGTTGAACTTGATTTGACTTGATTCTGTTTTATCCCTCAATCCTTCCGTTTTTGAATGCAAATGTTTTCTCTGTGCCTTTGTACCTTTGGATGATTTAACTTGTTCTTTATTTTTGCAGAGGGTCACTACTAAGCTCTTGCCTTTTGTCTCAGAAGAGTCTTGGCCTTTTGAAAAATGCTAGTAGTGAAGAGATTTTGGGGAGTAGATAGCTGCATTTATGATTTTACCTGGCATAGCTGTATGCATTTGGTTAGATAGAATTTTGAACCTGCTATTGTTTCGTTTGGAGATTCGGTATGGTTTTTGTATATGTATTTGGATATAAAATTGACAAGGAATGGATTGTGACCATTAGTCCTTGCATGTTAACTTCATTGGATTAAACATGCCTAGAAGATTAGTAAAGGATATCTCTGAGTGTATCTGGGTGGAGCATAAAGTATGACCTTGGATGCTACATATGGTTCCTCACCTCTTCCTCTCTGACATTGTCACTCTGTTCTTTCTGGTCATGGACTAAGAAGCTTTGCTCTATCACTGTGTTGTTTCTGCTTTGGAGCCAGCTGATCATGGACTGAATTTCATAGCATTTTGAGAAATTCAACATCTCCTTTAAGTTGTATGTTTTGGGTATTGTGTCACAGTGACAAGAAAGTAACTAATTTGAGAATGGCCTCATATGGAAAAAAATCTCTCCTTTAAGGATTTGTCAATCTTCTGTACTTTTAAAATGAATGAACAGTTTGACTCATTGATCCTTTGTATTTGTATTAGTACATGTTTGAAATGCACAATAATCACATTCATTATGGGGGATTTGTAAATGTACATAACATGTGTTAACTTTTTTTAGGTCCCCTTCATCTGCCTTCCATCCAACCTTTCATTCTCTTCCCATTTACAAAAGTTCTATTTGCATTTTCTCTTCAATTCTTTTTTTCTTTAAATCCTTTTTCCATCCTTCAGTCCTTTGTTCCTTCCTTCCTTGCAATCCATCTCTTGTTCCTCCTTCCATTTGAAAAAGTTCTTCCCACTTCCTAATATCTGTTCTACATTTATCTCTGTATTTATACATTGAGATTCTCACACAAGAGAAACAATGGGATATTTAAACTGATTTATTTCATTTAAGATTATGGTCTCAAGTACATCCATTTACCTAAAAATAGCTCAGGTTTATCCTTGTTTATGGCAGAGTAGCATTCCATTATATATAAATACCACATTTTCTTTACCCATTCATCTGTCAACGGGACTATGTACTGTCTCAAGATTTATAAATTGTGAGAAAAATTATTTTCTTATTCCTTCTAATGGTTTGAGCAATCTTTCATTCTTACATCTGGTAATCTGAGCAATGTAGTTGAGGATAGCAATATGTAATGCAACAACCACTGTTGATTCTTATTATTTTGTCTTAAGACTCTGTATGACTTTGAATGTTCTTGCTTTGATTTATTTATGTTTGTGATACTGGCATGCTGCTACTGTTTTATTTCTTTGTTTGTTTGTTTCTCATTTACTACTCTCTTTAAAATAAAAAAAATTTAAAAAACTATGGGTAGGCATGTACCAATATAGTTTGATAACTTTAACTCTTTCAGGAAGATACCTAGAAGGGGATTAGCTGAGTCAAGCAGAACTTGTAGTTTTAGTTTTTTTGAGGAATCTCTATACTGATTTACATAGTGGTTGTAGCAACTTACACTCCCAACAGTAATGGAGAAGCTCCCTCTACCAGCCTTGGTTGATTTCTTGATCATAGCCATTCTTTCTGGAATGAGATGGACTCTCAGTGTTGTTTAATTTGCATTCCTCAAATGGTAAGCAATGTTGAGCAATTTTTCATGTACTTTTTGGCTGTTTGTACGTCTTCATCAGAGAAGTGTCTGTTCATTTCAGGTGTCCACTTTTGGATTGGGTCCTTAAATTTTAGTGGATTTTTCTATTGAAATTTTTTATATATTCTAGATATTAGTCCTCTGTTTGAGGAGTAGGTGGTGAAATTTTTTTCCCATTCTGTAGGTTGTCTCTTCACCCTGTTGGTGGTTTCCTTTGCTGTGCAGAAGCTTTTTAATTTGATGTGATCCTATTTTTTGATTCTTTGTAATATTTCTTGTGCATCCAGTTTTGTTCATAAAGTCTTTGCCAACATCTATGTTTTCAAGAGTTTTACCTATTCTATCTTTCAGCAGATTAATTGTTTCTGCTTCAATATATAGATCTTGATCCATTTGATTTTAATTCAGTGTATGGGGAGATATATGAATCCAGGTTCACTCTTTTTTTTTTTTTTTTTTGGTTTTTCTCCGGTACTGGGAACTGAACTCACGACCTTGCGCTTGCCAGGCAGGCGCTTTTGCCACTGAGCTAAATCCCCAGCCCCCCAGGTTCACTCTTTAGCATGTAGAAATCTGGTTTTCCCACCATCATTTGTAAAGAGGGTGGCTTTCTTCCAGAGAATGTGTTTAACCCATTTGTCAGTGGTAAGGTAGCTGAGTGTGCCTGGAGTTGTTACTGTATCTTCTATTCTGTTTGCTCCACAGATTTTTTTGGTCAATACTATGCTGTTTTTGTCACTGTAGCTTTGTAGTATAACTTGAAATCCAGGGTTGTGATGCCCTCTGTCTTTTCCTTGTGCCCAAATTACTTTTGCTATTCTACATCTTTTTTGGTTCCATATTAATTTTAGGATTGTTTTCTCTAGTTCTGTGCTATTGATATAAACATATTTTTAACAACTGAGTTATAGTTCTATGACTGAGTCATTAAATGAATTAATCATTCGAGGAATTGTGTACAGTAAGTATGTACATTACTATATTTAGAACAAATAAATGGTGCAGAGGATATGCCCTAGAGTGGCTATTTGTGGTCTAGAATTTGTAGTGGTTGATTCATTTTGTTAATTTGCGAAGTATAGAAGTTGAACTAAATGACTCAGCAGGGGGCCAGGGTCCTCACTTTGTAAACATCCTGGGCCAGTACAAGAGTAGGGCAGGGATATGGTGTGGTGCTATACCTGCCCCAGGATGGGTAGCCTTCTTACACTATGCAGGAGGAAAAGAGGTTTGCTCTTCTCCCCTTTTCTCTTATTGGCTTTTGCTGTCTTCCACAAATGTGAGCTGTTGCCCCTCTGCCATACCTACCTGCCTTGAAGCCAGCTGATTATGGACTGAAGCCTCCACAAACTGTGAGCTAAGTAAACCTTTCCTCCTTAACCTTGGGTATCTCAGCAATGAGAGTAAAGTAACTAACAGAAATGGTCAAAGGAACTCTAACTTGATGACTTTGCTTTTATTTGTGTAAATCTTACATGCAGTATTGTAATGTGTAATAATACAGAACTATCATACTCTACTGTATAGTACAATCACAAATCACAGTACTGTACTGTATAAGAAGTATTGCACTAAAAGAGACATTCAGGCTCTGGAAACAAGATCACAGATCTATACAGAAAGAAATATGGGTTGTAAATCTAAGTAGTGGCTTGTAAGTCTGCAAGTTATTAAACAGTTAGGTCATTAAATGAGAAATATCTGTATTTTGACTGCAATTGCATTAAATCTGTATAACAATTTTGGAAGAATGGCTATTTTCACTCTATTGATTGAGCCTACCTATCCAGGAGTAGGGGGTATCTTTTCATTTTCTGATATCCTCTTTGATCAACTTTTACAGAGAATTATAATTTTCCTTGTGGAGGTCTGCCACTTCCTTGGTTGAGTTAATGTAGGGGCCCAACCTATGAGCTTGTACCTGAAATACTTCACTTCATGCTCTCCTTGACTTAAGGGTTTGTGCTGAGAAGTCTGCTGCAATTCTGATGGATTTTAATTTATAGCCAAATTGTTTCATTTCTGTAATAGCTTTTAATATTTTGTTCTTGTGCTGAATTTCTGGAATCTTTCCTATTATATATCTTGGTGTAATTTCTTTGGTTAATAACTATTTGAAATTCTATATGCCTTACTTTTCTGTATGCCAACTTATTTTCCCATGTTTGGACGTTTTCTGCTATTACATTTATAAATAGGCTATTTATATCCTTGTTGTTATCTTCTGATTTTTTAACTGATTCAAATTAATCTTATATTTTTCTTCTTTTCATCATCCCATAGCTGTTGAATTAATTTTTTATAGTCTTTTTATTTTTTTATTTTTTTTTATCTTGTGGCAGGGTGTTCCTGTGCAGTTCAGGCTGGCCTAGAACTCATTTTGTGGCTTAGGGTGGCCTCAAACTCATAGTGATCCTCCCATTTCAGCCTCTCAAGTGCTGGGATTACAGGCATGTGCCACCATGCCCAGCTATTCATGATCATTTTTAAGAAATCTTTCATTTGATGATAGCCAACCATGGCCTTGTCTTATAGATCTGATATTCTGTCTTCACACTGGTTGATTCTGCTTCACATACTTTCAATAGAGGTTTGACTCTTCAGTTTTCTGTTTACATCTGTTTTATGGAACCTAGTTCTTTCTTATATTGGGCATTTGTGGTTTCCCTAAGATTCTGTATTTTTTTCTTTTTTTAAATCTGTGTCTACTTGAGATTCACTAAACATTTCCTTCATTATGGTCATTTTTTTCTTTAGTTATTTGTGTTATTATTTTTGTTTTGTTTTTGTCCAGGGACTTACTTTGCTTTTTTACTTCTGGTTCTACCATTTCATAAAATTCATCTGGGTGTATTTTGATTTCTTCTACCTCAATGCTCTCTGGGAAACTGGGCATTTTGGATTCCATCTTGCTTCCTTGATTTCTCATTTTCTATTTTTTAAAATTGTTTCCCATGTTGAGGCTTGCAAGTTGTTTATGGCAGGTAGTTTTATTACTAGTATGGAGACTTTTTTTAGGTAACAACTACTTTTTGGACCTGTCTTCTAGGGATAACTGACTTTTGGCCATTGAGTATGTCCCAGTATCCTCCCTCTTCTGTTTAGTAGGGCCAAAATTTTGCATCCTACTTGGCCTAGCACCCAGTTCCTTGGTACACTGTTGTAGTATGTTTATGGCCACCAGACAATCTAAACATTAACATACAAGTAAGAATAAGTGATCACACAACTGTGTTTCCTTGGCCAACTGTATAATCAGTAATAAATACAGTATTAAAACAAACTGGAAATTGACGAAACCATAAGAACTAATCCTTTATACCTTTAACTCTAGGTACAAAATTTATAGTTATATAGCAAAATCTAAGACAAATTGGAAAGTTATATACAGTAAATATCTACTTGACAGAAGAATTTTACCCCCTTTCACCATAAGGTAGTGTTTAACCATAGCAAGATATGTTAACTACCTATAGATTCATGAGGATAAATGGTATGGGTGTGGCAGTATGACATAAAAAGAAATACATTGTGAAAATAAAATAATTATGAAGAATGTGGTAAGATTGATGTAGAAGGTCCTATGAAGGAGTAAATGGAAATTAGTAATATTAGATAACATTAACAGAGATGACCACCTAGGAAAAGGATAAATAATAAAAATTAGAGATTAAACTAGAGAAAAAGAAAATAATAAAAATACTAAGGGAATGAGTTGAAGGAGAGAAAGTGAGAAAAGAAGCAGGGATGAGAGAATAAAAGGAGGTCCTATTCAAACAAATAAAACCAAGTAATATTAGAGTGACAAGAAAATGATTGGTATCTCCACCCTCCACCAAAGAAAATAAATAGTGAAAAATAGAAAATGTACCAAGAGTGAAGGGAAATTTAAAAAAAGAAGAAGAAGGATACAGAAATCAGTTCCTATGTATTTCCAGAGGAATGTTTTCTTTCCAGGTTGGTAGCCTTAAATCTTATGTCACATTCCTCTTTGCCCCTGTTTATAGGCTCTGAGTTTGTATGGAGGTTACTCAGTTCAAGAGACTTTTTCCCATAGGTCTTTGTTTGCAGCAGTTGTTCAAGCTGGTAAACTGGATCAGAGAAGGGCTGGGTCCTTGTCTCTGAAGCTCTTCAGTGGATTCTTTCTGGTTGAGGACTGATGCTGTTACCCAGTGTATATTCTAGTGTCTGTGGGACAGGCTCTCAGTATCAGATGGAGACTCCTTCTGGCTGTCAGACCTGGCTCCCAGTCTTGTGTATGTTCAGAAAGGAAATAAATCTGCTTCAGACTAATGTCAGCAGATTTCTGCAAGCCCACTTAGGGCATGGAGTGGAGGGTGGTGTCTCCTGAGTGTCCAGAGTACCAGCCAGAACAGGCAGCCACTAGCCCTTGATGTTTAACAGGCAGAGGACACCTATTGTGTTAGGCAGGGACTGTGTCCAGGGCTCTGGCTGAAAGAGGTGAAGACTGTACCCTGCCCAGGGGGCTTGGAACATCCAGTATAAACCCTACTTGCCTGGGGACTGGTGTTAGATGTCTAGTAGAGGTTTTGGCTGGTATAGGATTGGAGCAGGAGAGTAAGAGCTGTGTGTAGGCTAAAGCATGTCTAGCGTGCTGAGTATGTAATCCATCCAGACCAATGGTAGCTCTCCTTGCCAGGTGAATGTCTCAGTTTGTGTGGGATAAACTGCAGGCTCCCAGAGGTTACTCAGGTGTGCTTAGGTTTCAATATTAAAATCTCCTGACACAGGCAGTGGCGGCTTGCTTTTCTGATCAGATTCTGAAGATGAACGGGCAGGTCAAGGAGGGAGCAGTTTTCTGGTCACTTGTTCCTGATGAGTGCCAGCAAAAGATGCTGCCAGGCTACAGTGTCCTCTGTTTGGCGAGGAGACCATGAGATGAAATGCCCATATATCCCAGTTTATGTAGGGAGGGTTGATTTGGCTACAGTACTTGCATCCTAGCAGCTATTTGAAAACTTCTGAAAATGGCAGTTCCTGTGTGGGCTGAGGCTGTCAGGGTAGTCTTGTCAAACTGCTCTGCCTCTTTTAAGTTCTTACGCATGTTTTGTTTGATCTGCAAGTTTTTTCTTTCAAATTGATTTTTTGCATGAGGGTGTATGTCTCTCCCCTTCTTCCAACTTCCTGTGCTTTTAGTTGATCTGATGTGACTACTCCTCTATTCAGCCATGTCAGAGTCTCTCATGTGTTTTTTTTGTACTTGTTACGCATAATGTTTATATTCCCTGTGTGAATTTGGTGCATGTACATAATACATCTCCTTTTTTCTTCCCTTTTCTTTTCTCTCTCTTCTCCTTTCCTCCATTTCTGGAGCCTCCTTTCCTTTGAGAAAGATCTACCTTCCTACTTCCTATTAGCTGTCCTTTATTTTGCTATTTATTTATTTATTTATTTATTTATTTATTTATTTATTTTTGTACCTTTCAGATTTTATTACTCTTTCAGGTTCTTACACTAGGGAAACAATATGATGTTTACACATTTGGGTCTGATTTATTTCACTTATGAGTATGGTCTCCAGTTGCATCCATTTACTTATAAAAGCATTGAGTTTATCATTTTTATAGCTGAGTAACACTCAATTGTATAAAAATACCACATCTTTTTCATCCATTCCTCAGTTGATGGACATTTGGGCACTTTCCAAGATTTAGCTTTGATAAATTGCATTGCTATAAACATGGGTGCACACATATCACTATGGTGTGATGTTTCCAGTTTTTCTGGAAAAATACCCAGAAAGGGAATAGCTGGTTTGAATAGGATTGCTAATCCTAGTTTTCTGAGGAATCTTCACACTGATTTCCATAGTGGTTTCACCAGTCTGCACTCTCATCAAGAGTGGAGAAGTGTTCCTTTTCTCCCACAGCCCCTCCCGCATTTGTTATTGGTTGATTTCTTGAGGATAGCCATTCTTTCTGGGGGAGATGGAATCTCAGTGTTCTTTTAATTTTCATGTCTCGAATGACCAATGATGTTGAACATTTTTTCATATACTTATTTGCCATTTGTATTTCTTCATCTGAGAAGTGTTTATTTATCTCAGATAGCCATTTTTGAATGGGTCTTTGAATTTTGGGGCCCTGATTTATATTTTGGGCTTCTCATATAAGAGAATATCATGTGTTTAATTTATTTCACTTAATAGTATGGTTTCAAGATTCATCTATTTTTCTACAAATGACTCAGTTTATCTATCTTTATGGTAGTATAGTACTCCATTGTATATAAATATCACATTTTCTTTATTTATCCGTTGACCAGATAGAAGAGAATCGTAGAATAGGCCACTTCTTTGATTTATGTAGATATTATAAATTGTGCTTCTGTTATCATGGGTATGTATGTATTACTATAATATGAGTGAGTCTTTTCTTTTTAGGGTCTGCAGTGTTGGAATCCAGCAGATTGTAGGATGGATAGTGATTCACTGCTAGGATGTATTTTTTCCCTACACTCCTATTTTTGTGTGTGAATGCTGGATTCTTCCCTGACTTTTCCACTGGGCATGGGCAGTCAGTGGTGTCCTCTGTAAGGCTGTTGTCACTTCAGCAGGTCCAACTATCTGTATCCCTCAGTCACAATTTTCTCCTCAAGTCATAATTTTCTCTCCATGGATCTGTGACTTTTGGGTTTGTGATGTGCCTCCCCTGCTCCAGAATTTTCTCTGTTGATCTATCCCAAGAAGTGGCAACTGTCCAAGCTGAGGTATGTCCTTGGTCATACTGGTGGGTGGAAGAAGTACAAAGACCCCTGATCAGTGTGCCTGATGCCATCAGCTGGATGGGCATTCAAGCAACTACTGGATTAATGCCAGCGCTTTCAGACCCAACCGCCTCTGATTCAGTGGCTACATATCAGGCCTTATTGAAGGTGGGGCTCCTGAATCTCTCCTAGCTGAGCTCCAACTTTTCAGATTTTCTGTATATCCAGCCTGTCTCAGGCTGTAACTGTCAAGCCTTACCCTGCATTAGTGTGAGGAGCTCTCCCTCCCTGTGCAGAGGCGTGAGCTTTTCAGACCACTTCATTCCTTTCTCTGCACTGTGCTCCATCTCTCCAGCTTCTCTGCAGTTTCTAGCCTTTCCATCACCTTTCTCCAAATTATAGATTTATCCCTTTCCTTCTCTTCATCAAATTGCTTTCTTCTAGATATCTCAACTCCAGGTCCCTGAAAGGCTGCACCTCACTGGCAGTCTCATCTTATTCACTTCAAGTTAGGTAATTCAGGAGCTACTTATTGACTTTTTTCTCCCTCATTTTAGTAGTATTTCTATGTTGAAGGTTGTGAAGAATTGGGTAGAATGTCTCATCCACTGTCATTTTTTTTTTTTTTTTTTATAACTAGCTGTCTCTTTGTCATGTGTGCTGTGTTGTTTTGTGTACATGTGAGAATTTCCATTCAGTCTGCTCTGGATGATAGGTTCAGCCCCTAGTATTTCTTTCAGAGGTGAGAATAACTACTGATAGCAGTAATATCTACATTTGAAAAGTAGCCATAAGTTTTCTGGTACCTAAGAATTTGATGGTCTATGTAGTGATGCATGCTTGTAATGCCAGCACTCTAGAAGTCACAGTCAGGAGAACTGCAAGCTCAAATTTGGCCCAGGCAGCTTAGTAATTTATCAAGACCCTGTGCAAGGGCCCCAGATTCTATTCCTGGTGCTACCAAAAAGATTTTTGATGAGAAAGGTCTCAGTTTTTCACTTGAAAGGACATAGAGAGCATAATAGTATAGTAGCATAGGATTAAGTGTTAATGGTGTTTGGAGCATTTCAAATAGTGTATAGATAAAGGACAGGAAGAGATTGAGAAAATGAATAGAAAGAAAAAAATCAATAAATGGAAAATCACAAAAGATAATATAACAAAGGAATAATAAAAATGGGGGAGAGTAGAGACACAGAAGGTATGTTGAGGAATGTGGAGGAAAGTTATGGGAGTTGAGGATGGAAAGGAATGTGAACAGGAGGCGAGAGACAAGAAGAGTCGATTGTATCCAGTTGTTGATAAAACAGTCTAACAAATTTAGTATTCCTGTGGAGGAGCTGGTGTAGTAACATGATAAAACAAAGTAGGATACAATGTAGATTCACAGTAGTAATGCTCTTAGCTATACACACACACACACACACACACACACACACACACACACACACACACACACACACACAATATCTATCCTTTACCATACAATGGAAATAACCTATAAAAGGGCCAAAATGTAAGGAGAGAGAGAGAGAGAGAGAGAGAGAGAGAGAGAGAATGAGAACAGATTAGGATGAATATCCATATGCAGTATTTTTATTGCTACTATCTTTATTTTTTTTTGGTGCTGGGAATGAACTCATGACCTCGCGCTTGCCAGGCGGGCACTGTGCTGCTGAACTAAATCCCCAGTCCCTGCTACTATCTTTAAACTGCAACGTTGAGGAGCCTTATGTTTTCAGGGTTAGTGGAGGGGAATTTACTCATCTCCCTCAAGTGGGTCTTAACTCAGGATTCCTAGCCATGTCTTCACAGGAAGCTTTACCCCTTCCTTTTCTGTTTGGGACTCTTTACTCCATGTCTTTGCACACCCAGACTCCATGATTTCAGTGGTGTCCTGGGTCAAGGATGAGGTTCTCAGCTAATGTAGGCTGTTTCTCTCCAAGTACAACACACCTCTGAATTTCTCCCTGGACCTTGCTTTCCACTTTTCCCCAAGGTTGGGAGGCATAAGCCCGAGCTAAGATTGTTTGGTCCCTTGCTTACTACCTGTAACCTTTACTCATTCCCCTGAGACTTTATCTAGCCTGTGGATCCCTCTGTGCCCAGTGCCAGGGAGACAAAAGCATAAGTTTTGACTGGTTGATTCATCTTATTCTGCCCTTAGCAGTTACCACTTCTGGGCCCTTTGTAACCTTCTAAGTTTCAGTCTTGTTCACAGTTCCCACGGTATCTGTGAAGGAGGTTAGCACTCTCCTGTTATTGTCTCCTAATCAGGTTATGTCCATCTGGGAGAATGGCTGGCCTTAGCTGGCTCCGATGGTGATGGAACTTGAGGTGAGCACCACACAGGGGCACCTTCTTGGCTTCTTTCTCTGGGCTTTAGAGCTTTCAGTGATATAAACAGCCTGCTGTGGCACACGTACCAAAGGTTCGCCAACCCTGCCCTGGAAGTTTTGTGCATTTCATAGAATGGCTCTTTTTCCAGGTCTGTGCTAGAACACAGCCCATAAATGAAGAATCTCTTTCCTGTTATTTCCTCACACTTTGGACCCTATCTGGGCAGAAGTGCAGCTCCTGCTTGCTCTGAGGGTGATGACAGCTGGAGTGAGTGCAGTTATGGCTGCCCTCTTGGCTTCTACCCCTGAAGGTTGTGTGCATTTCACAGAATGGCATGATCTCTAGACATTTGTGGGGGAGTGGTAGCAGCTTCACTTCTTATGAAAGATTCCCAGTTTTCTGTATTTCTCCTGTTTGGTATCCTGTTTATATTGTATTCCAGTATTTGGTGTCCCAACCACCTCATGTAGCTGCTGACTGACTGACCTGGTGCAGTCTATGAGTGCTGCTTCCTCTGCGCTATCCTGACTACAAAGTCCCCTATTTCCCTTGATGTGCTTCATGTCTGTAGATATCTAAACTATAAATACAGTTTCAAAGTTGGAATTATTCTATATAGATTATTTTGATATTTATATTGTTAAATATCCCGTACTAGTTCATATGTATATTTTTTTACTTTATCAAGTGCTTGTGCTTACTACCTAGAAGCAGCTGTTTGGTTCTTTCTCAAATCTTGGTCTTCAGCCTGTCTTCTTTCACTGCAGCCTTTACCATGTCCATCGGGGTGACCCAGAAGTCCTACAAGGTGTCCACCTCCTGTTCCGGGCCGTCAGCAGCCTGTCTGTACACCTCCTGGTGCTCACATCAGCTCTGACAGCGTCTCCCAGGTGGGCAGCAGCAGCAGCTTCCAGGAACCCAGGCACTGCCATAGGTCTGGGCTGTGGCTGTGGTGGGGCTGGTGGTGTGTGGGGGGGGCGTCACAGCTGTCATGCTGAACCAGCGCCTACTGAGCCCACTGAAGCTGAAGGTAAACCCCAGCATCCAGGCCATGAATACTCACGAGAAGGAGCAGATCAAGAGTCTCAACAAATTTACCTTCTTCATTAACAAGATGTGATTCCTGGAATTGCAGAACAAGATGCTAGAAATCAAAGGAAGCTTCTGGTATCTGCAGAAGATGGCCCAGGGCAACATAAATGCCGTGTTTGAGACCTGAAGGTGATAGGTGGGTTGACTGGGCCAGAAGAAGCTGAAGCTGGAGGCAAAGCCTAGCAACATTCAGGGGCTGGTAGAAGACTTAAAGAACAAGTAAGATGATGATATCAATAAGCATATAGAGATAGAGCATAAATTTTCCCTCATTGTTAATGATGTGGATAAAAGCTTCATGAACAAGGTAGATGTGGAATCTTAGATGGAAGGTGCGACTGACAAGATATCTTCTTCAGGCAGGTGTATGAAGAGACCTGTGAGCTGCAGTACCAGATCTCATACATGTCTGAGTGCTTTCCATGAATAACAGCTGCTTCTTGGATTTGGATAGGATTATCACTGAGGTCTGAAGTCAGTACTGTACCAGATTGCCCTCTGTAGCTGGCCAAGAGCATGTACCAGATTAAGTACGAGAAGCTGCAGATGCTGTCCGGGAAGTGCAGGATGACCTGTGCTGCAGGAAGACTGAAATCTTGGAATAATAACATCAATCATTCAGGTAGCAACTAAGCCCTTCAAAGACTAGAGAGCATGCCTAGAGGTCTCCATTGCTGATGCTGAGCAGTGTGAGGAGCTGGCCAGCAGGAACACTAAATCTAAACTGGCGGAGCTGGAGGCTCCCCTGCCATGGACCAAGCAGGACATGGCGTGGCAGCTGTGTGGGTACCAGGAGTCAGAATATCAGGCTGGCCCTGCACATTGAGATCACCACATACTATAAGGTGCTTAAGAGCGAAGACAGCTGGCTGGATCCTGGGATACAGAACATTCTGTATTTATATGAAAGTCAACAGGAGCTACTTAGAGGGCTAAGCTTGACTTAAGGGAGTTTTTAACCCCTGGCTTCAGTTAGAGCGTGAGCTCTTTCTAGCCCTGCTTCAGTTCGATGGAGTCTTCATATCCTTCATACAACAATGTTATCTTCCAAATGGCTAGTCAGTTTTGCTTACACTGTTTCAAAAAAAAATTCTTTTTTGTCACTATATAAAGGGCCATGGTTATGAATAAGGTCAAGACTTGGAATGGGGAGATGGGCAGCTGGTGTCTGAGTTCTCTATTACCCTGTTCAAGGAATGGACATTGCAATTTTTCACATCCTACCTCCATCTTATAGCTGCATCAGAGCCTGTTGGGAAGATAGCTGTATAGAGGGGGGCTGGGGATTTAGCTCAGCGGCAAAAGCGCCTGCCTGGCAAGCGCAAGGTCGTGAGTTCGGTTCCCGGTACCGGAGAAAAACCAAAAAAAAAAAAAAAAAAAAAAAAAAAAGATAGCTGTATAGAGGAGTATAGTGTAGGGCACAAGATACTCACCTGTAGCTTAACCCTATCCTCAGCCCAGCCTTAGGGAAGGTCTGCTTCCTTGAGTACCGTCTTTGCCCATGTCCTCTACCAAAATCCAATTCAATTATGTTTTCCAAAATAAAGCCCCAGTTGGTTCTACCAACAATAACAATGGTAACAACAATAAAATTATAAAGTAATTATTTTAACTGGTTAAACAACCAGATAAATAGGGAAAAGGTAATTATTTCTTTTTCCATCCTTCTCAATTTCTACTCCTAAAAGCTAACCATTGTTTGATGTGTATACTTCTGGACTTCAATGCCTCATTATATTTGCTGATAAAGATTTTAAAATCTTTTATGAAAAAGGAATCCAAAGATAATCATTGTTTTTGTTATCTCCATTTGTATCATGGTATGTCCTAGGCATCTCTCTAAGTCAATTTATATATAGTTCTCTAACTCATTCCTTTAAATTATCTACACATATTTGATAGTATTGAATACAACAATGTGGTCATTTTGTGTTAATATATATGACTGCATCATTTTCTCTTTGCACACACCCATCCACACATATACATACAATTTATTTCTGTAAACGTTTCTAAGTGGAATGTGTGGTTCAAAAAATATCTGAGGTATAAGATATTTGAGGATAAGATATATTGAGGTATAACATACAAGAAAATCAGTTTTGACAAATGTGTATACTGAACAGTCATGTAACCTCTACCATCATCAACATAGATATTTGTTACCCCAAAAAGTTCTTATTTTCCTTGCAATTAGTCTTTTCTCCCTAGTCCTAGGCCTTACCTGTGCCTGAACTGATAGCTGTCCTTAAATGTTATGTAAACAGAATAATAAAGTGGTCATTTGTGTCTGATTTCTCTCACGTAGCATCATGTCC
This sequence comes from Chinchilla lanigera, assembly GCF_000276665.1. NCBI lineage: Eukaryota > Metazoa > Chordata > Mammalia > Rodentia > Chinchillidae > Chinchilla > Chinchilla lanigera. The sequence continues at coordinate 5,096,894 of NW_004955507.1, read as the reverse complement.
TTGAGATTCATTTGCTTGTGTGTATCACCATTTCATACCTTTTAATATGGATATTCTGCAATTTGTTTTCCCATTCACCTGCTGATGGATACTTGATTTGTTTCTAGTTTGAATAGAACTGCTATAAACATTTTCCAATTGTTGTGCTGACATGTTTTCATTTTCTTGGGAGACATCCAGGAGTGGATTTGCTTGGGATTGTAGCTTTATAAAAAACTGTCAGCTGTTTTTCAAAGTGGCTGTATTCACAAACAACAGTGTGTGATTTCTAGTTCCTCTACATCTTTGTGAGCACCTGATATTCTCTTTTAAATTTTAACTAGTTTTGTGTGTGGGTAGTTGTATGTTGTTGTGATTTTAATTAGCATTTTCTTCTTCTGATTGAGATTATGCATTTCTTCCTGTGCTTCTTTGTCACCTGTATATACTTTGTTAAAATGTTTGTTGAAGTCTTTTGTGCATTTCAAAAAAATTATTGAGTTGAGATGTTTTCTTATTACTGAGCTTTGAGATTTCTGGGATACAAATCCTTTATCAGATATGTGATTTATAAATATTTTCTCCCATCAGTGACTTGTCTATTTTCTTAATGGTTTCTTTCAAAGGGCAGAAGCTGTTTGTAGTGATCAAGTCTAATTTATGAATTTTTTCTTTATGGTATGCATTTAAAATCTTAATGCCTCTTACTAAATTTTAAACAAGATTGTAGCAATTCTTATTCCCATTGTCAGTGTGGGAGAGTAGTTACTGCTCAGCAATCTCATTAGAACTGTATATTACTGTTCTTTTTGGTCTCTTTCCATCCTAAAAGGGAAATATTATCTCAATATCATAGTTTTCCCACCATAGGCAGGATGAGTATTTTTTTTTTAGTTATTTTTCTTCTTGCTGAGACAAAATACCCAACAGCCAAAGTTAAAGGAGGTAAGGTTTATTTAGCTCACAGTTTGTCCATAGTCAGCTGGCTCCAAGGCAGAGTGGCACGACAGAAGGGTATCACAGAGGATGAACAGTTTATGGTAGGTAGTAGGCAGGAAAGGAAAAGCAGAAAGCAGTAACTGATGACAGCAGCCCTTTTTCTGTCCCTTATATTTCTATCCAGGCTAAATAACTTAAAGGCAAGTAGTACTCACACCCAGGGTGGGCCAGCCTTAACCCGAGCATTGCACTGTTAATCAATCCCAGCATCACATCCTTAATCTCAGCATCACACACTCCAGATCTTGCCACCTCCAAAAAGCCCCATCTGTGATCACTTGAGCTTTGGGGAAACATCTAGATTTAAAACATAATGACTGTCCATAATAATTGTCCTATGTTTACTTTTTGATGAAATATGTAGTCATATTCTCTACCTTTTTCTAGCATATTGGTCTTTTTCTTATCAGTTTGTAAATGCTCTTTGTGAAATAGAATGTTAATCTTTTGTCACAGATATTGCAAACCATTTTCTTCTCTAGATAGCACTTACATTTTGACTGTTTTCAATTTAGAACTTTCAATCTTATTTATCACTGGAATTTATGTTTTTATGTAGTATGGTGGAATTATGTTATTGTCTTCCAAATGTCTAGCCAGCTTTGCTTACACTGTTTTGAAAATACTTTTGCTATTATACTAAAAAGCCATATATGATATGGAATTTATGCCCACATATTTGTACCTATTTCTTAACTGTTATTTTCCTATTTTTTATTTTTTAAATCAATGCCACACTACTTGAATAAGGTTTATTAACCACTCCCTCATTTTACTTCTTCAAGATTCTCATATAATTACTTTTCAAAATGAACTTTTCATTTTCACTAGTTCAGGAAAACTTATCACTGGATTTTGATTGGAATAGCCTAATTTGGAAAAATTTGATTTTTCAGTATTGTCTTCCACTTAAAAACAGCATATTTTTTCACCTGTTTGGTTCTTTTTTATGTCATGTGAAAAGATTATGTGTCATAATCTTTCCTGTACCTTTCACATTGAAATTATTCATTAAAAAAGAATTAAGATGTGTTATGTAAATGTACAAACATTCCCACATTATGTAAACATTGTATACTACAAACATGCACTAATAAAAAAAGTTATTCTTTAATATTTCATAGAATTTTCAATGTTGACAGTGAATTTCTTTCTTTATGTAATTTTCCTCTAGAACAGAGAAGGTATATATTTAGTTTAAATTCATTACCTTTACTAAAATTTCTTATTAGTACTAATAGCTCTTCATATGGTTTTTTGCATGTTAAGTACACAATCTTGTCAAAAGCAAAGCTAGATTTATTTTTCTGAATTATACCAATTACTTTCCTTTTAATATCTTGAATTCACTAAAGCAATATTGAAAAATAGTGGTGATAGCTGCTATTCACATGAATTTAATGAAGATGCCTTTATTTTATTTTCATAAGCATCTGAATATTTCCCATCAAAATAAGTTTTATACACCTATATACATATATGTTAAATATAGGACTTATTTCTGTTTTTGATTATATTAAAGATAAAACATTTGATTAATGAATTTCAGACATGTATTCATCCATATTCATGTACAAATGCATATATAAGTCATAAAGATAGAAACAAGTGTATACATATAATTTTATACATATCAAGTAATAAAACCATCTTTTATTTTGCAAGCATTTTCTTAACAAAATTTTGTGGACATATTCATCAATAAATGTGAGTTCATGTTATTTTTAATGGCTACATTAGTATTACTTTGTATGTATATATGATAATTACTTAATTGTTCTATTGATAAGTACCATCATTTTGTCTAATTTTTCATGATTATAAATAATGTTGTAATGAACATCATTGGAAATACATCACTGCAACATTCCTAGATGTGTGATTGCCATGTCAAAAGAATTCATATTTAAAAATTTGATGTATTTAGCAAATAGACCTGCATAAAGTTCAGGTCAGTTTACACTTATAGTAGCAGTGCATAAGAGAACTCATTTATCTTATCTTTTGCTAATGTTGATTATCTTTCTTCCTTTTAGATATGTCAGTATGGTAAAAAATGATTATATGACATTGATATTTTGTTGGTTACTAGGAAGGTTAACTTTGTTTTTCATTTTTTGTATTTGTTTCTCCTCTTGTCTGTTTCTGTAGCTCACTTTTTCATTGGGATATTGGTCATGCCTTCATGTAGGATCACTTTATGTACTAGTGGTAGTAATCTTTCATTATATTCATTGCAAAAGTAAAAGTATTCTTGAGCATCTAAAATTTGATTTTGGTAGTTTCCCCCATCTCATTCTTTGCTCACCTCTATCATCTTAGTAGTTAGCAATTATCTCTGTCTTTGGTGTTATTAGTCCACAATCAGGTTTTATAATGTTTGCTTTGTGGGGACTCCTGTTCTGTGGTATTATTTTAGGGCATTCCACATTGTCCTGAGTCACATAGCCTGCCTGCACGTCTTTTCCATACCGCTTCTTATCAATGGTTGACTCTGGAAGCAGGCCAACAATAATTTTTTTTTTTTTAATTCCAACTAGTGAGTCTGACTTTAGTCCTTTATCTTTCATAGGGAACTTTTTATTTGCATTATCCCTTAACAGCAAAACTACTGGCCGCCACTGTGACAGTGATGAGTTTAACAGGAAGAGGGACTATTTTAGATGTGGAAGTCGAGGAAGATGCCTCTTTTAGCTGAGATGTTCCACCTGTATAATGAGTAGTATGTAATAAACCTCAGCATCCTCATGATTAATACATTGGTAGTAATATTTGCGTTGTGTTTCTTAGGATTATTTTGAAGAGTCATTGTCTTAGAGGATATCAGCACTGGGGGAGTAATGTCCTGTTTTTGTATGAATGCAAAAATACTTCATAAATGGCAAGAAATATGCCTGATCTCTTTATGGATGAGGGAATCATTGTATTTTCTTAGTGCAAGAATGTGCAAGTGGTTGCATAGCCTTAATTCTCCATGTGGTTTTGGAGTTAGACTATTTCAGTTTGAATCAATGTTAGCCACTTACTGGCTCTATTGTCCTGGGTAATTTTTTTTTTAAACAATCTTCTCTTTACCTTTAATTTCCTAGGACTATAGTGTCAGTTGTATCCACCCCTACACAGGAACTTGTTTGAGGATTAAATGGGTTATGCACATAATGCATTTAGCACACTGCCTGACATATAGTAAGTGGTCAAGAAACACTAGATTTTATTATTACAATGACTCTTACTGTACTTCCAGATGTAAGTATGACCCTGAACTCAGTTTCTCTCCTAGTACAGAGATCTTTCTGCTTTTAAAAGTACAATTGACATTATGTGGTAAAATTGAATGAATCAAAACATGTTAAGGTCTGTTGTTAACTTGTGCTAACTTCATCATAAATCTCCCTTTACTCTGAACCTTGGATTTTTTGATTATCTAGAATGTGTACTGGGATTAGTAAAATAAACCACAAAGAATCACTCAGTCCCCTGCAAAATAAAGATCTGAAGAATGTATCATGAGGGATTACAATAATCTTTTGGCCAAGGATTTTGACTTTCTTAAAGGCGTGATACTAACTAAATGAACCTTAACTGATAGTAGAATTAAGTACCCTAAAATGAAACTGTGAAAAGAAATTAGATTGTATTTTACTTATTTAGAATGGCATTGTTGTTATCAACACAATGAAAAATAGTCTGTGTGAAAATTAGGGAATAAACAAAAATGTATAGTCATATGGTTAAAAAGTAGATCACTAGAAGTTTCCCTTTTGTCCAAATGCTTTATAGTTTTAAGGTAAAGAGATACACTCTCCTGCTTTCAAAGTCCTCTCATGAAGAATCACATAAGTGAAGAATTTTTTTTAAAAGCTCGATTTCTTTTTTGATTTAGCCTGCATTTTATACATATTACCAGAAAAATAGCAGAAAAAGAAGTATAAAAACTATACTGTATATTAAAAGCACTAACTTGTCAATTAATATAATCATTAAAGTACGTATATATTTATACTATATATATTTATACTTTTTTATATCTATCTGTCTATCTATCTATCTATATATCTATCTATTTATCTCCCTATCTATCTATCTTTTTGAGACAGGGTCTCACTATGCAGTTCAGGCCAGCCTTGGACTCATAGCATTCCATTTGTCTCAGCAAGTACTGGGATCACAGGCATGCACTACCATGCCTGGCTAAAGAATATATTTCTAACAAGTGCTCATGTTCTGCTTTTCTCACTATTAAACTTGGCAATATTGATTAGTTTCTCTCCCAAACTGATGGAAGTTTTGCTTCTATGAATTTCAGAATGAGCTTTTTTGTAAGAGTCTGTGTTTGTAGGAGATGACAGTTATTTCTTTCTTTTCACTCTTACTTTGTAAAAGATGATAAAGGAAAGAGTCTTTTGAATTCATTTTAATTTTAGCTCTCTGGCTTTGTCAGGTTGAGAATGAATTTATTGTAGCTTCCTTCATTCAAGCTGATGGCACTGTTTCAAAACATAATTGAATTAAAGCAGTTTTTTTTGTACATTGAATTAAATGCTGATAGATCTCTGCAGGTCTGGCTGATCCAAGGGTGAATTTTAAAATATTTAGGTCAGTGCTTTCCAAGTTAGGGATAGTGGTAGGAAAGGATGTAGACACATTTTAGAAGATGAAGTCCTCTGGGTCAGGGAATTTTGCTAATAATTATGCAATCATCTTGTCAGAAGATTATTAATTCCATATATTTCTGATTTACTCTGAGAAGAGTAGAGGTTTTCCTAATCTTTAGTTTATTTTCAGTATATTTCAACATATTGCTGTTCACTTTACACAACTAAGTGGATTTAAAGGGATTTTTGAAAACAAATTGGATTAAAGATAGTACTAATAGCACAAAGAAAAAAGAAAACAGCAGTGCTGACAGCTTGCCTTTTTGTATGAGCTCTTTGTTAGCCACATAATGAAATAAAAATAATCTGACAAGAAGTTGACTCAAAAAAGCCCGAGTTGTTTAAAAGTCTATTTGTTGTACATGTTATTTTTAATGAATTATTCTGAAAGTTTGGATAATGACCAAAACATCGTTAATAATACTATTTTAATAGGTACAAATAGTTCTTGAACCTATCAAAATAAATATTTCACTGATTAAAATTTTTACTTTGACATGTTTATAGTGTTACAATTAAATATTACTGCAATAGGTGCATGTGTCATATATATATTACTGCAGAAGGTGCATGTGTAATATATCCATTCGTGTATATGAAGGGTGATCTAAATATATTACATCTAAATTAAAAATTGATTACAGTAGAAGACAATTTGCCATTTATGCCCCTCAAAATACTACCACCAGCTTTGAACACACTTATCCCATCACTCTCACCACTTTCTGAAGCAGTTCTGGAGGTCCTCCTGTGAGTGTCTTTACAAGGTGGGTGCTGCTGCTGAGGGCCACCTAATGGGAAAGCAGTGTTGTAAAAACATTACAGAGTGTCCTCATCCATCTCATTCACCAGATCTGGCACTGTTGGATTTTTGGCTTTTTCTCAACATCAAAAGGACCATAAAAAATAAATTTCTGAATTGATTCATGACATCAAGGCAGCAATGACAGTGTAACTAAAGATACACACGAGAGGTGATTTCAAGAATACTTTAGAAAGTGACAAAGACCATGAAACAAATGAGTTTGCCCCAAAGGGGAGTATTTTGAGGGGAATTAATGGCAATGTGCCTTTCATTGTAATGAATTAAAAAAATTTGGGCATTCATTGAATTTTTCATTGTCTCTCATATATGAATGATATGATAAAAGAATGCCATCAAAAAGCGAAGACCAACAACAACCTATGAGGTCTGTTTTTCCTCAAAGCTGCATAGAAGGGTGGATATGGGAGGGAATTTGGAGTTAAAGAGATTGAGTTTAGGTCCTGTATTTACCACATATTAGGTACATGAACTTCAGATAAATTACTAGGTCTCACTGTCTTTTGTCACATGCTTAGTACAAAGCTATGCTCTCAATGAATGGTAGCTGTTGTTATTACTATGTTTTAGGTAATCTTCCATAAATAAGCATATGACTTATACTATTACAAGAGAAAGTGAGAAAGAGTGAAGTCAATTTCAAAAAAAGTTAAATTGTTAGGTTTAATGGTTGTTTTCTCTCTCTCTCTCTCTCTCTCTCTCTCTGTCTCTGTATCTGTGTGTGTGTGTGTGTGTGTGTGTGTGTGTGTGTGTGTGTGTACATGACTGTGCGTGGCAATGTAAGGGTCTAGACTTTGGAGGAAATAGTTATTAAAGAGAGTATGTGAGCACAGGCATATGAACAACCTTTTCACACTTTTCCTCAGTGGTAACAGTTTCAGACAGAGTTCTGAAGAGGAGAGATGCTACCATTTTATGATTTCTTTAGTCTTTTGCCTATTTCCTTGGAATATAATAGCCTTAGCTGCTCTGTTTTACCTGCTTCTTTTCTTTGTGTGAAGAGAATTTACAGACAGATAAAGCTTCACACATCAATACAATCTAGGTAATAATGGCAGATTGGCTGGGGTAAGAAGTGATAAGTTATACTATACAGCAGAGAGAAATAACTTTTTCTTCACTTGAATTAGTCATTTTAATCTCCTGTGACTTATTTAATAAAATGTGATTATATATAGTAGTGATTACAGTTTTAGTGTAGTAGGGAAAAATTTTCAGAATTGAAAGATGGATCTTAGTTTTGCTATTCCTTTACATGTATCTTGCAGTACGCCTCAGCTCCCTCATTCAGAAACATGGATCTATCTATAAACACAGCATCTATCTTTTGTCAATATTATTCAAACCATATTTGAGCACCTGTCATGTGCCAGCGCTGTGCTATTCACTAGGGATATGAAAATAAGACTTGATCCAGTCTCTGTCTTACTGAAGTCATAGTCCAGTAAGGAGATAAGAATGCAAGCAATTATACTTCACCGTGACTATATAGTTCTGTTGGAGGACTAGGAATTTGAGTTTGTCTAGAGGAATTAGAGGAGTCTTCCTAAAGGAAGTGGTACTAAAATTTCTTATTCTTACATTAAAATCTGGTTAGCTATTTTGGAAATTAAGAAAAGTTGCTGATACTTTCTGATGATACCTTCAAATAAAAGGTTGTTTACAGGTAAGTAACATGCCTTTTTTAAACACTAAGGTTAGAGGTAGTATATATAGGTACCTACAGATATGATTTGTAATTAGATTTGTTGAGCAGTTTGTGGTAACTCCATTTTTCTTCCCCTCTTTGCTATTTTTTCTTTATTTTTCTCTTGTCATATGAGATATGTGTCAAGGTCTCAGCTTTTTTTGGGTCTTAATGCACACTTATTTATGACTTGAACTGTCATATAGTTGCAGTTGTTTTGTGGGATCTCTAGGTTATAGAGTTTAGAAGGTTATAGAGTTTTAGTTTATTTAAGATAAGATATTAAAAGATAAGATAAGATATTAAAAAATACAAAGTTTATAGGGAAGGGGCAATAACCTAGAAAGGAAAAGCCAACATAATATTGAAGAAGAAAAATGTCAAAGGGCCATATGACTTTAAGGCTCACTGCAAAATAACTGGGATCAAACTTGTGTGGTATTGTTTGAAAAAAAGTAGATACAGTGAGTGAGAATAGACCTAGAATACATGACTCCCCATATCATCTTCAGAAAAAAATCTATTAAAAAAAGATAATAAACCTAGGTGTAAAATGTTAAACTATGGAACTTGTAGAAGATAATGTAAGAAAACATCTATGTGACCTTGGGGTTTGGTTATAGTATTTAGACATAACTCCTTAGATTTTTTTTTTTTTTTTGGTACTGAGACTCAAACTCAGGACCTTGCACTTGGCAGGCAGGTGTTGTGCCAGTGAACTACATTCCCAGCCCCTTAACTCAAAAGCATGATCCAACAAACAAAAAATTTGTGTTGGACTTTAGGAGAGACTAAGCTCCAGGCTTGGAGAGTGTTAGTGCGACAGTACAGCTTTTGTGAAACTCAGCCAGCAGCTAGCAGTCAGGTAGGTGGAGAAGGCCAGAAGGAAAAATGGCAGGAAGTGGTATGCAATGGCAGTTTGCATACTGTGGCAGAAAGAGCTCAGCAGTGCAGGGTTTTGCTATAGAAGGGGATCTGAGTCTACATGTGCTACTGCAGGGAATAACAGAAGCTTGGATGCCCATGGCTTTTAATTTTCACACAGACCATGCATGCTGAACTTATTCTGCTTTGCTTGGAGGGATTTAGAGTAAACATGGCAGGCATAGACAGTGAGCAGCCATATGTCCACATCTAAAGTTTGGCAATGTATTGAACTTTGACTCACAGTCTGGATCTGCTCATGAACTACTGACATATTTGGTAGACAGACCTGTTTTTTAGGTATCTACATCCCCAGGTACAGAAGGGATTGAGTTGGAGGGTGTGGGCTCATCCCACCAATTGTGGACCTGCCTAAATATTCATCTTTAATCACAAAGGGGTAGAGCTTAGTCTACAGACTAACTTTAAATGGCATCTCCTACCTGGACAGAGGCATGGAAGGAGAATTTAGACTAAGACAAAACACAACAACTCACAAAATATTCACAAATACTCTTTATCACATAGCATGCAACAATAGAAATGTACATAAATGCCTTCAAATCTAATGGGGGAAGTAAAAGTCTATACATTGAAAATTACAGTACTCTGGAAAAGGGGATTGAAGAGGATATCAGAAAATGGAAATATATCCCTTGCTCATGGATAGGAAGAACTGACATAGTGAAAATGGCCACACTCCCAAAGTTGTTATACAAGTTTAATGCAATCTGGATCAAAATACCATTAGCATACCTCACAGATCTAGAGAAAACATTCCTAAAATTCATCTGGAACCAGAAGAGACCTAGTCTAGCAAAGGCAATCCTGGGTAACAAAGGCAAGGTAGGAGGCATCACAATCCCTGACTTGAAATTATCCTATAAAGCTCCTGTGATAAAATCAGCATGGCACTGGCAAAAAACAAACAAACAAACAAACAAAAAAAAACAGACCTGAAGGTCAGTGGAACAGATTAGAAGATGCAGGCACAACTACAAACACACTCAACCACCTTATCTTTGACAAAGGGACCAAATATGTTCACTGGAAGAAAGATAGCCTCTTTTCACAACTGGTGCTAGAAAGCCTGGCTTTCCACATGCTGAAAACTAAAACTAGACCCATGTCTATCACCATGCACTACATTCAAAATGGATCAAAGATATAAATATTAAAACAGAAACAATAAATCTACTGGAAGAGAAAGTATGTAGAAATCTTGAAGACATAGGTGTAGGCAGAGAATTCATGAACAAAACCCAAATTGCACAGGAAATACTTCAAAGAATCAACAACTAGGATCTCATTTTATTAAAAAGCTTCTGCACATTAAAAGAAATCACCAACAAAGTGAAAAGACAACCCACAATGTGGGAAAAAAATTTTAGCCAACTGTCCCTCAGACAAAGGACTTCTATTTAGATAGAACATATAAACAATTAAAAAAACAAACACCCATAATTCAAAGACCTCATCCAGAAATGGGCATCTGAGATTAATACACACTTCTCAGATGAAGAAATACAAATAGCAAGCAAATAAATATATGAAAAAATGTTCAACATCTTTGGTAATTTGAGAGATGCAGATTAAAACAATACTGAGATTTCATCTCACCTCCAAATAATGGTTACCATCAATAAATCAGCCAATAACAAATGCTGGAGGGGCTGTGGGGAAAAGGAACCCTTCTCCACTGTTGTTGGGAGTGTAGACTGCTTTAACCACTGTAGAAATCAGTGTGAAGATTCCTCAAAAAAGTAGAATTAGAGGTTCCATTCAACCCAGTCATTCCCCTTCTGGGTATATTTCCAGAATAATTAAAAATATCCTATCACAGTGATATATGTGCACTCATGTTTATAGCAACACAATTTATAATAGCTAAGTCTTGGAAACAACCCAAGTGCCCATCAACTGAGGAATAGATAAAAAAGATGTGGTATTTTTATACAATGGAGTACTATTTAGCTATAAAGAAGGATAAACTTGAGACTATTATAGGTAAATGGATGCAATTTGAGAACATACTCATAAGGGAAATAAATCAGACTCACTTGTGTAAACATCACTTTGTCTCCCTAGTTTAAGAAGCTGGAAGAGTAAATAAGCTCCAAAAAGTACAATAGATATTGGTAAATGAGAAGAAACTGCTCAAAAGGAAAGAACAACTGGGATAAATGAAAGGAGAAAAGGAGAGGAAGGGAAAAATAAATAAATAAAGATAGTTAAGATGGTTATAGTACTAATTTTTTTAGCTCATTGAGAAGAAATGTTTGTGCTTATGTTGCTTGATCAATTTTTTCATCCCTATATCTTGTAATCTGAGCAACTACTTTGAAGATAACAATATGCAATTAACAATTGTTACCATCTTGTTTTGAAATTTTGCACGATTGTTTTTATTGTTTTTTCTCTTTAAAACAAAAAACCTTCACAAGATAAATAAATAACAGTATAAGGAGAAATATCAGATGTTATTTTTAAATTTGTTTAGGCATGTACATAAAAGGTGTACATGTTTACAAATGTTAGTTAATAGTTTTCCTTCTATAGTTTTACTTTGTCATATTCTTCTATACCAATGGTTGTTACAGATTTTTCTAACTTTGTGTTTCTGCTAGTTCATTAATAGAATTCTCCTTTTATCTTCTCTCAATATGCATTTACATTATTTTTCCTTCTTTCTTTCCTCCTGTCTTATATTCTCTCAAATTTCCCTTCCAAGCCCTCTAATTTTCTTGTATCTAAACATTATCATTAACATTTGTTTTGTTTTTTCCTACCTGCATTAAGGTGGGATTCCCGACTGATTTACTTTGGGATACACCTGGGGGAATGGTGACGTACATTCTTAGCAGGTGTGCCTGGGTGGGCCATGGAGGCATAGATTTGAGTACTATATCTGATCTTCTTGTCCCTTCCTCTCTGGCACTGTTTCCTTGCACTGCTTCCTAGCTGTCATGAACTAAGCACCATTTTTCCACTGTGCCCTTCTGCTCTGATGTTTCTGCCTTGGAGCCTGCTGGGGATAGGTGGAATCTTCTGTAAAAATGAGCCAAATGGGCATCTCCTCCTTTAACTTGTGTCAAGTTTGTTTCCTAGTGAGGGGAAGTCTGACCAACACAGAAAATTGGTACTACGAGTGGGTTGTTGCTGTGTTTATACCTAATTATGTGGTTGAGAAGTCCTTGGGCCTAGTTTGCAGGAGGAGCTTGGGAACATTTGGAGAGGCAGGCTAGAGAAGCCCTAGAAAGCTCTAAGCAGAACCTGTGGGTGATTATCATCAGAGCTTGAAGACCAAAATATTTATAGGAAATTTGTACAGTAAAGAATAGGCTAAAGAGGTTTCTGTTGGAAACAAAGACTCTACTAGCTTCTGGACAAGAAGCCAGGTGTGTTACACTATGGCAGAAATTTTGTTTATATTTTTTATATGTTCTGAGACTGACATTAAATGTGGTGGATTATTTCATTTGGTGGGGGAAATTTCAAGACAACCTACTACTCAGGTTGAAAATAGAGCTAGCCCAAGAGAGAGGCAATATGGGCAAGGCCAAATGGGTGGGGGCACCCAACTTTTCAAATAATTTTTCCACATTGTGTCTCAGATACCAGATAAGGACTTTCAGGAATTGTTTCCTCAGTTATGTTTCAGATTTCCTTTTGTCCAATTGTTTTTCTATGCTGCTATTTCTCCCTTTTGGAATGAGAATATTTGCCCTCTGCCATTTTATCTTGGGATTATGTAACTTGTTACTTATTTCACAGAGATTGACAACTAAGAGTTTGCCTTGAGTCTCAGAAAAGACTTTGGATTGAACTTTTTCAATTTTAATAACCTGGAAAAGGATTAAATGCTGTAAGAATTATTTTAATAATTCTTAAGAATTATTAAATAACCTGTAAGAATTTTAATAACCTGGAAAGGAATTAAATGCTGTAATTCTTGAGATTTTCAAGAAGGGGTTGGTGCATTTTCAGTTGTATAGAGGAAAATTGTTTTATGTTAGGTGCAGTAATGATCTTGTGTTTATTTGTGGATTGAATAAAGTTTAGAAAGATGTGTTTCATTATTTAGTTGACAAGAGGTTGGTTGTGCCGGTTAGGGTAGTATGTCACCTTGGTTGGTTTTGAGGTCTGCCTAGTAGAGTACATTAGAGGATGTGGCTGGTGGGCCATGGAGGTCTGACCATGTTCTCCTCACCCCTTCTTCTCTGGCACTCTTCCCCTGCTCTGCATCATGGCTGCCTTGAACTAAGAAGCTTTGCTCAAGGACACCCTTCTGACATGATGTTTCTACCTTAGAACCAGCGAAGGACAGAATGAATCTTTGTAAAATGTGAGCCAAATTAAACCTCTTCCCTTTTATGTTGTGTGTGTAAGGCATTGTATTCAACAATGGAAAAGCTAGTACACTACCCTTTCTTACATTATTACTCTCTCTTTCCTTTTCCAGGTTATTAAAATAATAGACAACCTCTTACACATGCTTTAAATTGTAGTTTGATATGTTTGGTTTTTTAGATGTTAATATTACTGGTAGTGACCTTTCCCCCACAAAGCAGTGCTTAGGATTGAGCCTACTACTTTGATAAGGTTGAGTGGGTATTGTTACACTGAAATACATTCACAGCCGAAGGCATATCACAGAGACACACATTTAAAAATTCCCATAATTAGTGATAGAGATATCTATTCCAACTGATCTACAAAGTTCAACACAAAAACACAAGAATCAGGAGATAACAAGGCAACAAGATGGGCCACAAATTAATCCTACACATTTTAAAGTGGATGAAAATTGAGGCAAAGTATTTAAAAACTGATTCTTATAATAATGAGTGAGATCAAAAAAGAGGCAAATAAGCAGCTGAATGACTGATATATAAAAAAGATCAAGGAGTTCAAATGAATGATATTGAATGTTCAATAAATGATATAGAAGAACATGATATCAGATAAATCATTAAAGAGGTAAAGATTCTGAAAAAAAGCAAATGAAAATCCTGGAAGTGAAATCCTCAGTTAGTCAAATAGAGAGATTCAACTGAAAGTCTTAGTAGTAGGCAAGATGAATCAGAAGAAAGAGTGTCAGAAATTGAAGACAAAGTGAAAGAAATAGAACATTCAGACAGAAATAAAAATAGATTGGGAAATAATGAAAAGATTATCTAAGGACTTTGGACAATTGTAAGAAAATTCCAGGAATGTACTGATCTGCTGTTGAATTTTACCACATCTTTGAAAAAGTAAAAAAAAAAATCTTTCTCAAACTTTACCATGAAAAAAAGGAGAAGGAAAGCTTTTACCCTTTTTCCCATGAAGCCAGCATTACCTTGATACAAAACTTTACTGAGACTCAACAAAAAAGAAAAGTACGGACTAATATCCTTGATTAATAAAGATGGAAAAATCTTCAATAAGATTCTTGAAAACAATATTCAACAACACGTTTAGAAGAGGATACACCAGGACCAAGTTGGTTTCATATCAGGAATACAAGAATGGCTCAAAATATGTAAATAAATAAATGTAATGCATCATGTAAATAGAATCAAGTATTAAAACCACATGATCATCTCCACTGACACTGGAAAGTTCTCCTACAAAATTCAATATCTCTTCATGATAAAAACTGCAGAAAATATGTATAGAAGTATTGTTCCTAAAATTGGAAAGAGCCCTATATGACAAACCCACAGTCCACACCATACTGATCAGGAAAAACTGAAAGATTTTCCTCTAAAATCTTGAAAAAGATAAAGTCTTCCACTCTTACCACTTACTTCACTAAGGTACTTTAAAATTAGCCAGAACTTTAGGCAAAGAAAGAAATAAAAGGAATACAAATATGAAGAGAAGAAATCAAATTATCTGTAATTGCATATTCTATTAGAAGGCTCTTAGAACAAATAAACAAATTCAGGAAAGTAATAGTATACAAAATCAGCCAGGAAAATAGTTTTTTAAAACTCCACTATTAAACCCCACTATGTAAGAATTGGGTAAAGTTCCATTCACAGTAGCTTAAAAATACCTGTGACTCACCCAAACCAAGAAGGTTAAAGATCGCTATATTGAAAACTGTAGAACACTAAAGAAAAAAATTGGAGAAAACATTGGAAAATGTAAAGACCTACTTATTCATGGGTTGTCAGAAGTAAAATTGTTAAAATGGCCTTACTGTCAAAAGAAAGCTACAGATTTGGTGTGATTCCTCTTAAAACACTGACAGTATTGTCTTAGAATCCATAAATGGCATTATATCAGATTGAAAAGCCTCTACACAGCAAGTGAAACAGAAGACTGAAGAGAAAATCTACAAAATGGGAGAAAATATTTGCTAGCTGTGGTACATTAACTAATGATCAACTTGTAACATCCAGCTAAACTGAGTCAGTCTGGCTCTGGGTGTGGAAGGCCTAACTGAGGATTGTTGCCAACAGCATTAAAATCGAATTGGAAGGGAAGATGGTGGGCTGTTGCTGGAGAAGCTTGTCACCCTGGTTTTCCTGATGGGAACACAGCTGTTCTCATCAGAGGAGCTCAGGTCCTCACTGTTGCTGAGGATGGCTGCTATTCTCTTCAGGGGAGCTCTAGTCCTTTCCTTGAGCATTGCTTCTTGGTTCCAGTGCAGATCCCTCAGCCTGCTGGCACAGATCCTTCATCCCACTGGCACAGACTTTATAACTTCCACAATTGATCTTTGGGCCTTCCCTGTGCAGATCCTCAATATAGACTTGTATGGGACACTGTCATGGGCTCTAGGCCTCCAGCTGGACTCATGCAGGACATTGCCATGGGATCCAGTCTCTCAATAGGATGCTTTGGATCTCTAGTATGTGGACAGATCTCTTGCACTCCTCTGCATTTCACTTTTTGGGTGAATATTATAAAATAATCCTATGAATTATGTGTTCTCTATTCCCTTGCAAACCCTGAGTAAACACTAGCTAGTCTTCTGATAAAAGATTAATATCTAAAGACTCAATAAGATTAATGTAGAAGAACTAAATAACCTAATCAATAAATGCACAAATAAATTGAACAGACACCACCAAAATAAGTAAAAATGGCCAAGAAATATATGAAAAAGTGTTTAACATCTTTAGATATTAAGAAATTCTGGCAGTCTCAGAAAATTATATATAATATGTTTCTCTTACATGAGTAATCTAATAAATATACATACATAATAAATGTACAAAAAAAATATACAGGAGGGAGATGATGTGAAATGAAAAGGTATATATATATTTTTGTATATACATTTTAATTTATTTTAAAGATGAAAAACTAACACAACAATAAAGACAAAATCCAAACAACACGAAAACAACGAAAATGATATATGTCCTCAAAACAAAATTATAGGAATTAACAATGGTTGCTGTATTACATACTGTTACCTTCAACGAAGTTGCTCAGTCCACCAGATGTAAGAATGTAAGATTGATCAAACAATCAAAGACAATAACAAGTAATAAAAAAAATTAGAAGTAATGCAGAGCCTCACCATACAAGATGGTAGGAATTCTATGATATTCTTATACTGTATATTGTTTTCAGATCAGTCGTTCTGATTACCAGATAAAAGTGTGCAAAACTGGTCAAGAAAAAAGAAAATTTTAAGCACGGACTGTTCCTTTCAATAGACCTATCCCAGCAATACACCTATCCCAGCCATCCTTGTATATACATATAAATTTTGTTTTTCAATTTAAAGAGAAAAGAAAAAACCCAAAATAACAAAAACAAATACATAAACAAAACTGCACAGAGAACAATAAAAATGGTACAGAATCTCAAAACAAGGTGATAGGATATTAATAATGATTATTGTATTACATAATGTTATCTTCAAAATGGTTGCACAGATAACCAGATATAGGCCTGTAAGACTGATAAAACAATTACACATTAATAGTTCCAAAAAGTTATATATTTAGAGATGGGGAAATTGATGAGGCCAGCCACACAGGCCTGAATTCCAAGCATTCTGAGAGGTAGAGGCAAGAAGATCACAAATTTGAGCCTAACTTTGGTAGCTGAGTGACTTAGTGAGACCATGGTGTAAAAGAAAAACTCAAGAGAGCTGAGGATGTAGCTTGGTGCAGAGGCCCTGCATTCGATCACTAGTACCATAAACAAACTAATAAAAAAACCCTAAAGATGGGGAAGGAGATTGAAGGAGAAAGGAAGAAGTGAGAAGGGTAAACAGATGAACATAATCAAAACATATTTATTCATGTATAAATATACCCAAATAAGTTTAATTATTTTGTATTACTTTTTTATTAATTAAGTTTATTGGTACATTTTAAGTATACATAATGCTCACATTCATTGTAGGGAATTTGTACCTGTACATGACATAACTTGTTTCTTTTTTTTCTGCCATTTCCATATCCTCCTTTTATCCGCTCTTCCCTTCCTTGTTTACAAAAGCTTTGTTTTTACTTTACTCTCAATTTCTTGTTATTTTTGTTTTTTCCCTTCCTTCCTTTTCCCCAACCCTCTCCCTAGTTCCCTTTCCCACTTGAAATTTTCTTCCTATTTCACAATATCTATTATACATTTTGGTCCTTATTTATACGTTCAATTTATCACATCAGAGAAACAATGTGGTATTTACAAATGTGTGTCCAGTTTATTTCACTTAAGAGAATGGCCTCAAAGTACATTCATTTAACTAGAAATGTCTCAAGTTTATCTTCTTACCACAGTGTAGTACTCCATTGTATAAAGAAGCCACATCTTCTTTGTGCATTCATCTGTTGATGGGCATTTGGACTGTTTCCAAGATTTAGCTATCACAAACTGTGCCACTGTAAACATGGGTGTGTATATATAGCTGTAGTATGATAATTTCAATTGTTTTGCGAAGATACCAAGAAGAAGAATATCTGGGTTGAATGGAAGCTCTGGTGCTACATTTGTATTACTAATATGCACTAATTTAAAAAAGAGCCATCTTCACTGCTGAAAACACTGCTCAGTGACTAACTAGGTACAGAAATATTCTCAGTTATTTCAATTTAAAATAAAGTGGCATTTCATGTTTGATTTTTTTAAAAAAAATTTCTCTACACTGGAATATATTTCAAAAGTGAAGTTACTGACCTTCTGCAAACATAAGAAATATTTGTTTTATGAAAGGGAAAATAACTAATAATGATTTCACTGATGCCTCTTTGAATCTTTCTTGTTCAGTTTTTGGGTTTTCTTATTTTGAGTTTTCTAGTCCACTTTGAAGTTTTCCAACCTGTTAATAAGTGAGTAAATTGGAGAAAAGTAGCATTTTCTTCTATAATCACTTTAAATGTAGTCTTTATTTTATCAAACCAACCTTACTGTCAATTTCCAATTTCCATTTACCTTCAACATATTTTCTTAGGAGTTTTACTTTCTTAACTCATTTCTTAAAAATGGGCCTTGCATACCCTGGTACAGATACATGAATCCTTACCTTTCTAATGCATAGAAAGCAAATTTTAAAGTAGAAGAGAAAAAGATCCTTATTATTTTGTTTTCCTAAGGCAAGGGTGACATTATAAAACTTTCAATAGTGGAAGTATGATACACAACCTGAAGAGTAGCTTTCACATTTGTGCTGTGACTCCTGCTCTTTTCCCTTTTAAGTGGACTTAGGGCAGAGGAACCAAACAGAACCTGGGGATGTAGTCTCATTTTCAAGTGGGTTTAGCCAAAAGAACAATGTATAGAAAGCAAGAAATAATGCAGGAAATAATCCATTCAGTGGGTTGACCTTTCACTCTGTTAATTGTTTACCATTCTATAGAGAAGCTTTTTATATTGATATAGTCTCACTTGTTGACTCTTGATATTATTTCTTGTGTTTTCAGGGTTCTGTTCAGGAAGCATTTCCTGTGCTTATGGCTTCAAGTGTTTCCTGTATGTTTTCATTCAGCAGTTTCAGTGTTTTTTTGTTTTATATCTAGAATTTTAATTCATTTTGATTTGATTGTACTACAGGGAGAGAAATAGGAATCTAGCTTTGACTTTTTTGCATATGGACAATAGCTGTTTTTCTTCACATTGTTTGTTAAAGAGGCTGTATTTTCTCCAACATATGTTTTGGGCCATTTTGTGAAAGATAACATAGCTGTAGCTGTTTGGGTTTATTTTTGTGTTTTCTGTCTATTCCACATTTCTAATTTTGTGTTAGTGCCGTGTTGTTTTTTTACTATAAAAATTTATGGTGTAGCTTAAGGTTTGGTGTGGTGAGGTCTCCTGCACTGCTATTTTTGGTCAGGGTTTCATTCACTGTTCTGGACCATTTTCAAGTGAAATTCAGCATGACTTTCTCTAGTTCTGTGAAGAACGTTGTTGGTATTTTAAGAGGGTTCGCATGCAATCTATAGATCACTTTTGGTAACATGGCTATGTTAATATTTATCCTGCCAATCTAAGAACTATGTCTTTCCACAGCTTACTGTCCTCTTCAGTTTCTTTCCTCACAGTCTTATACATTTCAGTATACAGATCTTTCACTTCCTTGATTAGGCTGACACTTACATGTTCAAGTTTTTTAAGCTATTGTGAATATAATCGTTTTCCTGATTTTTCCTCAGTGGGTTTATTATTGGTGTACAGGAACCTGATTGGCTTTTATGTATTGATTTGTATCCTACCACTTTATTGAATTTGTCTGTCAGATGTAAAAGTCTTCTGGGAGTTTTTTGGGTTTGTTTGTAAAGAATCATGTCATCCGCAAATAGGGGTAACTTGATTTCTCCTTTTTGTATTTGCATCTTCCCCTTTTTTTCCTTTTGCCTAATTGTCCTGGCTAAAATTTCAAGTACTATGTTGAGCAATAGTGGTGTAAATGGACACTCTTATATTGTTTCTGACTTTAGAGTGATTTTTAAAAAATCTATACAGTATGGTAGTGCCTGCAAATTTGTCATTTATGGTTGTTATCATTTTGAGGGAAGGTTTTTCTATGTCTATTTTCATCAGAGTTCTTATAATGTATGTACATGGAATTTTGTCAGTCTTCTTCAGTATCTATAGAGATGATCATGTGATTTATGCATGGTTCTGTTTATAGGATATATTAAACTTTCTGACTGTGTGTGTTGAACTGTCTTTGTACCCTTGGGATAAAATCAACCTGGTCATGTTTAATGGTCTTAATGTATTATTGTTATTAGAACTACACTCTAACCAACTGAGCTAACTGGCTAGCTGATCTTAATGTTGTTTGTGAGAATCTTGTGGAAGGGTTTTGCATCTGTGTTGTTGTGTTTAAGCTCAATTATTTCAACCTGGCTGGGAGTCACCTAGTGGATTTAGTAGTAGTGGTGTCTTGGTGAATCATGGAGGCACATCCTTGGGTAACCTTTATGATTCTTGCCCCTTCTCTGCTACTCTTTTCTTAATCTACTTCCTCGTCACCATGAAAAAGCATCTTTCTCTGTCATGCTTTTTTCTTCAAGCCAGACAACCATGGACTGAATCCCCTGAAATTGTGAGCTAAATTAAGTCTTTCCTCCTTTAATTTGTGGAAGTTGGGTATTTCATCCCAGTGATGAGAAATTACAGAAAATTGGTACTGGAGTGAGTGGTGGAGTTGTTGCTGTAATTTTACCTGACTGCATAGTTTAGAGCCTTTAAAATGATGCACAGAAATAATTTGGAAAGGTTTGGATGTGAGCCAAAGAAGACTTAGAGTATTGTATGTTGATCCTTGTATGTGAGTTTGGTTGGTGATTAGAAGTCCAGAATGCTGAGAGGAAGGTGGATAGTAAAGGTCAGGCGCAGGAAGCTTCAATTTCAAACAGGGCACAACTGGCAATTGAAATATAGGCCATGTGTGTTGGATTTTGGTAAATGACTTAATTACATATTCCCATGGTGTGAAATATTGTAGGAGGCCAGCATTAACAATGGTGGACTGATTGATCTGGCAGAGGAAATTTTAAGGCAGCTCAATAGATAGACTGTGGCAGGTGTACTGCTGGCTCCTATTTCATTTTATTTATTATGTATTGGAGAATGAAGCCAGGCCCTTTGCACTGAGCTACATTCTCAACCCTTTAATATTATTTTTTATTTCAGAAAAGGGTCTTACTAAGTCACTATGTACCCCAGGCTTGGCTTAAGGTTGGTATCCTCTTGTGTCAGGCTCCCAGAGTACTGGGATTATAGGCATGTGTCCTTATACCCAGCTTGCTGCTAGATTTATATGGAAAATCAGCAGTAAAAATCAGAGTTGGAAAAGTTTAATTTAGCTCATAGTAGTTCCATTCCAGCATCTAGGGTCTCAGAAATGTAAGTTATAGAAAACTCGGGAAACCTCATATCTATTGCTTTGCTCATTGCACTCCACGTGGTCTGTTTGGGCTTGTTGTGCTCAAGAACTACATCTTTCCTTGGCAGACATCCTGCCTTCTTGGCATACCTGACTTCCTGGGCCTATACTGCACTTTTCATTTCATTCCCACAGCTTTAGTCACTGCCCTTTCAGAGGCTCCTCGATAGGCTTCCCAGGCCTTCCTTTGACATTGGAGTGGAAGCCTCCCTGATCCTGCAACTCTTGAATTCTGAATGTCAGTAAAAGAGGCATCATGCAGGTGATGCCAAGGTTTGCACCAGCTCAAGGAGTAGGCAGGCTCCCCTGAACTAATACTACAGGGCTCTCTGAAAGCCCAGATGGCTAAACTTGGTAAAATGAATTCCAGAAAACAATTCCCTAGGAATCTTTCTCTAGCAGGAGGCTGAGGAAACTCTGTTTTCAAAGTTTGGGTTGAACGTGGCTGATTTCTGAGATGCCTTCAAGACATCTTTCCTCTTATCCTCGTAGAAAGTACTTGATTTCTCTTTAATGGTGTTAAGCTCTTAAGCATCCATACATCCTATGGCCTGTGCATTATACATGGTCTCTTTTTGCACCAAAACTGTAAATTTCTCAATTTTCCTGCTTTGATTTTTTTACTTACTAGAGTTTCATTGTGTGTGTGTGTGTGTGTGTGTGTGTTTATTTAACTTACTTAGTTTTTTGTTTCCAAGATTTCTCCTTGGTTATTTTTCAGAATTTCTGCCTCTTTACTATGGTGATTTTTAATGCCCTACATTGTCTTCTTTACTTTAAGCAGCTGTTTCTTTGTATCTTCTTTGAGCTCATTGATTAGTCTAGTAGTTGATTTATTCAGCTATTTTCCTTTTCTTTGTTCTCATTGTTCATTTCAATGATGAGTTTTAAAAATTCTTTGGAATTTCATGCACTTCAGTATCTGTGGGATCAACTTTTGTGGAATTATGTATTTTTGGAGGAATCTTATTTTCTGGTTTCTCATTTTAGTTGTGTTTCTGTATTGCAGTTTGTGGAAGAATTGGATAAATGTCTTTCTTACTTTACTGTAGACTTTCTAAAAGTGGTTTTCTTTTTTTTTTTTTTTTTGTTTTTTCTCCGGTACCGGGAACCGAACTCACGACCTTGCGCTTGCCAGGCAGGCGCTTTTGCCGCTGAGCTAAATCCCCAGCCCCCTAAAAGTGGTTTTCTGTGTGATGTGACTTGGTTTGTAGTTTTCTGTGCATGTGGGAATTTCCATTTAGTTTTCTCTCTGTGCTAGGTTCAGCTCCTAGTACTTCTTAGAGAGGAGATTTTAAGTACCAGAAATACCATTACTTGAGAATCTAACTATAGATTATTTGCTACTTAAGAACTTGGTAGAAAATATGTTTAGTGTTTCACTAATCCATGAAAGGACCAAGTGATTTATATATTATAGTAGGCCAAAAAATTAAACATTACTTATATTCAGACTATTTCAAACAGTATATAAATAAAAAATGAAAAATAGAAGGAAAAATAAAAGGAATAACTGGAGAATAATAAAATACTATAATAATATAATAAAAGAGGTAGTAGAAAGGGGAGAGTGGGGTGAGACAGGTAGATATATGGAGGGATATAAATTAAGTAGAGAAAGGAAGGGAATGTAAATGGGAAGTGAGAAAGGAGAAAGGGAGATTGATTGAGGTTATCAATTTAACAAACAAATTTAGATATTCCTAATGATAAACATTGGTGTGGGAATATATGACAAAAGAAGGTAGATATTATGGAGTGAACACAGAAAATTAATACTGCTGTTCATATGTACATATATATGTCTATATATATATATATATATATATATATATGAGACACATCATACAAAGCAAATTGTTAAACATATAGTAAGGCAAAACATAAAAAGAAATAAAGATAGAAAGAGAGGGTAGAAAAGGAGGAGGATTATCCTGTTTAGTTGATTGGGTTGAATATTCCCATGCGGATTTTCCTCTGACACTGTCTTCAGCCTACCATATTCAGGAGCCTCTAGTGTTCTCAGGGTTAGTGTAGGCTATAGCCCAGCATTCCTAGCTATAACCCCACAGGAAGCTGCAACCTATCCTTCTCTCTTCATGTTGGATTTCTGGCTACTGTTTCTCAGCCTGCCCAGACCTCCATGATTTCTGTGCCCACTGTATTGGCAAAGTGTTTATCTCAGCTAATCTATGCTATTTCCCTCTAACCCTGGTGCCCGCAGTACCCAACAGCCAGACCTCTGAGTGTCTGTTGGACACTTCCTTCCCAGAGAGGTGGAAACCTGAGCCAATGTTGTCCCTTCCATTACTTGCCACTTCTAGCGCTGACTCTGTCCTCTGTGATTCTGTCTGACTTGTGGTTCCCTTAGGGCACAGTGGCAGGAGGTGAAAGTCTAAGTGTGGACCATCACTTTCATAGGACTCTGCTTCCACCATTTGGCCCTTCTTAATCTATCAAAACTCTTCACGTTTCAGTCTGGTTCATGGCTCCCATAGCACCTATGAACTGGGATTCTCTCTCTTGTTATTATCTCTGACTCTGGGCTATGTTCCATTTGTAAACCCACTCACCTGTCCTGCCACTGAGCTTGATGGTGACTGGTCTGAAAATTATGGCATTCACCTCCCTGACTACTTCCCATAGTTTTTGTCTATTTCACAGAATGGTTTGGCCTCCAGACCTGTAGCAGGAGTTGAGTCCATGAAACAGAAAGCCCTTTCTTGTTATTTCAAACTCGGCTATGTCTTGGCAGGAGATTCATACGGTTCTTCTGGCACAGAGGGCATTGGCAACTGTTCAGCTGATGCCACCCTGCTGGCTCCTTCCCTTGAAGGTTTTTGTATGTTTCATGGAAGCAGTGATGTGAGTCTCCAGATCACTGCTTGGAGAGAAGTACACAGATAGGAAATGCTTCTCTGTCATTATCTGATTCCTGGAAGTGTCCTGGAAAGGGAAGTGTGATGCTCAACCAGCACCGAGGGCAATGGCGTTGGAGTGAGCATCTAGCTGTGGTTCTTCTCCATTTTGTTCCCTTGAAAGTTTTGTGTATTTCTCAGAATGGAATAGTCTCCAGATGACACTAGTGGTGTACACCAAGTTGGGGGTGAGTTTTTTTCTTATTGTAGCTTTCCTTTTTTATGCATTTCACTTGCTTGCTATCCTATTTAAGTTGTATTCTAATGGTCTATGCTTCTACTACCTCTTGTAGCCACTTTCTGACCTTAGGTTGTGTGATTTCTGTTTCCTTTATACTGCCATGATCTGGAACCAAATGTTTTTGTTGTAGATGTAGAGTTGTGATTAACGGATGGTAATATAAGTTAGCCATGACATTTTACATAGAGAGAAGTTCTCCAAGATATGAACTGAGGTCAGTAAGTAAGTGGTTACATGAAGTAGTAAAGACGCAAACATTGGAAAACAACTCAGATCGATAGCAAACAAGGAAAATACACAAAAGCGGGAAGCTAGAGTAAGAAGCAAAGCCACATCCAACTTGGGCTCTGCTTTTCAAATGGGAAGGGGGACAAAAGTTCGGGGAAACTGAGAGGGACAGGAGGAGAAAGGAACAAAAAAGAATTAAGGTGTATTATGTGCATGTACAAACTCCCCATGATACATGTAATCACGATATACTGTAAATATGTTGTAATAAGAATGAATAATACCTTTTTTTGGTACTGGGAATCGAACTCAGGACCTTGCACTTGCCAGGCAGGTGCTTGTGCCACTGAACTATATCCCTGGCAAAAATAAATAATAAGGGGAAAAAAGAAGTGGGGAGAAATAGGTTTCTAAATATGTGGGTCATACTGGACTACTAAAGCTGATTTTGTTTTCTTTAGTGTCTTGTCTCTCACAAGGGGCTTGTGATAACTCTTTTCTATATGGTTTGTTTGTCTGCAGTTATAAAATATCTGGTTAGTCATTCTTTATTTTTTATTTTTAGTTTTACTAATCCCTCAGAACACAATAAACCTTCAACATACTCTGAAATCCTCCAGCTCAGGTTGATGGTTGACTTTCTAACAGCATTGCTTCTTTGTTTTCATTTCTTTTGATTTAGATGCTTCCTGTTCAGTAGCTCAAAATGACAATACTTTTAGCTCTGCAGTAGCTCTGAGCTATCTTTTGAAGAGGAGGCATACAATGACATTGTTTGCCTTAGATAGCTTTAATTCATTTAGAGGAAAGTACCTTATTTTATTCAAAAGGAGTTTATCAGGCAGTTTTCCTCCTGCTGGGACACAATACCTAACACCCACAACTCTAGGAGGAGAGGGTTAGTTTGGTTCACAGTTTCTGGAGAATCAGTCTGTAGTGGGCTGGCTCAGAGGCAGAAACTTTGTGGCAGAAAGGAGTGGTAGAATGCATATGATAATTCATGGTAGCTGGGAAGCAGAGCAGTGGAACAAAGCGCGCGCTTGCGAGAGAGAGAGAGAGAGAGAGAGAGAGAGAGAGAGAGAGAGAGAGAGAGAGAGATATGAGGGACCAGATGCAGACACCTTCAGAATTGTGTTCTGCCAATTCCTGAGGCAGATCCCAAGCCAGTCAAAGTGACATTTCACCATAATTGCCAGAAGGGGTTAGACTGATGTTTATATATAATGCTGCAAAAGCAGATGTAACCCCTTAACAGTTTACCCTGAGCATCGCTCAGGCAGCATGTTTGTTTGTGTACTGACTAATTCCCAGCTTTGCTCAGGCAGGTGTCATTTCAACCAGTTGACTCTTGTCTTGAATAAGTCTGATAAAATTGTCATTTTAATATTTCCTGTTATATTAACTTATAAAAATTAATGAAAAAATGTGCAATTTGTGGTCATCTTTTATTTAAATAATTGAACTGGTAAGTGGTTAAGCTACTAAAATGTTGTCCTTACAGTGTCTTGCTTCTCAGTGGAGTGTTAATATTTGCAAGATAAGTAGAGTTTTATAGTTTATTAAGTATATCCTTATACATTGTTTCACTTTGTCTTGGAAACAATTCCATGAACTACATAGAAATTATTATTCTCATTTTAAAGTTATAAGAAAAGAAGTTCACAGAAATTTAAGAGACATGTCCAAAATGAAAATGCTATTAAGTGGGAGGATCAGGACTAAGTCCTAGTCTTTCTGCTTTCCAAAAATATGGATGAGAAAAGTCCATATTTTTCTGGATGACAAAAGGATGGATGAGAAAAGGATTTCATGGATGAGAAAAGGATGTCCTTTTAGAACTAATCTAGACTTAGTGTTTACTTAGTTCTTCTTCTTCATTCCAAGAAAATCAAGTATGCTAAATACTTGATATGTACCTGGGAGGTACATATTTAATGTTCACCTAGAAGTTCACGTGCTTTCATGAAATCTCCAGTAGTAGGCCATTAGACTTTTGAGTAGTCTTTTAAAAAATCAACCATCTATTGAAATAAAATTATATAAGGTATAATTCTAGGTGCTACAGAACAAAGAAGTTGAATATTTGTTTTTGATTTTCAGGGTAGCTTAAATAAACATTATTAAACATAGATCTAAAATAGATGCCAATATAAAATATCATTTGGAATGCAAAATTAATCAGCAAATATGAAATCAAATTTGTGTTGATTGATGTGGAAGATGGCATGATTGTTTAAGGACAGGAATCTATGAAGGGAGCGCTAATCCAATTTCCAAATTAGGTAGGAGATATAAGATAAATTGCTGAAAGCTTATACAGGGATAGAGCATCAGTTGCAAAAATTAAAAAAGATACATCTGTCAAGATAGAAACTGGTTAGTGTTAAAGATATAGTCAGGGATCTGTGTAAGGGAAAGTTTAAACATTCTGTTTCTAAAGATGTCTAGTCTATTAACATTACATCAGAGAAAAAGAAATGAAACATTTTCTAGAAAAATCAGTGAGGAGTAATAAATTCTTAAGAGAATGGCCAACAGGTCTAGGATTCTGTCTTTACAGATTGATAGTAGGACTTTGGAAGATAATGTCATCAAGCGTTAGAGTTCTGAGGTATAAAATGGGGGTCATGTTATTATCAACCTCATAGAGTTGTGTGAAGATAGAGCAAAATGTATGTTTAGGGCTTAGCATGATGCCCAGATTATAGCAATCTTGCAAATAAATGGTGACTATTAATTAGTATTGCAGAATTAAATGTTAGAAAATGAATAGTGTTATAAAATATAATGCTAATATATTTTAATTTTAAAACTTTTACTTTTATGCTAAAATCAGAATTGTTTTTCTTGCAATAGAATTTTAGATAGCTTCTGCAGATTTCAAAAAACGTTGGTGAAATATTGATAAACTATTGTTAGACTCATGTAAATTGCCCCAAATTCTGTTAAGGTCTAGATGAATAAAATGATTTCATAAATGGAGCTGATTATGAGTTTTTTCTTATAGAAATTGGAGCACTTTCTTATATGGGGTAAATGAGCCAGTATCTTATTTTAAGAGTTTATGATCACAGTGGGTAATTTTTATATTTTTAATGATTCAGATTATAAGATGATACTCAGAATAAAAGAGCACCTAAAACACTCATCTAGTGTTTATAATATTAAGATCATATTGAGAGATTTAAGATCCATAAAATTCAGGAGGATAGAAACCATAATAGTTGAAATATACCCTGTTTGTAAAATATATAGGCACCCTTAAAATATGAAGTAATACCTCATGGCAGAATTTAATGGAAAAAGGGCCAAGGTAGGATTGCATTTGGAAGTGGTAAAAATGAACTTCTAGGAAAAACAAGCTTATCTCCTCAAACAATGTTATAGTCATAGAAGCCACAGTTACTTTAGGATCTTCAAAATTTATAAGGGGACAATAATTTTTCTCATCCATATTTTTGGAAAGCAGAAAGAGTAGGGCTCAGTCCTGATCCTTCCGTTTAATAGCATTTTCATTTTGGACATGTCACTTAAATTCCTGTGAACTTATTTTCTTATAACTTTAAAATGAGAATAATAATTTCTGTGTAGCTCATGGAATTGTTTCCAAGACAAAATGAAACAATGTATAAGGATATACTTAATAAACTATAAAACTCTACTTAATAATGAGGTGTGGTTTAATACAGAGATATTCTTAGTTGGTAACTATTTTGTATCTAAGAAAATAGTTTATAAAGATTATAATTATGAAATTATTGTTTTTAGACAAATTTTAACTATATAAAATACAGTTTCATTGATTTTTTATTTAGTTGATGAAGATACTAAAAGGATAAAGAGAGTATGTTAAAGTTTAATGTAAAAAGAAAGTTTAGAAATTATTGGAATGAATAAATTTTCCAAAATTTTTAGAGAAACCTAAAACTGTTAAATACAAGAAAATCTGCAGTATTACTGAAATGATTAAATGTGTTTTACAATGTAAAAGAGACTTTATTTCTTAGTTTTAAAGGGACTCTGGAAATATAAAGGTTAATCCAATGTAGGTAGTATATCTAGAAGTATACCTTGATTCAGTACAATTGTCTTATATGTTTTATATAATCTTTGGCCTATTAGTCTGTCTTTTAATCAGTATATATGATAGTCAATTTTATCAGGCCTTAGAAGATAAATGAATCTAATGCTGGAAAATTAAAAGGGGTTGGAGGGAAAGGAAAAGACTATGGAGATATGGTATGCACATGTACCAGTTCCTTACAGTGAATGTAATCATTATGTACTGCAACATGTATTGTTCTTAGTGTCTTAGTTACTTTTCTCATTGCTAAGAATAAATACCCAATGGTCAGAGTTAAAGGAGGGAAGGGTAACTATGGCTCACAGTTTGTCGAGGTTTCAGTTCATAGTTTGCTGGCTCCAGGGAAGGGTGGCATGGCAGAGGAACACCACAGAAGAGAAAGAGTTCATGGTAGGCAGAATGCAGGAAGGCATTGAACCAGCAAAGTTTTGAGGACACAAGCAGCAAGCAATGACAGCAGGCTCTTTCTTTTGCTTATATTCTATCCAGGTTCCATCCTCTGGGTAGGTGGCACTCACAGCCAAGGTGGGCCTTCCCATTGTCCACACTCAACCATGCCAAACCAATCAGTGGGCTATTTCAGTAATCACACACCTTTAATCCCAACATTACACACTAGATCCAGCCACCTCTGAAAAGCCCCACCTGTGACCACATGAGGCTTTGGGGGGACATCTAGCACAAGCCATAACACTAAGTAAAAAAACAAGAGCATAAAAAAGCAATGTTTAAGTGTAGAAAACCTTTATGGAAAATATTACACAGTTACTTATCATGATTACAGACATTATTTTCAAAGGAAAATGGCCTTGACATAAAAGTATATATCCAGAATAATTGAAAATATATAGAAACAAATAAAGAATACTTGCTTTAAGGAAAAAAATGAAGGATAACTTTTTAAAAAAAGCACTCTCATTTCCTTGTCATCTTACAGAAGGTGTAAGACCAGTGAGCTTTCTCTGTCTCTTATTTGAAGCACAAATGTAAATAGTAGTGTTACTTCTTTTTGTATTAGTATTCAACTGTATTCAGGGAGGGGAACTTATATCCTGACCTTATGCTGGTCTTTGGTTATACAATGGCTGACCACTGGAAAACTGGATCTAATGGTTTCTATTCCTAGGCAGTATACTGACATCTTCTTCTAAAGTGTGCAAGTTATATAACTGCTGGTGTAACTTTAAACTCAGGTTTTTCAGGACTTAATGGTCTTATACTCTGTCTGGCATGGATTTATCATGGTTCCCCTTAATGCTGCATTTGCCTAAAGTCTCTTGATGTACTGTGGTTAACTCTGAGCACACCAACTATATTCTCATGGCCTTTTCTTTGGATTCTCCTTGCTGCTGACCATAGAAAGCGCTGAGTTGGAACTGTAGCCTTGTTGCTTTTATTCTTGTGGGGTTTTTTTTGTATCAGGATTGAACTCAGGACCTTGCCCTTGCCGTGCGGGTGCTTGTGTCACTGAACTATATCGCTGGCTGTTGCCTCATTCTTGATTCAGAAGGGTATATGGAAATCTTTGGGCTTACTCATTGATGCAGTTTTTTTCCTCTCTGGGGGAAACAAGAAAAGAAAGACACAAGTTAGAGAAATCAAAAATTTTGGAAAATATTTCAGTGTCTCATAACATGGATTTTCCCTGAATCCCAGAGTTAATCAGTCACCCAAGAAGAGATACACCGAAAAATGTATAAATATAAGCAGTATGTTTTAGGAGAAGTGAGACAGGAGAAGTGTGGTTGTTACAGTTGATGTCTGAGAAAAAGAGCACATTACCCTGCAGGCCAGAACAAATAAACAAAAAGACCAACTGCTCACCAGCTTTTGTCACTCAGTTGTTTGAGGTAAAAGCAGAAATGGTTTCTAACTTGACTGTGTCACCACACCTTATCCTACTCTTTATTTCAGACAAAAACAGGAGGTCTCTGAGCAGGTACAATTTGGTTTTGTCACAAGAACCTAATGGAATATATGCTAATTGTTATGGTTTAGATCTAAAATAGCTTCCAAAGGTCTCATGTGTTTGGAATGTGACTGGATCACGGGAGTGATATCTGCATGAATGGATTCATCCATTGATGCACTTTGTGGGTGGATGTGCCTTGCTGGAGATGGGCAACTGACGGAATGAACTGGAAAGGTGTATTCTTGTCCCAGGCTCTTTCCTTCTCTCTCCGCTTCCTGGCTGACAACAGGGGAAGCAGTGTTCCTTTGCCATGCCCTTCTGCCGTGTCATTTCTGCCTTTGGGCCTGCCAAACACCACATTCCAATGAGGCTGCTGCTCTACCTATAGAACAACCTGCTTTGCTGTCCTTTTGGACCACTCTGTCTATGGAGAAAACTTGCTACCATATCCTGTTAGATTCTAAAAGCTCTTTCTTTCTCTCTCTCTCTCTTTTTGATTCCTGCTGGCTGTGTCTGGTTTCCACACTGCGTGAGTCAAAGAATATGCAGAATAAGTGATAGAAAGGACTACATGTTAACATTTTTAGTTTTAACTTCAGAAATGTAATGATCCCTTGACTTCAGTTTTCTCATCTCTAAAATAGGTAATAAAATGTTAAACTATTCCATATGATTATGAGGGTAAAACAAGTAAATAAACCTGAGTTACACTATTATTTTTATTATTGAAAAAGTCTGGTAGAATGCTAAAGGAGAGAACAACCAATTTTAAAATTATGGACTATTGTGTAATTATTCAATAGAATGCTATGTAGCTTTTAAATTCATGGGTTTATATATTATATAGCGTAATGTTAAGAGAAAAATATGTACAAAACAATCTACTGAATGATATCAGTTTTGTTTCAGATGGAAAACAAGGCCAAACCATACTATTTTGTACAGAAGATAAGTACTTTAAAATATAATTCATAAAGATGAAAAGGGGGCTGGGGATTTAGCTCAGTGGCAAAGCGCCTGCCTGGCAAGCGCAAGGTTGTGAGTTCGGTTCCCGGTACCAGAGAAAAACCAAAAAAAAAAAAAAAAAAAAAAAAAAAAAGATGAAAAGAATGTGAAGACTATACCAAGAGATACTGAAGAGTATACCAAGATGTTCACACAAAAACTTGTATACAAGTATTCATAAGGGCATTCATTATAGTAGCCCCAAAATGTAAACTACCTGATTTCCCTTTGACTGATGAGTGGATAAACAAAATGTGGTATATCTATACATGGAAAATTATTGTAGTAAAAATAAATTGGGTTTAGTACAGGCTAGAACATGAATAAACCTTGAAAAATATGCTAAGCTAATAAGAAATGACCATATTATAGTATGACTCTATTTATATGAAATGTATAGTCATATCTAGTTATGTGTGGTGGTACCCACCTCTAATCCCAGCTGTGAAGCAGGAGAATTGCAAATTCAAGCCCAGCCTAAACAATTTAGTGGCTTACAAAAAAATTTTAAATTGGAGGTGTAACCCTGTGTTTAGTCCCAATACTACACACCCCCACCCC
This sequence comes from Chinchilla lanigera, assembly GCF_000276665.1. Lineage (NCBI taxonomy): Eukaryota > Metazoa > Chordata > Mammalia > Rodentia > Chinchillidae > Chinchilla > Chinchilla lanigera. Next base: position 5,064,535 of record NW_004955507.1, on the reverse strand, counting down.
CACACGCATGCACGCACGTGTGTGCAAAGAATTAGTTTTCTTCAGGAGAATATTCTAATGTAAAAACTTTAACTAGAGAGCTAATGATTGATGGCTAGCTAATAGATTTCAGACAGGATTTTTCTTCTTTTTTTTTGGGACCAGTGTCTTGCTATTTTTCCCAGACAGGTCTCGAACTCCTGAGTTTAAGTGATTCAGCCTCCTGAGTGCTAGGATTATAGGCACACACCACACTCAGCCTGAGAAAGGAATTCTTAAGAGACAGAGAGGGCTGTAACTTTCAAGAAATGTCCTTTTTAGAGAAAGAAATAGGTTTGTTTACATGGCCAAATTTATATTATTTAAGATTTCCACTAGATTTCTCACTAGAGTCACAAAATCAGTTCATTTATGTTTAAATGCTTGCTATGTCCTAGATGTGGTATTCCTAACAGAAGAATATGCTGGCATAACTATCAAGAATAATCATAGTAGGTACTGGAAAACAGAATGACAAATGTAATATGTGTAGGAGACTTTGTGCCCTGTGTATGTATAAAAATCAGAACAACTCTACTTTTGGACACAAAAAATGAAATTGGGCCAAAATCATAGCAGCTACTGGCTGTAGCTTTAAAGAAATGTTATTTATAGATTGATAAGCTTGGAGTATTCTAGAAATAACCACAGACAGAGATTCTTGAGATCTGGGTTAAGCTTTTGATTTGCAAGTGCCAGGTAACTGGCCCTGGACAAATAACATTAAATTAGGCAGTGGATGTGTTCTTCTGTGTTACATACTAGGAGTTCAGTAAGTGTAGTAGTAGCTCTATGTTTTATTTGGTATGCAAAAGAGGTCTGAGATATTTTAAAACTTCTGTTTGAGTTTCTAATTTTTATGGGACACTATTACAAAAAGCTACTTAGGACTACTCATTTAAAGGAATATTTTTTGTCATTGATAGAAATGTTAATCTGTCTACCACATCTTTGAAGTCTTATTAGCATCAAAATAAGGTACAGTTTTTCTGTTTAGTGTTTCATTAAGTTACAAGTTTGGATAAATTTAAAAAAGCTTGAGTTAAAAGATTATCTAGACTCGGAGAACCCTGTGGAGGACACTTGGATGGAAATGGTTGCAATGGTTTTTGAGGACTGATGGACTAAAGCAATATTTTCTATACTTAAGTAAGAATCAGCTGGGAAGCTCATTAGAAAAATTCAGATTGGTAGGCCATGGCCTCAGAACTCTTGATTGGAGGCAGAAAATCCCATTTTTACCAATTAATATCTCAGATATGTTTGAATGCAGATAGATCTTTGGTTATAGCCTGAAAATATTGAGCTCCAACCCATATTATACTATCATCATAATAATGGCATATGATATATTAATGAAGTTTAGATGAAATTATATTTTTACATATTTGATAATGTTAAAATAAATCCCTAGCCAGGTGTTATGGTGCATGCCTGTAATCCCAAAACTTGGGAGGCTGAGGCAGAAGGGTTGCCACAAGTTCATCGGTCTGGGCTACATATTGAGTTCAAGGCTAGCCTGAACTACATAGTGAGACCCTATCTCAAATAAACAACAACAATGATAAAATAAATTCTTTAAAATATTTTTCTTATTCTCTTCACTTATTGGTTCAAGTATTTCTAATTTGAGCCCTTATATTTGACTTATCAATTATAGATACTAAAATTTATACTTATGAAATGAGAATATTATGGTAATGATTCTATTTTGAGAAAGTCTTGTTGCAGAACTTTCCAAATGGTCTTTGTTCTTGGGCGAATTCTCTCATTTACTCACAACATATTCATTTGGGATCTACTATGTGTCGCACAGTGTTTTTTAATTGCTACAAAAATACAGTATGACCATTTAAAAAGAAAATAGAAAATGAACTATCCAAATAAAATATATACTCTGCTGGATTGTGATGAGTGCTATGGAGGAAAATTAAAGAAGGAAAGGGTTGTGGGGAGTGCTGAGTAATTATCCAGTTTTAAATAGAGTGGTTAGGGAATTCCTGGGAAAATGAGATTTGAAGAAGACCTAAAGTAGTTGAGGAGGAAGCTATAATAGAGAATAAGGAAAGAACATTCAGCCTGGTGGAGAATCATGGGCCAAGAGCCCAGGTCATGAGCACATCTACTGTATTCCAGGGATGTCAGGAGCTCAGTATGACTAGCAGGGTGTGAGCAAAGCGAGTTTAGTATGGGGATATGTGCAGAGTTAATGGAAGGAGGATTTGCGACTTAAGGGATGGGGCAGGACAGATAATTCATGTCCCTTGGGAACATTTCAAGTGATAATAATGACCCTAAAATCACTAGAAATCATCACAGCATTCTGAGTTGCATTTTAATAATCTGTTAAGAATTGCCACATGAGACCATTAACATAAAATAAATTTTGAGATCAGAGACCATGTCATGTTTCTCTTTGAAAATTCAGACCCACTATGTAACCTTTTACTACATATCTATTAAGATGCATTTCTGACGTATGGTTAGACATAAGGATTGAGGCTGAATATCCATGTTAAGAATTTTTAGAAGAATTATTTACAAATGGATTTTGATAATAAATACCAAAGTTCAACCAAACTTTGATAATCTGTTCTTCATATAAACTTCTTTTCTCAATTTAGTAAATTCAAGTCCTAAAGAGTCACAAAACAAACTTTGTCATTAATTTTTAACTCTGGATTACCTTATATATGTTTTACTATTTATGCATTGTACTCAATGCATCAAATAACATGCTTATTATTACTAAGGATTCTTTTACATCTGGTAACTAAAAAAAAATCTGGGTTGGTCATTAGGAACCTTGGCAGACCCAAGAATTTAAAAGGAGTTAATCTTACTTCTTGCTAAGGTTAAAAGGTCACCCAACATCTTACCTGACTGTCTAGCTCTTCATTTGATCACAGACTTTATATATCACATTTGATATTGTGTACATATTTAAAACAAAGGGAACCAAAATGAAGCCAGTTTTAACAAAAGGCATTTCAGCAGTTACTTTGGGATAGGCAGAGGACCATAGTTTCCCCTTACATGCACGCACAGAATTTCCATTGACGTCAATACTTACTGCTCACACGTATCCAGGGGCAGGATCTGGCCCTTAGAAATTAAATTAAATAATTCCTGTGTGGGATGCCAGAAAGCTTCAGAGATCTGCTGAGAGGGAAGAGCAACTAACCATGAAAGGGAAGTTTTTTTGTGGTAATGTCAGCACTGACAAATTATAATGGCCCTGCCCATTGCTGTTTAAATTTACAAACATTATGATCTGCAAATGTGTTTTCAACAGTACATATGATTGCTCAAACATGCAGGAGATGGTTCCAGTGAACTTTTTATACTTTGCATATTGTGTGCAATTAAGTGTAGTGAAATTAAGATTCTAAACCTCAAGATTCCAACATCACTTTTCTTCTATAATTTTCAACTTGAAATAACGCAGAGAAAGCCAGACATTCTCCCTGCAGGGGCTACGAGTTATCCATTGGCGGATGCATGTTCCATGATGAAAGTGTCTGGAGTTTAAGAATTGCTTGGGATGATTTGGACTTGGCAAATGGGAAAATAATATTGTGTCTGATCATTCTGATTTGAGGGTTGGATGGAGATAAGCTTTTATTAGGCCTCAGGAGGAGAGAAACTTTAAATGGAAACGAGTCTTCATTTATGTCTAAACTGTGCAAAATGTATTTGTTTTGTGAATGAAAGGTGAGATTAAGGTAATTTGTTTTCTATAAGAAATCCAATTAGAATTCATACAGAGATAATCAATGTAAGCTCTTTAGACAAAAGTGTACTTCTGTTCTATCTATCATATTAGGATATCTAATGCTGATGACTTATAGATCCCTTTACCCAAATCTTCAGTTCAATTAAGGAAGTATTTATTGTTTGATTTTCTATTTCCAGAAATGGCACATTGGCCTGAAAACCCAGTGTCAGTTATCTAGGTACTCAGCATATGGTGAGGGGCCCAAAGTGAGGTAGGTTCTGTGACTGATACGTAAACAAAATTCTGGGAGAAAGTAAAGAGAGAAAGAGCTCATATTTTCCTGCTGTTTTTAAAAGGCATCAAGGGACCTAGATAATATGTGCCATACTTTGGGAGTGAACATGGTTCTGACCGGTACCAGAGGTGTGAGCATAATGATGAGAACAATAGTCAAGTGGGAGTGATAATTTTAAGTAGAGAATTAGGTAACTTTGATATGGATATCAGGGAGCGGTGGCGCATCGGATGTGGTTAAGACCGAGGCACAGTGAGTAGTAATACCTGAGAGAAGGTAGTTGGGACCAAACTTTGGCTAGGACTTCAGCTGAGAAATTTGGATTTCGTTCTGAAATTTCACTTCATGTTTATTGATGTTTTTGTCTAACTTTAATTCATCAGAATACAGTAGCTGTCTTATCTTAAAAGTACTCTCACAAATATTATCTCTAAACCTCTCATATATTTAGTTTTATTTTTTTCATCTTTCCCTCAATTTTTAAAAAGTTTTTAAATTTATTTTAAAGAGAAAAAAATACAGTAAATACGATCATCAGTGTCAAATATCAGTGTAAGTTCTATTTGTTCAAAAAAGCTGCTACATTGAGTTAACAGGTTTATGAATAAATGTGATGGATATCACAGAAGAGAACTCAAGTGAAAAGAGTGATGTGCAAATCTTTGGATGAGGAAAAGAGAAGTATGAAACAGAAACAGCTTTCAACTTGTATCTTTCATTGGGGTTTATTCTTGCTTAGAGATAACGTAAGTTTCTAGCTTAGGCATGCAGCGAACTAAAGCCTGGCTAACTATGGTGGTGGAAAATAAGTTGTGCATTGATTTGAGCCCCAAATCCATAGGTTTGGACAAATTACTTACCTGAAACTAATTTTATTTATTTTTAAAATGAGTTGGGGTAAATAAGTTTCAATTTCCCTTCCTCTTTCACAGTTCAGCATTGAGCAGTCATGGCTGCTCCTAGTAAGAGAGAAGACCCTTGGCTTTTCTTTGCTGCTGGTGGGTAGTGCTAAAGCATAGTAGCATCTCATTATAGGTGCACCTCCAGATTTTTGCATCTACCTTGCCTTCTCTCTCCTTGTCTTGTATCTACAGGGCAAAGGTAGTGGAAGAGAGCTGTGGTAGAAGTAAAGGGAATGAGAGGTGTTAGAGGTGGGAGGGAAAGCTGGTAATCACCTGAAAGATATAGGTCATGAGTGAGAGAATGACAAGAAAGTTAGTGCTGTTTATTTCTCACTGCTGAGTTGGTTGCTTTTTTTTAAAATGTACTTTATTTTTGTTTTTTTTTTTTTTTTTTTTTTTTTTTTTTTTTTTTTTTTTGGTTTTTCTCTGGTACCGGGAACCGAACTCATGACCTTGCGCTTGCCAGGCAGGCGCTTTGCCGCTGAGCTAAATCCCCAGCCCCTTTTTAATGTACTTTATGTATGTCAGGCAGTGTTGACTGGGACAGCATGGTCCGTTAGATTATTTTTGTAGGTCCTACTCTTTCAAAATCTTTATATACAACCATTCTGTTCACTGGCAGCCAAAGGGATGTATTTATAAGTGTAGTTATCTCTGTTCTAGTTACTAGCATATTTTTTTTTCATTTGTGAGTTTTGGTCCTTGAGACATAAAATTTGTTAATTTTTTTTTCTTTTTTGATTTTTTTCCGGTACCGGGAATCGAACTCATGACGTCGCGCTTGCCAGGCAAGCGCTGTGCCACTGAGCTAAATCCCCAGCCCCGAGACAGAAAATTTGAACTATTGGCCTCACGCAAATAGTTTCTAATCAGTGGCGCCATCCTGCCTAGCAAATACAGTTTCCCACGGCAGCTCAGCATTGCATTGTTTGCAGAACTAATTTTAAAAATAACTCTCTAAGTATAAGGGGAAAGCCCAGACCCTCAGATGTCTTGGACTGTTCTTTTCTGAGGATCTTTGACCGACCTAGGAGCTAATGTGCACCTTGTGGTTTATGAGTGAAAGGGGCAAAGCATACACAAAAGTCTACGCTTACATCTTAGTTTTTCTTCAACACTTTCTTTAGGGGGAAAATGGCCCTGAAATAACTGTTTTGTTATTAATTCTCTGGAATCAAAGCTATGGACTTCAGTGCCCTTAATTGCACTATTCACTAAGAAAAGTGAATGCTTCCCCGTGGCATTTCTGTTGATGTTCTGAGACACTGCGCTGCTCAGCATTTATTTCAAGATGTGGAAAAAATTGCCCTTTGTTGTTTTCACTGCAAAGGACACAAGACAAATAAATTTTAGACTTCTAACCTGTCTGTGAATGGCAGTTTTTTTCCCAACATTTCTGCTTCTATGTCATATTAAAAATAGGGTAACTAGGACTAAATGATTGTTGAGAGAAAATGAACAGTTACTTTTAAAAAGGCAAAGACTTCCACACATTTCCTTAGAGCTCTGTGGGCCTTTTTAATTAGCTCAGACTTGTAGATGAACAATGCTTTCTGGCTCATAGGCATTTTCAGCCTATTGCAAAATTCACATTGTTTGCGGAGTTCTGTTCTTCTTACTTGAAGACATTTTCTTTCCATTATTGGCATCAAAAACACATTTTTTTGAGGAAATCATACTCAGTTTTCCTGTCAACAAATAGTTCTAAGAAAAATAAATGAAGCAAAAGGTGGGAGAATTTAGTTTATTTGAAGCCAGGACTTCTTATCTGTACTTCCTCCTTTTAATTCTTCATTTTAGTCAGCTTTTCCATTCCTGGGACACAATACTTGACACCCACAATTTAAAGGCGAACAGGTTTAACTTGGCTTATTGTCTCAGAGAATTCAGTCCATGGTTGGCTAGCTCCAAGGCAAGAGTATCATGGTGGAAGACATGGCAGAACAAAAGGCTGTTCATGGAAGTTGGAAAAAAAAAGTAGGGGAACAGTGCCAGAGACGAAATGGCAAGTAATCAGATATCAGTCCAAAAGCCACACATCCATGACCCGCACAGACACATCCAGAAGTGAGTTCCACCACTCCCCTAAGCATGTCCCAATGCCAGTCAAGCTGAAACTCCACACTAGTTCACCTTTTTTACTGGGAAGAAATCCAATTAAATCATCTCAGAAAGATGGATGTTCTTTTTATGAGATGGATACTTTTTTGGAAGGCCTTACCTGTGTATTATACCTTGAAGTGTGAATTCTGATTTTCAGCGTAAGGATTTCTTGCTCAAATTCAGGATTATTCTTGTCCATTCTCAATGGAAATAGAACAGCCATTTACAGTATTCATGTGATATTTATTTAAGCTATTTTATTTAGTTTACTAGTACATATATGTAGTACATAATGTTTACATTCCTTGTGGGAAGTTGGTACCTGTATATAACACATCCCAATTGTTTATTTGGTCCCTTGTTCCTCCTTTCCTGCATGCCTCACTCCATCTCTTGATTCCTTTCCTCCTATAGAGAGATCTATTGTCCAACTTCCTGTTATCAGTCTTTTACTTTGCTCTTTATTTATACTTTGGGTTTCTCATAGAAAAGAAACCCTGATATTTAAGCTTGTGTTTCTGATTTATTTCACTTAACATTATGGTCTCAAGGTATATTCCTTCTTCTAAAAATGATTCAAGTTTGTCTTTCTTTATAGTAAAGTAATACTCCATTGTGTATAAATACCACATCTCGTTATCCATTTATCTGTCGATGGACATATAGGCTGCTTCAAATATTTAGCTATTATGAATAGTGGTGCTACAAACATGGGTATGCACATATCACTGTAAGATAATGTCTTTAAATTTCAGGAAGATTCCTAGAGGGAGGATAGATGTATAATGGAATTTTTAGTTTCAATATTTTAGGAATCTTCATAGTGATTTCCATAGGGGTTGTGCTCATTTACATTCCCACTAACAGTGTAGAAGGGTTTCTTTTCCCCTGAAGCTTCTCCAGGATTGTTAGTATGTGATTTCTAAGTGATGACCATTCTTTGTGGGGTCAATATTGTTTTAATTTGGATTTCTCTAAAGGCCAGTGATGTTGAGCATTTCTTCATGTATGTATTGGTCATTTGTATTTCTTTTTTGTGAAATATCTATGCATTTTATTTTTCCACATTGGTTGGGTCATTTATTTAGAGGTGTCTAATTTTTTGAGTTCTTTATGTAGTCTAGATATGAGTTTTCTGTCTGAAGAATTGTTGGGAAATTTTTTTTCTCATTCTGTAGGTAGTCTTTTCACTATGTTGGTATTTTCTTTTGCTATGCGGAAGGTTTTAGATTTGATGTGATCCCATTTGCTGATTATTACCATCCTACCTCCTGTGTACCTGAGGTTGTGTTTAGAAAATCCTTGCCTAAACTGGGATGTGGGAAAAGAGAAGGGAAAGAAGGAGAAATTTTGTATGTAAGTATGTACAGGATAGTTAACATAATTGTTCTACTGTCTTCTATTTCTTTGCAGAAAGAAACTGTCAATGAGTCCTTGACTGATCAATATTGCATGTCTCTATCTGTTTTCATGAGAAACCACTTTGAAGATGTCAATATGTAATACAACAAGCATTGTTAATTCCCTACCACTTTGTTTGTAACTCTGCATTGTCTGTACAGTTCTTTTGCTATTTTGTAAAAGGCTGTCTGTCTGTTAATGTTTTCCTCCTTTTATTTATAAAATAAAATTTAAAAAAAGAAAATCCTTGCCTACAACTGTGACACTTTAAGAGTTTTACCTATTTTGTCTTCCAGGAGGTTAAGTGTTTCTGGTTTTGCATTTAGTTGTTTGAACTATTTTGATTTCATTTTAGTACATGGTGAGAGATATGGGTCTAGATTCAATTTTCTGCATGTTGATAGCTAGTGTTTTCAGCACCATTTATTAAAGAGGCTATCTTTAATGTGTGCTCTTTGGCTCCTTTGTCAAAAATCAAATAGTTGAATGTACTTGAGGTTGTTTCTGTGTTCTCTTTCCATTCCATTGATCCTCATATCTGCTTTGTGTCAGTACCATGATGTAGCTTTATAAGTTCAGGTCTGGAGTGGTGATGCCTCCTGCTTAGTCCTTTTTACCCAGATTGCTTTTGTTACTCTGGGTCTCTTCTGGTTCCATAAAATTCTGGGACTGTTTACTCCAGTTCTATGAAGAATGCTTTTGGGATTTTGATTAGGATTCTGTTAAATCTGGATATCAATTCTGAAACTGATCTGTAGATAAATTACCATTTTTACTATATTAGTTCTGCCTTAAAGTACTCAGAAAGCATCCTAAAGGCCATATGTAAAGGGCGTGGAAAGGAATGCCAGAAGATATGCATATTTGGTACAGGTCCTCTCATGTTGACTGTCTGTTGTCCTGTTGGACCATACAAGCACAATTTCAAAGGTAAAATCATTAAGAATTTCAGGATAAAAGCAGCAGAGCATTAACTCAAGAAGTTAATTTAAGCATAAGTTCTTGACTACAAGGTAGTATAGTATATGTGCTGCCAAAGTGAGCACAAGGTAAAAAGGGTATAGAAAATATACAGTGGACATAGCATATATTTTATGCTGACAGGACAAGAAACTCTGGAAGCTAAATGTGTTTTTTCATTCTGAGTTAGTTTTCCTATAAGTGTACAAAGTACCTGACACCTGTAACTTAAAAGAGCAAAGTTCTTTTGCTTACAGTTTCAGTTCATGGTTAGTTGGCTCCAAGGCAGGAACATCATGGTAGAAAGACATGGAGGAGCAAAAACTGTGAAATTCGTGGCAGCTGGGATGCAGAGGAGGGAAACAGTGCCACAGAAGGAGTCAGGGAGCAGCCAAAGATCCCAGGATCACATTTCCATCACCTACCTTGTCATACCTGGAAATGTGATTTACTAATTCCTAAGTGGCTCCCAGGCTAATCAAGTTGACTATTAAACTTAACTGTGACATATCCCCTCTGCTCACATGCTTGTCCCATTGACCCACCAGACTTCACTTATAAAACATAGGATATAGAACATGGAGAATTAAACCAAACTTGAAGTGCTTTTGGGCATGAACCCTTGTATGAACGTATGAATTGTGTGCCAATGAAGATTGTCTTAGCTTCTTTAATAACTTTTCCAGTGCTTGGAGTGGATTACTGAAAGGTTGAATTTAGTGGAAACTGTTGACTGGTGCATCTACATGTGGCCTCTCAGTGTGACTTGGGCTTTTTCAATATACTGGTTGGATTCCAAATTGTCTTTAATGACCTAATCTTGGATATCACAGTATCACTTTTGTCCTATTCTACTGAGAATATGGTGCTCAAAAGTCTACTTGAATTCAGAGAAAATTGGCATGGAGCCCAGTTCTGCATGAAAACTGCTTCAGTACCTAAACTTATCCAGAGATCAGCAGTTTTCATATTTTTCTTTCTCTCCTCTCCATTCTCACATCTCCCCATCTAGTTCCTTCCTCTTTTCTTCCTGCTCCTCTTCCTGTTGGACCACACTTTTCTCATTGTTGAATAGGAGAAAATATTTCTAGATTTGGTGAAAACATGAAACTGAGTAGACACTAAGAAAAGGGAGGAGAAAAAGTTGGAATGGCACTTACCTCTCCATTTTACTGCGTGAATTTACAGCAATACAGTGATACCTTCATTATCAAACTCAAATTGTTTTAAATTCATGTTCAAGCACAGAAAAGCTTGGGAACTGAACATATTTTTATAAGAAATAATGGAAAACCAAGTAATTCATTTCAGGTCCCCCAAGGTGCACTTATAAATTCATTTTTCTGAGAAAATTTTAACAAAATTCTGAGAAATTTTAACAAATTTTACAAAGATTTTTTTTCTTTTACTCTGTTGTAATTCTCTTAGCCTTACTGCTGGTATCACTAATTTTCTTTGGAGCCGTGGTTATGATATTTTATGCAAATAAAGCTCAAAAAACTACCATGATGATTACTTTAAAGCACTAACACAAACACTATGTGTCATCTGGAGGACAGCAGTGTTAAACTGAAGTGTTAACTCCTTGTGTCCACAGCATGAAGCAGTGTGTGAGTCACTCTTGGTCCATTCAGCTTTTTTTTTAAATCGGATTTTTGGTTCAACTATTGAACAAAATTATGAACACTGAGCAGACTTTTTTTGAACTTTACTGTATGAGCAGTAGAAAGTTCAAGCTTGGAACCATTCAACAACTGAAATATCGCTGTATTTAAAAACATCACATATTTAGGTTATCTCCAATCACTCGATGTGTCAGCACCAACTCCATTTTTAGAAATGTGATTTTATGTATTTCCATTTTTTTCCTATTTTTTGGGCATTTCTTTACCTTTGAATATAAACACTTTTACTGTTTCTGGTCTGATGTTTTGTCCTTTCACTTCTCAACCCTATTTCATTTTTTGAGTCTTTTAGAACTCAAGCAATACGGTTTTCCCAATAGTTTAAACTAGCGTTATATAAGAGGTTGGAACTTACTTCAAACAAACTGAGTGAAGATGTGACTGAAGTATAATTTGGACTATAAATGTAAAAAAATCTGATTGTATATGCTAATAGAATTATTTGGCAAGAGCATGAGTTTTAGTGGAAACTGATAGAGCTGGTTTGGATAAAGCATCTGTAACTTATCTGTCACTTGAATGATGGCTTCTGTCTCAGTCTTCTTATTTCAAAGGATACCATTTTAGTATTGTCCTAAATCTCAAATATCACTTATAAAACACTTTGATTTGTGGCACTAAATCAGAAACATGTAGTCTTTGAGTCACTCAGATTTATAAAGTGATTGAGCACTGTCAGTGTTACACCAAAAAATAATGTGTGAAGTCTAAATAGTATATTCTTACATACCTACCTCTGCAGGATTCCAGGTTTTTTAGAGTCAATGCCAAAGATGCTTTCATTCTGACAAGACCTATGACCCTATGGCCATTATTTCTCATATGCCATAGGTTCACTTATATTGTGTACTAGATAAGAAGGAGCAAAGGCATTTTATGTTTATATTTTTTTGGCCAAGATAGTTCAAATTAAGTACACCAAAGTGATATCTCACAATAAATATTAGGCTACAACTTAAAACCCAGATTTTGTTCTTTTAAAAAAAGCCTTTTTAAAAGAAGTTGTTATGGCTGGAAATATAGCTCAGTAGCACAGCACCTGCCTGGAAAGGGCAAGGTCCTGAGTTTGATTCCCAACACACACACACACACACACACACACACAAAAAAAAGTTGATGAGAATGAATGAGGATTTGGAAAGTTTGGATTCTCTTTCCCCAACAAACACACTAATTCAACAATGAAGTGAAAACATCTTTTTGTTTATGTACTGTTTATGAGACCTACTTTGGATTTAAGCATACAATAGGGGTAAAGTATTCTATGAAAATGGTTACCAAAAGACAGCACAGTTGGTCATACATGTGTCAGACAAAATAGACTTTCAATTATAAACTGTTGCAAGAGACAGAAAACATTATAAAATGGTAAAGGGGTCAGTTTGGGGTTCATACTTGTAATCCTAGCTCTATGGGAGCCTGAGGCAGGAGGATCACAAGTTTGAGTCCTGCCTAGAGAACTCAGTAAGACTTTGTAAAAAAAAAAAAAAAAAAAAAAAAAAAAAAAAAGAAAAAAAACCGAAACCAAAACCAACCAAACAAAACCAGACAAGGGCTGGAAATGTAGGTTAGTGCAACTAGCTTAGAACTGAAAACAATGTCGATTCCCGGTACCGGAAAAAAAACCAGAAACCAAAAAAAAAAAAAAACAAACTGAAAACAATATCAACACACCAGAAAGATACAATAATCATAAATAGATATGTATGCAGCATTAGAACATCTAAATACTTAAAGCAAACTTTGACAGAGCTTGAAAGAAGATATAGTGGGGTTATATTATACTATAATGTAGGAGAATTCAATGTCATACCCTCAGTAATTGGCATAATATATACATGGGGTAGAGAAACAGAAAGAAGAAAAGACAGAAAAACAGCTAAATTTAAAAACACTATAAGCCAAGTGGACTTACCACACATACATGAAACATTCAACCCAACAGCAGAAAAATATACTGTCTTCTTAAGTGCATATTAAAATTCCCCAGGATAGATAATGTTAAGTCATAAAGCAAATTTTTTTTTACAAATTTCAGAAAATTTTGGTCATACTAGCATCTTTTCTGACAACAGTGGTATTAGACTAGAATACAGTAATAGAAGAAAAATTGGAAAATTCATAAATATGTGGAAGTTAAACAATATACCTGCGAACAATTAGTGTGTCAAAAAGAAATCAAAGAAGAATTAGAAAACATGTTGAGAAAATGGAAATGAAAAATCAACCTGCCAAAAATTAGAGGAAGCAGCAAAAACAGTATCAGAAGGGAAGTTTATAGTGATAAAAGAGAAAAAGATCTCAAACAACCTAGACAAACCTCAAGGAACTGGAAATTTAGAATAAGTTAAGAAGAATAAGTTCAAAGTTAGGAAGGGAGGAAATAAGGATTAGAACAGAAGTGAATATATAAATGATATAAATATATAAATGATATAAATAGAGAATAGGAAAACCATAGAAAAGATCAACAGATTCAGAATGGTTCTTTGAAAAGATCAACAAGAGTGACAAGTTCTTAGAGAAAATACTGAAAAATGACAGAGATTCAAATGAAATCATAAATGAAAGAAGAAACATTACAATTGATATCATATAAATACAAAGGTTCACAAAATTTTACATGAACAATTATATGCTAACAAATTGAATAATATAGAAGAAATAGATACATTTTTAGAAATATCAGTGGAAAAGTTTGAATCATGAAGAAAGAAAATCTGGACGGAACCATAATGAATGAGAGCATTGAATAAGTAATCAAAAGGTTCCCAATAACGAAAAGCCTAGCATCATATAGTTTCACTAGTAAATTCTACCCAACATGTCAAAAAGAATTAATGTTAGTTTTTCTCATGCTGTTCCACAAATTTGAAGAGGAACAACCACTTCTGTTTCATGAGCCCAGAATTATCCTAATAACCAAATATATAGACAATATAAGAAAAATACAAGCTAATATCACTAGTCCACTTGCAAAAATTAACAAAATACTCACAAACCAAATTAAATAGTACATTAACAGAATAATTCATGATGAACAGGCAGAATTTTATCTTCGGATGTAAGGATGATTCAGCACACAAAAAAAATCAATGTAGTACACCATATGAGCAGAATGAAGGACAAAAATCACATGACTAGCTGAATAGATGCAAAAAAACATGTAACAAAATTTAACAACTTTTCAGGGTAGAAACTCTCAATAAAGTAGAAAAAGAAGGAAATTATCTTATGTAATTAGGATTTATCTACCTGTGGGAAGTCCACATTTATTATCTATTTATTAGATTATCTACATGTGAGAAGTCCACATTTAACATCATATTTAATGAGGAAAAATGAAAGCCTTTTCTGTACAATTGGAGAAAAGGCCACTTGTCTCCATCTCTTCTCTTTTATTCCACATAACTGAAATTCTAGCCAGAGTGGTTAGGTAAGTAAGGAAATAAAAGACATCCAGAAATAATTAAAAATGATCTCTTTGCAGATTAAATGCTGTTATACATAGAAAATCACGGAGGCGTCTCCACAAATGTTTTGAACTAAGAAATGAATTAAGTAAAGTATCATATTAATGTATTAAAGTTAGTTTTGTTTCTATATGCGAATAAAGTATTATCTGAAAAGAAAATTATGAAAATAGTTGCACCTATAATGCATGAAAAAAATAAAATATGAAGAAATAAATTTGACTAGGAAGGTGAGAAATTTATACACTCTGCATAGAAAATTACAAAACATCAATGAAATAAATCAAGCAAAAATAAATGGAGATATTTCTTGTTTATAGATTGGAAGCTTATTGTAATGTTTATACTACCCAAAGCAAAATCCAAATGACCCTTTTTAGATAAAAAGAAAAAAAAACCTAAAGTGCATATTTAACTACCAAGGATTGTGAATAGTCTTAAGTATTACAAAAAAAGCTGGAGGCATAACATTTCCTGATTTTAAAATATATCACAATTTTACTCTGATTGAAATACTATGGTATTGGCATAAAGACAGACCTATACACCAAAAAAAAATACTTATGAACTTCAGAATAAACCCAATTGACCCATGCTCAATAAACTGATCTTTAATAAGTGTGACAAAAATACATAACAAGTGAATGATAATTTTTAACAATTGGCATTGAGGAAACTAGATATCTACATGAAAAATAATAAAATCGGTCCTTTTGCTACATAAGTAAAAATAACTCAATGTGGATTTAAGAGTAGACTGTAAGACTTAAAACAGTATAACTACTAGTGGAAAACATAGGAGGAAACTTTCATGGCAATGCCCTTGGTAATGATTTTTTGGATATGACAACAAAAACATAGGCAACAGAAGAAAAAATTAAAAATTGGAATTACATCAAACTCAGAAGCTTCTAAATTGCAAAGACAATATAGAGATTTTATAAATACAACCTACTAAATGGAAGACTATTTGTAAACCATGTATTGGCAAGAAATTAATACCCCCAAATACACAAGAAATTCAACTCAATAGCAAAAACAAATAGAAATCCAAACTCAAACTAAACAAACCTGATTAAAAATGAGCAAAGGATTTGAATAGACATCACTACATATCATAGGAATACAAATCAAACTACAGTCAGATATCAACTCACATTTATTAGAATGACTATTATAAAAAAAGAAACAAACAAAAGATTAACAAATTTTGATAAGATTATATGTAAATTGGAACCTTTGGACTCTGCTTGTAGTCATTTAAAATAATTGCAAGCCGCTATAACACATTTCTTCAAAATATTATAAATAGAAATGCCATATTATCCAGTAATCCTGTTTCTGGATATTTATTCAAAAGAAGTGGAATCAAGACCTTAAAAGATACTTTTTCTTTCATTTTTTATAAAGCATTATTCATAATAGAAGGTATGAGGAAATCTAAATATCTACTGACAGATTAATTGATAAACAAATTGTGTTAAATACATCCAACAGAATACTATTCAGCCTGAGAACAGAAAGAAATCTTTCCCCAAACATAAAGTGATATAAAGCAGTTTTAAAGGTTAAATACTGCATGATTCCACTTACACAATGTATAAAAAGTAGTTAAACTCATAGAAACAGAATATAGTGGTGGTTGTCAAAGTCTAGAGAAGGGAAAATGAGAATTGATTTTCAACATGTATAAACTTTCATTTATGAAGATTAATAGGTTCTAGAGATCTATTATTTAACACTGTGCCTATAGTTAACAATAATGTATTATATGCTTAAATTTTAAAAAGGCAAATTTCATCCTAAACATTTTCATCAGAGTCAAAAAGAAGGAATAATATTTTTTCTCAACAGCCTGAGCAAGTATACTTATTTTTGTTCTTTTTAAGTAATTACAATATCATGTCCATAACATTTTGTTTTCCACTTTTCCCATGGATAATAACACAGTCTGAAAAGTAAGGATTTTAGAGCCAGGAAGACGTGGAATCATATCCGGACACTATCATCTACAGTCTCTGTGGTTTTGATTAAAATGTATGCCTACTATACTCTTCAGTTTGTTTATCCATAAAATTAAATTGACATTCATCACTTAAGTATAACTGGAGTTCCATCTGACTAGTCTCTGGGTAGAACATTCTTCAAAGAGCAGCTTAGCAGAATAATATGACCAAGAGTAATTAAGGTACTTAGTCTTAAGCAATACAAAGAAATCTAACAACTTTGTGAATATATAGCTGATGCATAATATATTGCATATATTTAAAGTGATATCTCAGGTATTGAACCGCTTCACGTTCAAACTTGCCACTGCTCAAACAGCAAAGTTCAAAAAGGTCTGCTCAGTGTTCATAACTTTGATAGTTAACCAGAAATTCGACTTCAAAAAATCTAAATGGCCCTGGAGTGAATCATAGGATGCATCTTGTTGTGGACACAAAGGTATGAGGCTTCAGTCTAAGGACTGCTCTTGTGTAGACAACATATAGTGCTTACATTAGTGTGTTAAAACATTCATTGTTGTGCTTTCTTTTTTTCTTTTTCTTTTTTTTTTTTTTGTTTGTTTTTTGTTTTTTTCCGGTACTGGGAATCAAACTCACGATGTTGCACTTGCCAGGCAGGCGCTGTGCTCTGAGCTAAATCCCCAGCCCCTGCTGTGTTTTCTTTTTTGAGCTTTATTTGCATAAAATATCGTAACCATGGCTCTAAAGAAAATTAGTGGTACCAGCAGTAAAGCTAAGAGGTAAACTGTGAGAACCATGATAAAGTTTAAAAAATTCATTCCTGGAAAAGTGAATTTATAAGAGCAATTTTTGGGCCTTCTAATCAGTTATCTGGTTTTCTGTTATTTCTTATGGGAAAAATTACATTCAGTTCTCAAACTTTTTCATGTTCAAACACAAATTAAGAATAGATTGAGTTTGTTAACTGAGATATCACTATACAAAAGTTGATGTTTGACATTTATGTACACCCATGAAATAAGCACTGAAAAATTTCCTCATATATCTTTTTTTATAGTTCATGTCTAAAATGTTCTCCAAAGGTCTAATATTTGGAGATGGAGCCAGTTGGAAACAGCAGGTCACTGTCAAACTAAGTTGGAAAGGTGTGGTTTCATTTCTAACTCTACTCTGTCTCTCTGCTTTTTTGCTGACATGACATGAGTAGCTTTCCTTTACCATGTGATTTCTGCCTGGGAACTAGCTGACCATGAGCTAAATCCTCTGGAACTGTGAGCCAGAATAAACTTCTCTTCCTTTAAGTTGCCTGTGACAATTATTTTGTCCCAGGAATGGGAAAGCTGACTAGTACAGAAAATGGTACTGAGACAAGGGTGGTGCCATTGCTATGACTGTACCTGACTGTGTGGTATAGAAGCTTTGGAACTGGTTTGTGGGAGGAATTCAGAAAGTTTTGAAGACGCTGACTACAGAAGCTGTAAGTTGAGCTTGTTGGGTGGTTCTGCTCTGAGCTCAGAAGATTAGAATGATGATAGGAATGTGGACAGTAAAGGCTAAGCTCATGAGGTTTCAGCTGGGAAGAAGAATTCTATCAGAATTTGTATCAGAGGTCATGCGTAATGCATTCTGGAAAATAATTTTCTAAGACTTTGTTTGAGGCTCAATTTAAAGGTGGTGAAATAATTGTTCTGGCAGAGGAAATTTCAAGGCACCACAATGTTCAGGCTGTGGCATGGGCAATGCTGACTGCTTTTAGTTAGATAAACAGTGCAAATTAGGAACAAATGGCAGAATTGAATGATTTGAAGTTTCAAGCTTCACCAGAAGGAAAATGCATGCAAGTTGGGGAGGAGAGCATGTTGCTGAAAATATTAGCATTAAATATAAAACCAAATACTTCATAAAGGGACAAGAAGAAAAATGCCTGAGAACATCTCAAAAATCTGTCAGACACCACCCTTTGGAGCTTCATGGATATAAAACTGCAAATCTTTCGTTTGAGAAAAGAATCCTCGGGATCCCTGCCATCAAGGCCACTGTAGCCATGGTCCAAGGGAATCTAGCTACTGTTTAAACTGACAGCTTATGTTGGCATTATCCGTCTAATGCTGGATTTTCAGGCATGCACAGTGGAAGAGTTATGGGTACTTGGAGGGTTTCACCTAGATTTCCTTAGGCCTGGAAGATGCTTTTAAGGAGAAAGTGAGTGAAGCTAGAAGAATGAGAAAAAAAATGCAGTAGAAAACCCAGTGTGTTGGAGATGGCAGGACTGTGGAATGACTGCTATGGAAAGCCACAGGTGGTGGACAGATTAACCCCAAGAGAGGACATGAGGCTGTAACTTATCCCTCTGAGGCTCATGCCTCGCCACAACTTGCCTTGGGTTCTGGGTATGATACTACAGGATTTAGTGCTTACCCTACTGGGGTTTGTCTTGTTTTACTTCGATTCCTTTCAGTCTCCCTATTCCTCCCTTTTGGAATGGTAAGGTTTACCCTACACCATTGTATGTTTTAAGTCTTTAACTTTTTCATTTTTACAGGGGCTCACAGCTCAGACTTTGCCTTGAGTCTCAGAAGAAATTTTGGGTTCAGACTTTTCTTCAATCCTGAAAATATTGACTGGCTGCTCTTAGAGATAAACTGAATACAGTTTTCATAATGAGATGGGTATGAAACATTTAAGGATCACGTGCAGAATGTTAGCTGCTTACCATTCTAGGTCTAGAATGATCCCCAAAAGTTTCTCTTTCAGAGGTTGGGCCTGATTGACAGGGAAAGGTAACTAGGCTTTGATTCAGAAGGGTGTACATTATATTTGTACCTGTATTCTCTTTTCTTTCTCTGCTTCTTGGTGCCTTGATGTGAGCAACTTCCCTTTACCAGGCATTTTCAGGGTGGGGTTTATGCCTTGAAGCTTGCTGACTATGGGCCAAACTTGCTGAAACTGTGAGCCACAATGAGCCTCTCTCATTAAGTTGTGACTGTTGAATATTTTGTCCCAGCAACAGGAGAATGACTAACATACCTTTGTAATACTTACCTTTCATTCCACTCAAATTCCACCATCTCTAGACAGTAAGTGACCTATTTTCTGCTTTATGCATTAATTAACATTGAAATGTTTATATAAATGGATTTTTACTGGATTATTCCATTCTTTTGATATTTATTAATGTTGATAAACATATTAATAGTCTATTCCTTTTAATTGCTTAATACTAACCTATTATACCAATAAACTAAAATTTGGTTATCCATTTACATGTTATGGAACATTCTAAATTTACCTATGAGATGACTTTAAATATTTAAAAGACTTCTGAGGTCCAGATTGGTTCTAGAATTTTCATAATATGTACTGAGACAGC
This sequence comes from Chinchilla lanigera, assembly GCF_000276665.1. Classification (NCBI taxonomy): domain Eukaryota; kingdom Metazoa; phylum Chordata; class Mammalia; order Rodentia; family Chinchillidae; genus Chinchilla; species Chinchilla lanigera. The sequence goes on along the minus strand of NW_004955507.1, from coordinate 5,044,643 downwards.
ATGTTTAACTTCCCACTTGTCCTTAAGAATCCACCTGGGACCCAGAGATGTCAGAATTAAGTGAGTTCTCTGGTCATAAGTCTTGTTCAGAGTAGTTGTAGAGAGTGCTCTCGGGCTTTCAGAGGAAGAAGTTGGATATATTTTCTCCTTGTCCATTTACTGGAAGATTTTATGAAGCATTGGCATTATTTCTTACTAAATGTTTAAAAGAGATCTCCAGTAAATCCAGCTGGGACTGCTACAAGTGACGGTTTTTAATTTATTTATTCCATCCTTATTCATTATAATTCTATTCAAATTTTCTATGTCATCTTGAGTCAGTTTTGGTGATCTTTGTAGGAATTTGTCCATTTCATCCAAGTTGTTTAATTTCTTTGCATAAATTTTTCAGAATATTCTCATAATTTTAAAAATTTTTATAGGATCAGTTGTGATGTGTCCTGTTTCATTCATGATTCCCATGATCAATTTCTCTGTTTCTGTATGTGTGTGTGTATGTGTCTTTTTAGAGGATCTTGTTTGAAGGTTGATAATTTTTGACCATTTTTGGTCACCTTTTACTTTGGTTTGAATTTGCTCCTTATTTTCTAGGTTCCTAAGTAGGAAACTTTGGAGGGGGCTTAGGGACTTGAGACCTTTTCCCTTCTCTAATAGAGGCATGTAAATCTATAAATTCCTCTTTAAGTATCGTTTAGCTGAAAATGGATAAATTTATTGCTGATTATTTTTACTTCAGAAGATATAGTAGTCGTTTGTAAGCTCAGCTTGGCAGAGACTATCCAGATATTTATGCTGTTTGGACATTGGGTTCGAATATTTACTGCCCTGCCAAAGCTGCAATCTTTAATGGCATATACACTGTTTCTTGGAATTCTGTTTTGTCCCAAACATTAGTCTTTTAGAGAAAATCTCACAAAACCGTTTCCCGAGCTGTCTGCCTATACTTATTCACATTCTTCCTTGCATTTATGGCTTTCTGTGACTTACTACTTCAGTTGTTTTCCATGATATGTTGAAGCTAAAGAGAGGAGAAGCAAGGAGAGCAATATTCCAAATGATGAAAGGAACTGGAAGTTAGAAGGCTTGGATTCTGTTCTCAGCTTCCCTTTTCATTGTGTCCAGACATATAGTTTGGATGAAAAGAGTGATGTGGTTTCGGGGAGTCATTTTTCATATTATCTTCTTCCCACTCACCTTTGGTTAATGCTCTTCAAGCCTTGGCTTGGGTATTTCTTTGTCCAGAGTTTTCCTACCCTTTGCATTTGGTTAAACTTCCTCTCTTATAACACCATGTTTCACCCTATCATAGCAATTACATACTTTGGTATGCATCTCGCTTATGTATGTGTTCTTCATTTTTTCTGAGGACAGGGTCCATCACTTTAGTTTTCAGTGTATCCACTAAGTATTGGTTGTTTTTGTTAAATTAAAAGTAAGTGATTCCTAAAATTTATCTTTATTCTAGTGTATATTGTTTTCACTTATCAATTTAAATTTGTTTTCCGCATTATTTCCTGAAAGCAGGGTATTTCTTTTAGTTGAGATCTGCTGGTATGTTGAGAGAAAGCCCCAAAAGCAAACCAGTCACAGAAGTGGAAATGAGCACACCGAGGGCAGGCTGCACTGACCTCGGTGCTTGGAATATCGTTACAAGTTCAACATGATTTTTCATAATTCTTATTTTTTGATAAAATTATGTTTTCTGTTTTCTTAAGTGATAAAATGGACAGAATATGTTTAACTTACTGATGTCACAAAATGAATGTGGTGATCTATCTGAGAGAAATCCATCCAAGTTTAAAATTATGTCAAGGATGGCTTCATGTTTCAGGAGTAATATTAATGTCCATAATATGTTTTCAGCATCAGAATAATAATAGAGAAAGAAAAGAATTACAAGAAAAATTTTTCTGATTATATTTGCTATAGTTTGGATTTGAATATCCCTTAGAAGCCCATGTGTTGAAGTTTTGGTCCTCAGTCTGTGGTGTTGGGAGAGGGTGGGATCTTTTTGGTGTGGGTTCTAATAAGACATCTTGGTCATTGTGGACATGGCTTTGAAGGGGATAATTGGACCACAATCTTTTTTTCTTTCTTTTACTCTGGGATACAGTTGAATGGTTTTGCTCAGTCACTCACTTCTGCCATGATGTGCTACCTCATCACAGGCCCAAAACAATTGGTCCAATTGATCATGGACTACAACCTCTAAAACTGTAAGCCAAAATAAAACTTCATTTTTTCTTCCCCCGGTTCTAAGGATTAAGCCCAGGAACTTTGTGTTGAGTTATATGCCTAGCACTTTACCTTACTTAATTAATTTATTTTTATTTTGAGAAAGGATCTAGCTAAGTTGTGAAGTTGCCAAGACTGGGCTTGAACTTGTTCTCTTGTGTTGGTATTACAGGCATGTGCTTCCACACCCTTATTTATTTAGTTTTTGGTTTTGTTTTTTTTCTGGCACCAGGAATCAAACTCACAACCTTGCGCTTGCTAGGCAGGTGCTGTGCCGCTGAACTAAATCCCCAGCCCCTTAAACTTTCTTTTTAAATTTATTATCAATAATTTAAAAATGACGAACAGTGTATTCTAAAGAGCAATGATTCTGTACTTTAAATGTAGAATTACCATATTCATGTGGATAAGTCTTGAACCAATACTTTTTCCAAGTTTTGACACTTAAATAATTTTAGGTAGGAAAAAGCACTTCACATCTGTATATCATCTTAAATTTCTTTTGGTTGATAGGATAGCATTAATGTAATAATTATAAAATATACTTTATTTTATAATATGAAGAATATTTTTTATTTGAAAATTATGAAACCTTATGTTGGTTAGAAAATGACAAAATATAATGTATATATATAGTATAGAGATATATAACATATGTAGATATATGGATTGATATATATGTGTACATATGTATACATAGACATGTAGAGAGACAGAGAGAGAACGTGATCCTCCCTATAGCCTCTGCCCATGTTCCCCAATCCTACTTGCCTGAAATAAATACCATTTGCAACTGTGCAAACTTTTACTTCTTTCTATTAAAATGCACTTTTTTTCTGTTAATATGTAAACATGTGCATACAAATTATATAGCAAATATATAAATATAACATCTGTGTACAGATACATATTTACACTTAATTTAGTAACTTTAATTTATCTCATTGTACATGTATTTTCATGAACTTGTGATAATATCTCTAGTTAATAGTCTATTCAAAGTATAATTAACTAAGTGGTTATTCTTATATAAAGTGGAAGAGACAAATTACTTACTTAAAATAGCTTACATTCCCTCCCTCTGTGAGCTATCATTTTCTCAATATCCTCATGAAAACATTATAATTTTTAAAAATTCCAGCATACCTGAAAAATGTCATTTCCATTTAGTGTGCAATTTTCTGATATTAAAGCAGATTGAGCATTTTTTATTTGTTTAGTGAATTTCTTATATGTATCTTTTCCAATATTTTCTATGTGTGTTATCTGTATTTTTCATATTGATTTGTAGACTTTTGGATTATTAGAGATGTTAACATTTTTTGTTAAATATTTTTCAGAAGTATTTTCCCAATCCAACATTTATCTCTTTGTTTTTATAGTATATTTTCCCAAAAATCCCAAGATTTTCACATGTATTTTCTAATAAATCTTTAAAAAATCTAAGGCAAGAATCATCATCCTACAGGTGAGGTATCATAGCCTCAGTGACTTACCCAAGAAGGAGAGCTTCACATGCAGGCTTGTATTGCTAGAAATGTACATACTCTAACAGGGAAAGTATAGAGAATAACTGGGCTGTCCAAGAAGACATAGAACAAAGAATGGTTAATATCACACTTATTACTTTCCACACTGTCTATTCCTCAGGGCCCAGACCTTGGGCAGCTGTCATTAAGGACGTTACATTTAAATTATCAGTAGTAGTTTTGCAATGGCCTTGAGGTAGTACTGCTGATATGAGGTGTTTAAATTCCTTTGGCCTGGATTTGACACCTACTTCCCTTCCTGGCCTCTCCCTGCCAGTTTTCTTTTATGGATCTTGGCTCAGATCTTGGATATTAACTTTGCTTACTTCGTGACTTCTGGCTCTGACCATTGGCTATAGCTTTGGACAGCTAATGGGCTGAAATATCAGTGGATCACCTGGTTCCAGATCTCAGATTTTGGTCCTGGTTGAAGGTCATGGTGCTAATGCTGGCCTTTGTGTAATTGTATGATAGAGAAATGGGGCATTGGGAAAAATTCAACAGGAAAAGTAAGCAAAAAAATTCTCTTTAAAAAGTGCCCTCATACTGTTTAATGAGACGATTTACCTACCTGATATCAAATATGTGTAGGCACATAGAAGTTTGCATTTTTATTATTCTTTTTTTCTTACTAGTTAGGGGCAGTTATAGCCTTAGCACAGATTGAAGTTCCCGCAAATTGTCCTTAATCATTCTGACATCTGGAACTGGAGAGAAGCAGAGAGACTATAAGAAATTAATGCATATCTTCTAGCCAATCTGAAATCTAGGAAGCAAATACAGACCCACAAGGAAGTTACCATCACATGTTTTAAAAAGCAAGATACAGGATATTGTATATGATCTAATACTATTATTATAAAACAAAGCACTACACTGGAATATTATATTGGTTAGGATTCAAACTCATAAACTGTAAAGCCTAACTCTGAATATTTGGTGAGAAAATGACTTTAAGGGGAAATCGATAGATATCTTGGAGCAGTTTCTTTTCCTGACTATTCCTCCCTTCTGTACATTTCCTGTACCCTATCCATTTTCCCACCACCATGAACTTACTATACGCGTAAGTATACAACACACTATCCCTTTCTAACTGTAGTGAAAAACCCCAAATTTTCTCCCCAGTACTTCTTAATAGGTGGGAATTCTTCTGTTCATTTATTAACAAACGCTCTGTTTTAAAGCACTTATGTACAATATCTTCTTTAATCCTTACAACAACCCTATTTACAGACAGGAAACATAAGTCACTGAGAGCACAAGTAAACTGCCCAAGCTCAGACATCTTGGGGCCAAGGAGGGGCCTCCCAAATTTATGCTTTCAGCCTCCTTAACTGTTATGCTGTGCTCTCCTTTTTAGGTGAAAAAATGGGAGAAAGTGATTTGATTTTAACAATAGCTAACATTTATATAGCTAACAATTTTGGGTATTTATTATTATATTTTAGAATCTGTATTAGGTATTTTACTCATAAAATGTTATTATCAGTGTCATTTGTTGAAGGTATCATTATTATCTGTATTATATAGCTGTAAAACATGAGGTTTAGAGAGATTAAGTAACTTTCTTAAGGCTGCTTAGTAATTGGAGTGCTGGAATTTAAGCATAAATCTGTCTGATGCCACAAATTGTATTAACTATCCTGCTATGATTTTAAAAATATCAACTACTTTTACTGTCGTAGGTAAGCTTACAATTATAGGCAACTTTCAGAAATTTCTGAGAGACAAAGAGGAAAAAACACACTTCACGTGAGGACTGGTAGGGGAGGCAGTGTGTAGCACTGCACAGCATATTGAACGATCTAGGAGGCAGCACAATAGGGTTAGAGACCTAGACGTACCATGAACTAATTACATGACCTTGTATAAATTAGTTAAGCCCTCTAGATTTAAAATTTACCTATTAAGATGTATAGGATTAAGCCATCTCAAAGGAGCTTTGATTTGAATGCTCACTGGTTAATGCTGTAGATTGATTACATAGACATGGTAAGGGGTCTTGGCGTTTGGTTTTACCTAACCAGTCTGACATACTATCTGCCCCTTTTTTGTATTTTTTTCCAATTTTATGGATTTTCTTTGCCATGACAGGCAGATTTTCTTTGTGCTCACCTTTTCTCTGCTGTCTCTACTCTTGTTTCTGGTGCTGTACACCATCCTTTCAACATCTGTATTTCTTCTCTGCAGTGCTCTCTGCATATGAATATGCTGTTCTTTAAACTATGGTACCTTTCCACAGTGTTGATTAATTGTCATCTGTATCTGGCTCTACATACTTAGTTACATTTATTCTCTATTGTTGGCCATTTAAATACATTTTGTAGACTTTTAAATATTGCAAATTTACTTTTCAATACACACTTTACACATAAGAAGGGGGAGGGAAGAAAGGGAAAGGAAATAAAAATGGGAATCAATATGTATGATGTGCGTGTGTCAACTCTCCAAACAAGAGCTGGTAATAGTGTTAATAATAAACACTATTATTAGAAACTATACTAATAAAAAAAGACCTAAAAATTATATATCACCAAATGTGTGCCCCAAGGTCATTTTTTATATCTTTGTTATCAGTTTATTATGTCTTCTGTTATTCCTCATATTTTATTATTTTATACTATTTTCCTCCTCTTTTTTGGAATGATTTTATTTTATTCACAGGTTTGTTCTTTTTTAGGAGGGTTCATGGTATTATTGCTTTTCTAGCATCTTCTAATTTTATTCTTGTTCGACAGAAAATACTTTTTCATTTGGGGGGAACTTAAAATTTTTTTCATATAATTTATCTAAGCTTTCATTTTATTATATTTCTATGGGATCCCATATTACTATAACTTCATATATGTTGAATTATGTGAAATATTTGTGATTATGATATTACTCTTTTATTCATCTCTCACTCCTTTACAAATGATGGTAAATGCTTTGAGGGCAGGACCATAACTGTAGTAGCAACTCCTGGTTTTTTACCTTTATCTAGGTATGGTAGCCACAACTTTTAAACTGCTTCTATGTATTGTTTATTTTTTTAAAAGAGAATAAAAACAATAAAAAACATTAGAAATGGTACCGAATTTCAAAAAACAAGATGATAGGAATTCAACAATGGTTGTTTTATAGTGCATATTGTTGTCTTCAAAGTAGTTGTTCAGATTACCAGATATAAGCATGTAAAATTGATCAATAAAAAATTAAGCATTAACTGTTCCTTTCAACAAATCAACAGAAATTAGTAGTACAATTATCTTAGCTATCTTGTGTGTGTGTGTGTGTGTGTGTATATATATATATATATATATATATATATATATGAACATTTTTTCCCTTCCTTCTTTCTTCCGTTTCTCCTTTCCCTCATCCCAGTTGTCCTTTCCTTTTGAGCAGTTTCTTTTCCTTTCACAATATAACAAATGCTGGTGGGGCTGTGGGGAAAAAGGAATCCTTTCCCACTGCTGGTGGGAGTATAGACTGGTACAGCCACTGTGGAAATCAGTGTGGAGATTTCTCAGAAAACTAGGATTAGAGGTCCCACTCAATCTAGCTATTCCCCTTCTGGGTATTTTTCCAAAAATACTGAAAACATCATACCACAGTGTGCACCCATGTTTACAGCAGCACAATTTTTTTATTTTAAAGAATAAGAGAAAACAATAACAAAATAACAACCACAAAGACAAAAAGAACAGTACAAAAACAATACAGGATTTCAAAACAGGATGATAGGAATTAACAATGGTTGTTATATTACATATTGTTATCTTCAGTGAAGTTGCTCAGATTACCAGATGCAAGAATGCAAGATTGATTAAACAATTAAAAACAATGACAAATAATAAAAAGCACACTAGAAATGATACACAGCTTCATCAAACAAGATGGTAGGAATTCAGCAATGGCTGCTATATTGCATATTGTTGTCTTCAAATCAGTTGTTCCGACTACCAGATATAAGCATGCAAAATTGGTCAAGAGAAAAGAAAAAAAAAGTCAATTTAGGCATTAACTATTTCTTTCAACAAACCAACAGAAATCTGTAACACACTTATCCCAGCTATCCTTGTTTATGTATATATTTATTTTTCTTTCTTTTTTTTTTTTAGCAGTACAATTTGTGATAGCTAAATCTTGGAAACAACCCAAATGCCATCAACTGAGGAATGGATTAAAAAGATGTGATATTCTTAAACAATGGAGTATTACTCAGATATAAAGAAAGATAAACTTGAGGATTTTATAGATAAATAGGTGCAACTAGAGACCATACTCATAAGTGAAATAAATCAGACCTGCATATGTAAACATCATATTGTCTGCCTAGTGTGAGAACGTGAAAGATTAAATAAAATCTGTCTTGTTTCTTGCACAGAACTCTCTTTCATTCTTAAAAATTACACTTGTGAGAAAATAAATCTAGAAATGCTGATTTATTTTACTGGACATGCTAATGTTTTCATTATAAAGAGAGAAAAAAGAAAGATACTGATACCTATATTAACTTTCATCATCACCAAATTACTAATATATACTTGAAATTTTTTGTGATCACCAGAAGATGATTCGTTTTTGATACTAAGGAGAATAAAATAAGATACATAAAAAATAGGCAAATAAAAAATTCTTGCAAGTTTAGAAGTGGCAGAGGGTTTTATTTCAGATATGTATTTATTTAGACCTCAAGGCATATGTTGATCCTAAGACTGAAAAGTGTAGTGTAGGCCCTTACAGTACAATACCTACAAAAGAAAAGTGCTACCATAAGTAAGGTAGCATGTGAGACTTGCTGGAGCTCTTTCTCATTGTACAATTATGGAAATGAAACTTGGATAATGGTCTTTATTGGTATAAAACAGAGTTTCCATAACCATGTCCCAAATCTGGCCCCCTGACTGCGTTTGTATAGTCTGAAAGGTAACAATGACTTTGAAATAATTGTGCCGGGAATATAACTCAATGGCACAGTACTTGCCTGGCAAGCACAAGGTCCCAAGTTTGATTCCCAGTACAATAAAATAGAAAAAAAAAAAAGATTTGCACACACACACATAGACACAATGGTAATATTTGATGGTGTGTGAAAAAAATTCAAATTTCTGAATCCATAAATTAGAACATAGGCACATTCATTTATTTTCATATCACCTATGTTTGCTTTTATGCAATAATGACAGAGTTGTGTAGTTATAATGGAGACTGTATGAAAGGAACAAGAGTGGGGGAAAAGGGAAAGGAAGGAAGGAAAAACAATATGTTAGTGATAGTGCTAGTTTCTCTTAGTTCATTGAAAAAAAGGTCCGTGCTAATATCATTTGGAGAATTTTTTTATGCCTGTATCCTGTACTCTGAGTAACTACTTTGAAGATAAAAATATGCAGTGTATTAATTATTATTATTTTCCTATTATTTAGTTTTGAAATTTTGGGTTTTTGTGCATAAAAAAAGAGACTGTATACGCCACAAGCCTAAAATAATTGCTACCTAGCCTTTTAGGGGTAAGAGGTAAGACCAGAACCAAACCAAACCAAACCAAGCCAAACCCAGCCATGCCAATCCGTGTCAAATCAAACCAAAAAGCCCAAAACACCAAAGCACAATGTGAGGGATAGAAGTGAAGATAGAGGCAGAATTCAGTTCTTGCTACCTTTGACTTTTCTTGCTCTTCTGTTTCTTAGTAAATTTTATCCATCTTTATGTTTCACACATCCCCATCCAACTCCACCTCATAGCTGCAAACACATATATGTTTGTGAAAGAAAACTAATATCTTCATTCGCATGAGGTTTTGGTGGTTGCTCTTAATCTTTTAAATTATATTTTCCTCTATTGTTTTAAATTGAGTTTGGGCCATCTGGGAAAAACTGTGGCTCGCAGTATGTAGGTTCTCCACTTGGCAACAGCTAAAAGCAATGCCAAGGCTGGTCAGGAGGAGTGAAACTGAAAATGAAGCTTTGTTGGCCTGGACTGGAAAATTTGTACCAGATCTGAAAGTCTGAGGGCCTTTTTTGACCACTGTGCTGGGAATCTTATTTCGTTCCACTGCAGAGAAACTTTTAGGAGTTAAATTTCAAACATTCAGTTCACTATGAGGAAACAACACAAAACTGAAGGTTCAGTGTGGAGAGGCTGAAACTGATTCAAACAAGATTTCATTAACCAATTTGGGGAGCACTTGAAGCTATTCTGAGCTATACAAGCCTCTCTTTTTCTCATCTCCACTGGCACTCTGAGAATCAGATCACCTGGGGAAAGCAGATTTAAAAAATTCCAGATGGTGTGTGTGATGCTCCAGCTGTGGAGAATCTCTCCCAGTCAGGCAATCTGCCTTTCTGCCGGAACCCTCTAAAACTGTGCTGCCCATTTGTCATGCTTCTCCAATTGCAGCCTTCTGGATAGCTTCTCTTTGCCTTGTCTGACTCTTCCTTTCCAGTTTTTTATCATCCCTCTCCATGAGCTAATATACTAACATCTCCTCATTGGCTATAAATCCATACAAGAACCCTATATAAAATACAGTTTTGTGAAGGAAAAATTGGAAAACATCTGTTTTTTTACCCCTAAGATTCAGTGTTCACTTGTCTCATATGACGACGTGACTGTTTGTGCATGTGTGAAAAAGAAAAGAAACAGGAAGAGGGAATAGAAAGAAAAACATGAGGGTGAGCAAGCAAGAATTTATGCATGTGTTTTTGGAGCCAGCTGGACAAAATAAGTTCATCTACATGTCAGCTTGGTTCAAATCTTGGTTTAATGTTGGGAAAGGTCAATCTTACTGACTTGAATGACCTTGGTGGGGCTACTGAAAGAGTGATTGCTTTTGAACTGGTCTTAGTTTTTTACTGATGACAAGTTTTATCTGGAGTATTCCTAGCTGGTATGGCAAGGTGTGAAAGGTTGTAGGTAGTTTTTGGTCTTCCGTGGACTCACGTGGGTTTTTCTTGGAAGATGAACATGGTGTGGATGTAAAGGGAAGGAGCCAGATGGCAGATGAAACTGCACGCTATTGGCTGTCTGCTTTCCCTGCTGTGAATATACATTTCCTAATCTGTAAAAAATTAAGTGAATTTTGGGGCCTCCCCTTAAATGAATTTTAGAACTTTTCGTTTTAGCAATGTGAGATCCTGGGACTGGGTTTAGGTAGGTTGTACAGGCCAGTTGCATTTTATTTTACTTAGTACTTGGTACCTTTTAAAATCTAGATGGAAAATTATATAAAATGGTAAGAGTTGAAATTTTCCTCAGAGTATCACTTTAAAAATTGAAGTAAAATTTAATTACAGTGAAACAGAACATCTTTCATGTACAATTTGATTCATTTTGGTAAAGTTATACAGCAAAGCCATCACCATCTCAATCAAGGTATGAATATTTCCATCACCCAGGATGTCCTATACTATCCCTTCCTAGTTATTTTTTACTAACTAAAGACAACCAACCACTGTTCTTATTTCTGTCACCATACATTATTTTTCTGTTCTTGAATTTCATATTTCTTGATTGGGCCTGCCTTTGTAAGGGTAAATAATAATTTCAATATTTATTCTTTTTAATATGTGTATCAGTGTTTCATTTTTTAAAGTTATTTTCAGTTGTCTGAATCTCAGAATTTGTATGTTTCTCATATTAATCTGTGTGGTGGATTAGCTATTGGTCAACTTGTAACACCCAGCTGAATTGAGTCTGTGGTTCTGGGTGTGGAAGGCCCACCTGAGGACTGTTGCCAACAGTGTAAAAGAACTGGAGGGAAAGATGGTGTGCTGTTGATTCTCCTGGAGAAGTTTGTCATGCTGGCTTTGCTGATATGAACTCAGCTGTTATTATCTGAGGAGCTTGGGTCTTTGCTGTTGTGGACAATGGCTCTGCAATTCTTTGGGGGAGCTCTGGTCCTTACTTTGAGTGTCCCTTCCTGCCTCCAGTGCAGATCTTTCAGCCTTCTGGCACAGATCTTTCATCCCACTGGTGCAGAATTTCTACCTTCCACAGCTGACCTTTAGGCCTTCCCTGTGCAGATCCATTATCCAGACTTGCATTGTTATCAGCTGTAGACCTCCAGCTGGATTTGTGCAGGACATTTCTATGGGATCCAGGCCCTCAGCTGGATTCTTTGGGTCTCTAGTGTATGGACAGATCATTTGTACTCTTCTGCATTTGACTTTTTGGGTTAATATTATAAAATAATCCTATAAATTATGTGCCCTGTATTAAATACATTCCCTTGTAAATCCTGACTACAACAATTTCTAATATGTTTTTAATTTTGTAGAGTAAATTTTAACTATGATGAAGTCTAATTTATCAAAAAATATTGTTTGTGCTCCATTTAATAAGCATTTGTTTACTCCCATGGCCACAAATGTTTCTCCTATTTTTCTTTAGACATTTTGTACCTTTGGTTTTTCCACTGAGGTCTGTGATTCAGTTGACATTAATTATGTTGAGGTTTATGATTCAGATTAATTTTGTCAGAGAGAGAATAATGTTTATTTTTCCATATGTGTATGCAGTTTTCTATTTGTTGAAAAGGCTGTTCTTCCCCCCTCCTTAATTATGAAGTTGGCAATTTAGTCTACAGGTCTGTAGCTAGCTATCCTGCCTCCCTCTTTCCCTCCCCTCTTTCTTTTTTGTAATGTCCTCATCAGATTTTGGTATTAGGGTTCATAAGACTCACAAAATAAGATAGAAACAGTCCTTTTTATTCTCTCAGTTTTGTCCTATTGATATGAACTCTTCCATGAAACTTGAAAGAATTAGCCATTAAATTAATTAGCCTTTGTGGGAATTTTTGCTTATAAATTTAAGTTCTATAATACATATAGGACTATTCAGATTTTCTGCTTCTTCTTGAGTTAACTTTGCTAAGTTGTATGTTTTTGTTGAAGAGCTTGTTGACATAAAATTATTCATAATATACCCTTCTGTCCCTTTATTATCTGTAGTGAGGTCTCTTTTATATTCTTGATATTTTTATTTCTAAAAAATAATTTTACTTAATTATTCATGTGAGGTATTTATTAATCTTACTAATCTTTAAATAAAAAGTTATAAATTTGATTTTCCCTATTTTTGAATTTCTACTTTGATCTTTATATTCCTTTTCTTATTATTTACTTCAGATTTAATTTGTTTATTCTTGTCTCTTTGATATAGATTTCATTTCCTCTGGATATATACCCAGTATGGAATTTCTGGAGTACAATATAAAATTTGAAAAATAGTTATACACTTTTTCACATAGCTGTATCAATTTACATTTCCACCAAAAGTGTGTAAGAGTTCTCTTTTCTCTATATCTTTTTGTTGTTGTTGTTAATACATATTTGCAATAATGAATTTTATAATCCTCTTCAGAATTGTGACATGTACACAGTACAACTTGTTTCTGTTTTTTTAATTCCCTCCCTCCACATATCCTGTAGTTCCCCTTTCTGCCTTTTCATTCTTATTCATATTATTAGTCTAAATTCATGTTTATAGCATATAATTACACATTTACTGATATATTAAGGCTCTGTGCATGGCATATCTTCACTCTACCTATTATCCTTTCTCCTCCCCTTCATCTCTTGCCCTTGGTCCCATGAACCCCTTTCTACCTGCAAGAAAACTATCCTCTTGTCTTGTTCTATCCCTTCCTTTATTTTTCTTTTAGTTTGTACTTTGCCATGCTCAGATGAGAGATACCATATGGTATTCAAGTTTGTGTGTCTGATTTGTTTCACTCAACATTATATTTTCCAGGTGCATCCATTTTCCTACAAATGTCTCAAATTTGTCCTTTATTGCCAAATAGTATTCAGTTATATATAGATCACATTTTCTTTGTCCAATCATCTGTTGAAGGGTATACAGTCTGTTTCCAGGATTAATAAATGAATTGTGCTGCTATAAACATTGATATGTGTGTATCACTGTAGTATGATGTTTAAGTTCTTTGGGGAAAATACCTAGGAGGAAGATAGCTGGGTTATATGGAATCTCTATTCTTTGAGGAATTTCCATACTGATTTCCATAATGGTTGTACTTACATTTCCAACAACTATGTAGGAAGGTTCCCTTTTCACTGCAGCCATGCCAACACTATGTATTGTTTGATTTCTTGATGACTGGCTTTCTTATTGGAGTAAGTTGGAATCTTAGTCTAGTTTTAATTTGTATCTCTCTGTTGGCCAGAGATGTTGATAATTTTTTCATGTATTTGTTAACCATTTGAAGTTCTTCCTCTGTGAAGTGTCATTCATTTCACTTGTCCATTTATTTACTGGGTCTTTAAATTTAGGTAGTCTAAATTTCTTGAATTCTTCATATATCCTAAATATTAGTCCTCTCTCTGGGGAGTAGCTGGCAAAATTTTTTCCCATTATGTAAGTTGTCTCTTCACTCCACTAATTGATTCTTTTGTTGTTCAGAATATTTTGGTCTGATATAATCCCATTTGCTGCATCTTGCTGTTATTTCTTGTGCAACTGAGGTTGTTTAGAAAAGCCTTTCCTACTCTTATGTCTTCAAGTGTTTTACCAATTTTGTTTTCCAGTAGGTTTAATGTTTCTTTTTTAATGTTTAGATCTTTGATCCATTTGATTTTAATTTAATCCAATTTCATTCTTCTACAAACATATAACTGGTTTTCCCAGCACCACTTTCTTCCAATGTATAGTTTTGGGCCTTTTGTCAAAATCAAATAGCCGAAAATGTCTGACAGTGTTTCTGTATCCTTTATTCTGTTTCATTGATCCATGTATCTGTTTTTGTTCCAATACCATGCCATTTTTATCACTATTGCTTTGTAGTATAGCTTTAAGTCTGGTACTGTGAAGTCTTCTAGGTCTTCTGCTTTGCTAGTGTTGCTCCAAATTGCTTTTGCTATTTTGGGTGTCTTCTGGCTTCATATGAATTTTAGGATTGTTTTCTCTAGTTCTGTTCATTTAATCATGAAGGAGTGTTAGATTTTTAGTGTTAGATGCTATTGTTACTTTGATTGGGACTACACTGAATCTTTGTAACAGTTTTGGAAGTATGCTATTCTGACGATAGTTGTTCTGCTTATCCAGGAGCAGGGGACATCATTCCATTTTCTGACATCCTTTTCAGTCTCCTTTTTCAGAGTACTGTAGTTTGCTTTGTAGGGAATCTTTTACTCCTTTTGTTTAGGTTAATTCCTAGATATTTCATTTTTCTTGAAGCTATTATAAATGGTATTATTTTCATAAGTTCCTTCTCTTTGAGTTCATTATTGATAATACTAATGATTTTTATGTTGAGTCCTTTGAGTCTCCTATGTAGAGTATCATGTTTTCTGCAAATAATGATAATTTGAGTTCTCCCTTTTCCATATATATTCCTTTAATTTCTTTTTCTTGCCTGAATGCTCTGGCTAATGTTTCAAGAACAATGTTGAATAAAAGTGATGATACTAGACATCCTTGTATTGTTTTGGATTTTAGGGGGGATGTTTTTAGTCTTTCCCTATTTAATAGGATGTTGGCTATTGGTTTGTCATAAATATCTATTATGACATTCACATATGGTCCTTCTACACCCGTTTTCTTCATTTTTTTTTAATCATGAAGGAGTGTTAGATTTTTTCAAAATCTTTTTCTGCATCTATTGATATGATCATGAAGTTTTGACCTTGCTTCTATTTATGTGATGTATCACATTATTGATTTACATATGTTGAACCATCCTTGTACCTCTGGGTGAAAAATACTTGGCTATGATGAACAATATTTTTGATGATATGTTATTTGCTGATATCTTGTTGAGGAGTTTTGGCTCTATGTTCACTAAAGAGATTGCCTATAGTTTTTGTTTGTTTGTTTGTTTGAATGTTTATCTAGTTTTGGAATCAAGGTGATACTGGTTTCCATAAATAAACTTGGGGTACTCCATCTCTTTCAATTTCTTTGAAGAGCTTGAGGAGTGTTGGTGATATAACATCCTTAAAAGTTTTATAGAATTTAGCAGTGAATCCATCAGGTCCTGGGCTTTTCTTAGTTACTAGATTCTTTATTACTGTGCCAATTTCATTGTTTATTATTGCATTATTAAACATATTTTGTCTTATTGCATTAGCTTGGTAACTTGTATGAATCTAGGAATCTGTTCTTCACAATTTACTAATTGGTTGGAATACAATTTTTCACAGTTGTTATTGTCTTCTGGATTTCAACAATGTCTTTTGTGACTTCACCATTTTTATTTCTAATTGCATTAATGTGAGCCTTTTCTTTCTCTTGGTAAGTCTGGCTAAGAGCTTATATATCTTACTTATTTTTTCAGAGAACCAGTTCTTTGATAAGTTGATTTTTTGTACAATTTTTGTGTCTTAAGTTCATTGCTTTCTGCTTTCATGTGTATAATTTCCCTCCTTAATTTTGATTTTGACCTGGATTGTTGTTTTTTCTCAAATACCTTAAGATTTCTCCTAATGTTATTTATTTGAGTTTGCTCTGTTTTCCTAATGTGTTCATTGATTGCAATGACTTTGCCTCTTAGAAGTACTGCTACCTGATAGTTTGCTTTCCTCTCCCTTTGTAATCTCTTGCTCTCCCTCAGGATTGTTGGGAGACCATGGGGGTCTTCTGCTGCCTTGCTTCTCCATGCTCCTATGTGTATGTGTATCAGTTTTATATATATTTATTTTTATACACCTTCCTCCTTTTTTCCCCTTCTGTTTTGAAGGACATTGTTGGTTAAGGTCTAGTACAATGAGTAGAGCTTGTGGTTTATATAAAAATTCAAGTAAGATGTTCCCTCCCCATGAAGTCTTTTTAGTTTTTTATGTCCAGTGATGATATTTACTCCTTCTGTTATGTAAGTGATTTGGTCTCTGTTCCTATGTTTTGCAGAGAGAATTATTTCTGGCTATAACATTAACTTCTCAGAGATGTTCTCTAAGCTGAGCTAGCTATTGACCTTTATGTCTGTCCCTACCACATTCACATCTTAAGGAGGAAAAATTGCAGGCTGCTTGGCCTAGTACCCAGTTCTTTGCTAATGGACTGTAGTATTGTTTATGACCCCCAGAAATTCTGATATTAGCATATATGGAATATCAATTGACCACAATAACTATGTCTTGTTAGCTAAAATATTACATTTAACAACAAGAGTATCAAGCACAAAATGGATAACGACAAAGTCTAATAACTAACACTGTAGCACTTCTAACATAGGGACAAGATCTGTAGTTATAGAACATCTCTAACTCAAAGTAGTATTTATATATAGTGAATGTTTACTCAATGGACAATTTTCCTCTGTTGAAATTAGACCAGTATTTGGCCATAGTAAAATATAGCGAATTACCTAGATATTTCTAAGGGTAAATAGTATGGTCATAGAAACACAGAGAAAAAAGACAAAAGAATTAAGTTATGAAAAATTAAACAATGGAAGAAGAGAGGAAGGTGGTAAGAATGATGTTAAAGTTTCCATTAGGAATAAAGAAAAAAGGGGCTGGGGATTTAGCTCAGCGGCAAAAGCGCCTGCCTGGCAAGTGCAAGGTCGTGAGTTCGGTTCCCGGCACCGGACAAAAACCAAAACACAAAACAAAAACAAGGAATAAAGAAAAAAGAATAGTATTAAATATTAGTAATAGAGAAAAACAAGTCAAAAAAAGGACAAACTGTAGCCAATAGAGATGAAACTAGAGGAAAAGAAAATAAGAAGAAATATTCAGAAAAAGCTTGAAAGAGAAATAGTGAGAAAAAGAGAGAAAAAAAGAATGTATTTAAACACATAAAACAAAGTTTTTTTTTAAAGAGATCAAGAAATTGGGTGATACAACT